>NW_008344709.1:1283964-1300817 GCF_000622305.1 Nannospalax galili
TGAGCAATACACAGAGATTTTTATTATGCCCCAGGCTCAGGGAGGGATCCTCAGGAGGATTCAAAGAGCTTCACCCTTCCTCCCTAACCAGCCTGCAAATTGTTGTTTCATGGAACTTCCAGTCTGTCCCTGACAGCCAACCACCTATCTGGAACTTAGGATAACATTCCATTTCCACATGGAAAAGTCCTAATTGATAAATCCAGTGTGATCACCACTGTAGTCCTTAGATGCACAATGTATGGGTAATTAAGCAGTACTAAGAAAAGAAAGAATTGGTTTATTTATCCCCAGTTGCCTAAAAATGACATAAAGAAGTATCATTTTTCAAAAGATAAAAGTGATTTATACAAAGTGAAATTATTTGCCCAAAGCTGCCGTATTAAAAATGATGGATGCCAGGATGCGGGCTCACTCTGAGACACTGCCATATAGCTAAGAAGAACACAGCCAGCAAGCAGAAAATTGACATTTATGAGTCTGCACTCACTATTGTTAAAGCTTCAGTTTTTAGAACCCACACATTAAAGAAAAATTCCTTTTTAAGAATATTGACTTTTCCTTCTAAATGTGTGAATATGTCTATATGTGTCTGTATGGGTATGTGTATGTGTGTTTGAGCATGATTCTATGAGTATGTGTATGTGTTAGTGTGAGTATGTGTGCTTGAGTATGTATATATGTTTATTTGGGTGAGCATCAGACATTGGGCCTTGTATATATATGGGTGTACTCCACCACTGACCTATACCCTTCTCCCTCACAATGTTTTAGATTTACAAACAATGGTCATGTTTTCAGTGAATACACTAGATTTCTTAATTACCATTATTTTCTACTTGTCACTTCAAAAAAGTTATTGACAGTTTGATATGTGTTTATGGTCTGTGAATAGAAGATAGAAGATCATGGCACTAGTTTCTTCATGTAATAGATTTAATTATCTCTTTAATCATTTTAAAAACATATTTTTATTATTTTTAGGTGGTCTCCTGTCCTGAAATACTTCCTGAGGTCAGAAAAGGGCGTAGATTCTCCTGGAACTGGAGTTATAGATACTTGTTAGCTGTCATATGGTTGTGGGGAATTAATCCCAGCCATCTGCAAGAGTAAGCAGTGCTCATAACCACTGAGCTATCTCCCCAACCCGGAAATAACTTTTTCCAAAGTCCACACCACATTCGCTAGCAAGAAGAAGCACAATAATGGATTTATTATTTGAGGTTCTGAAGACAGGCTGTGAAAGCACTGAATTTAGTTCTGCATTGATTGATTCGTTCACATGGTGAATCCTTCATTTAATGTTCAATTTATTCATCTATTCAGAATAACCAGAATAAGACCTACTTTGGTTAAATGAAATGAGGAATAAATAAAAACATGAATATTAAGAGCTTAGCACAGTGTTTGATATACAGTCAAGCTCACAAATGTTTACTTTTACAACTAAGTCTGTCAGAGTGTAAGGTTAAACAGAACATTATTTTAATTTTCCCTTTGACATATAAAAGTCTTACCATGTCACCCATCATTCAGCCCATTATTCTGTGCTATTTGTGTTCTAATGTCAAGCAGATTATGTCCACTCTCTATATATTAAAAGTTAATTCACCTATGCAGCATCTTTACCACTCTTTATCAGGTGGGCCCTGACTCAACCCTCTCTCACATGTACTTAACTCCATGAAATGCATACTCAGTCCTTTGTTTTACTTTGCATCTCACCTTGGCAGGGTTTGCAGCCTGTATGTCTCCCAAATTAGAACCCAGGACCTTGGCTAAATCCTCATCTAGATCCCAAGAACCATTTGCCTTTTGGAGAGAAATCAGCTGCACAACACCATTTTCTCCAATAGCTTTGAAACCAAAGAAAAAAATAAAGATGAAAAATGATAAATCCTTGGCCTCTTGGTCTCCCCCAGGAAGACTACTGAAATAAGAAACAGCTTATAGTGAAAATTTTTCAGGGGAAAAGTCCACAGACTTTATCTAATCTGTGAACAGTGGCCAGTGAAGCTGGATTCCAAAGAAGATACCAGCAGATTCTGCCCAGGCCAGGCCCTGAATAGACGTGGACTGTGTGTGCAGAGATGGCCAAGGGGCTACCCCATTCAGGAACACTGGACGGTATCAAGTACTGTATTATAGATTAAGGAAGCTACACTCATCCTGGCAGATATAGGGATAAGACAATTTCACTACTTCTTTGAGTTTCACATACATAATCTCCTAGGTAGAGAAAACTGCAAGACAAAAGAAAACTGAAGATTCGGCCATAATTCCCATATAACAGAGGAACAATTTTGGCTCATATCACCTTTTTGGTAGTTTTGCAAGTTGGTGGTATTGTTAGAAGAAAATGTCTCTCCCATCACTTCATAAAACATCCCACAATCCATTCTCACACCTGAATTGAATCTGGGAATGTACATAGTTCAGAACCTGTGACAAAAAATGCTACTGAGAAAACTTGTCCTGGAAAGTACCTCCCTCAGACTATAGAAGCACAGTGATTCTTACACAAATGGGGATCCTGACTGTTTAGTTCACAGTCCATGACATCATCATAGTACTCATCACCATTTGTACATGAATTGATAGGACACATGGAGTACGAGCATCCTGAAAAATATAAATCCCACGTAAAGTCAGGGTAATCCCCGTTTTTCAACAGCACACAAAGACTAAAACACAGGGAGATCTGAGACATCAATCCACCTGTGCACATGGGTCACTACTCACAGTGTGCCATTCTACTGTGTGGGGTTAGACTAAAACACAGGGAGATCTCAGACATCAATCCACCTGTGCACATGGGTCACTACTCACAGTGTGCCATTCTACTGTGTGGGGGTTAGACTAAAACACAGGAAGATCTGAGACATCAATCCACCTGTGCACATCGGTCACTACTCACAGTGTGCCATTCTACTGTGTGGGGGTTAGACTAAAACACAGGGAGATCTCAGACATCAACCCACCTGTGCACATCAGTCACTACTCACAGTGTGCTATTCTACTGTGTGGGGGTTAGACTAAAACACAGGGAGATCTCAGACATCAATCCACCTGTGCACATGGGTCACTACTCACAGTGTGCCATTCTACTGTGTGGGGGTTAGACTAAAACATGGGGAGATCTCAGACATCAATCCACCTGTGCACATCAGTCACTACTCACAGTGTGCCATTCTGCTGCATGGCTTCCTTCTATGTACACGTCCACACTGTGAACTCCATTTTTAATTTCTTCTGAGTTGTCCAAATCCCCTGACATATGCTAATCTATCATAGCTGCATTAAGTTTCAGTATAGGGTATTTATGCCAACTAAGTTTTACCATTACCCCTTTCAAAAAGAACTTGATGTGCTAGACTCCAAGCATCCAGGCTTAGGAAGAGTGGTTTGCAATTTTCCCACTCTAGAACATTATGTTCTCTCTGACCTGGTTACTTCCACATGACCTCACTACTGCGACCTCACTACTGCCAGCCCTCAACTTCTAAAGCCATATCTTATCCCCTAAAATACCCAAAAGCCACACCATAGACTTTCATCACCTCAAAAGCTCTGCCATCAATTTGAGAGACTTTATCTCCCATATAGGGGAACATCCAACATCCTAACCCAGTGACTCTGGCTCTAATCCACTTCTTGCACTTCGCCCTGTCACAAGGATTTCATTATCATGTAGAACCAGTTTATTTCCCAGGCATAATTTTTCAAACTTTTAAAATACAGTATTCATATTTCCAGTGTTTGAGCTTAGAATTTCCTGTATAAATTGGTCTTTAGTTGATACATATCAACTAAATTCTTGATTCCTCTAGTTTTTCACACATGTCAACTGCCTTCTGTCTTTCCCTTATTGGTATTCAGCCAAAGTATCAATCAAAACATACCACCCTCATCAATATTTTTTATTTGGTATCCATAATTTCTGTTCATATAGCAAAATTATATATAGCCATATATATAGCAAAATGCCATATTAAAAATCAATTCAAACCTCAGTCTGCTTCTTTCTAAAATTAAAGTTGTTGAAATCTATAGCAAATGATTCCTAACAACCAGGATTTTATTCAGTAGTTTATTCCCAAGGAAAATGGACCAAACTCAACTGGACCCTCAGACCTGTTATAAAATAGATTTGCTTTTCACTTACTAAGTACCCCCAGTGGAACTCTCAGCATTCTAGTCATCAACGCTCTATGTGGCCATTAACTAATTTGAAAGAAGATAAATGAGTTTCAGATTAAACTACTTGATTATTCACTGTTTACAGATACTTGATGTACTTTAATATTTTCTTATGTCTTCTACACGTCTACATTAACTCTCCCTCCAATTTTAACATACTCCAGTTCTCTATAAAATCTCAAGGCTATCGAAAAATCCTAAGTGTAGAGGACAAGGAAAATGGAAATTTAGAAATATTCTGAAATTATCCCTTTAAATAATGTGTTTAGATATCCAAGACTCCTATTGCACATCATTTTGAATGGGTTAAAACTGATTCCCTATTTACCTGAGTATGAAAACCTAGATCCTAATAGCACAGGACCTGGAATGTTCCTCTGAGCCAGGGGCCCCTGCACTGGCTGGTTGAGCTCCTTGTTTATGGCAACAAAAGCTGTGAAGGAGCTGAGGACTCCAGACTGAATGCTGACTTTCAACACATCTTCTTTGTCACTTTCTGAGGTCTGATGGGAGCCCAAGTCCTTGTTCTGAATCAAGGACTTTGCAGCCAGACGGTGAATGGTGAAACTGAAAGAGAATTTTCCAGAGACCTAAAGAAAACCAACTACAAAGGCAGTTCTCAAGATTCTCATCAGTTAGTGAGGGCAAAGGGAAGACAACATCATAGAGGAAGAGATGACTTGAGGGGATTAGTAAACAGAGCAGTTGGTAGGGACACACTGGAGGTCAGTGAGAAACAAGTGAGCCAAGAACAGCAAAGAAAAAGAAGGGAAGTCAGAGGGGGGGAAAGTGAGTTGGACAAGGTGGCGACTGGAGAAGGGGAGGTGGAACTGAATTCTTACCTGGGATTTGCCTTGGGCTGTAGGGAAAATCTCATCTCTTCCTCAAAACTTTTGCCCTGGAGGGTGTACTTGAGGCACACTTTTCCTGAGGCCTCTGCTTGCTACAAGTTGGAGAATAGCAGCAATGATAAAATAGACAGAAACCAGGAAAATGGTGAGAACTCAACCCAATTTAAGACTAGGAATCAGGTAGCCTAACAGCAGCAGCCTGGTAGGTATGGGAAGCTGGTCACGACGGCTCTTGCAGAAATCTAGAGCAACCTACCAGTGTTAAGGAAACTGCTGATGCACTGTCCACACAGAGTAGAGGAAATAGCAATAATGGGAACTTACAGGCATCGTCCCAGTCAGCTGGGCATAGATTATTAACCTCTGACCTCTAAAGATGACAGTCTGTTCTGGAGCACACAGGTTAGCAGACAGACCAGCAGGCAAATCCCAGCTAAGACAGATACCCTCCACTGCAGTCTGTAGACCAGACTTCAGGGATCTGAGAGCCTAATGGAGGGAGGGAGGGAAAAAGGGAGGAAGGGAGGGGGGGGGGTGGAAGGGAGGGAGGGAGGGAGGGAGAGAGTGAGAGAGACAGAGAGAGAGAGAGAGAGCAGAATGAAGCACAAGAATGATAACAATGGCTGTCACCTAATGGGTCATTATCAGGACCTAGGACACAATGCAGGTTATGACTAACCACCAATGCTCAGTGAGAAAAGCCATTGTTTCTCTTATTTTTCATGAGAGCGAGTTAAAGCTGAAAGACCTAAGGGCAGAAGTGTGAATGAAGAGAATATTTATGAAAGGAGACTGTACAGAATTTAATGAGAGAAGGCTTGGTAGCTCTGGGGAAAGAGAAGCTCAGAAATACAGGCAGAGATGTCTTCCATTTTTATAGTAAATGATGTGGAGCATCGAGTCATTAAGCCTTCCAGGATATTAGACACACCAAACTTGTTCTCCTTTCTATTGACTCTTTTCCAAGGACAATAGTTCTCTACTCAATCAGGTCTGAAAGCACACACTGGAGTCCCTCCCAGACACAGCAACCAAACATTTTCTTTCTCTGTTTCTGGTCTTCAAACAAAAGTCGCAACATCTTTCATTATCTCATTTGATTCTCAGCTACTACAGCTTGATTTCAGTCTTTAGATATTACAGCAGAGCCCTTTTCAACAAAGACACATGCTGACATACCAAGTGTACTGCCCAAGACTCATGAAAATATGTCCCCCAGGAAAGTTGGACACTTGCCTTTGCAGGTGTCACCCTCCCATCTCCCACTTTTCTGAAAGGCCACCCCTGGACACAGCCTAGTCCTCACCTTCGTCTGTATCCTGTCCTTGCCTGTGATAAACTCTGAGGAGCCCCCGATACCTGGGCAATGCCTTTTATTAAACTGCTGGAAGCACCTTCTCCAATTCCAAATGAGAAACATCTGCAACAGTAAAAAGATGAAAATTATAGATGGGTCTCAATATCATCTGTGATCAAATTACCATGGAGTGGTAAAAACCATATGAATATGTAGACTATTTCCCATAGGAGAATAAAATGCTACCATTTATAAAGGGTATGTTATTTTTAGGAACCAAAATAAATGCTTTAAATAAATGATATAATTTGGCACCATGGGTCTTCTAAGAAGCTATGTGCTATTTAATTTTACACATGAAGATCTGGGGCCCAGACAACTTAAAAAATCTATCCTAAGGTCATACTCCCACTATAGGGCAGAGATGGCAACCTGACAACATTCTTTCTGAGCACAAGATTCCACTGACAAACTATGAAAATATAAAACTATTCTATTATGAGCATCTTATTGATATAATCCTGGCTCCAAATCTGCCCTGCAAAGGCTATTCTCAGAATGAAGAAGTATATCATCTGCTATTCTAATGGGAAATTATCACTATCATCAAATTGCTATTTACTATAATTTTGTTTCTCCTATAAACCTTTATATATACAAGTATCACAGTGGTGATATTAACACAATTATTTTGGTATACATAGATTAAGTAGTTTTTTACTGTAAATGCACTGACATCTTGGCTAATAGATTACTGTACTTTGATTTTTGGTGAAAGTTAGGTATCATCCCCAAGTCCAGTGAAATCACCCTTAGTATTACTGTTCTTGTTCTGTAAGTGGGATGACCAAAGTTCATACTGTAGTTTTATTTCTTCACAATAAACCTATACAATAAGCACTGAGATTTTTAGTATTTTCAAGTGAAATACATTAGGCAGAAATATTAGATTCATTTTCAGAACAGTTTTCATGCAGAATGAGAATTTAAATAAATTAAATCCTAAAATAGTTTAACTTTATAAGACTTAAATACATGGATCAAAATAAAACACATCCTGAGCTCCACTCACAGTAATTCTAGAGTGAGTTGTTTAAGCCAGAGAGACTTAGAGACCTATAAACAGTAGTTTTAATAATTTGTTTAAAAATACCCGAATAGTAAATAACTGGTTCCAGTGCTTGCCAAGAGAATAGAACCTGGGTGCCAAGACCTGGAGAAAGAGAAGAAAAGAGAAACAAGCCTCTATCTGCTGTTCTTGAATCTTTAGAAGCATGTGTTAGGTATAAATGGATGGCTGACAATCTAAGTCATTTCAGAGGCTGGAGAAAAAAGTGTAGAGATTAAACTTTCTAAATGCCAGATGTCCCTGAAAATATGTGACATTTTAGGATAGACAAACATAGGAATATTTAACACCTAAGAGGTGGAGGTGAATTAAAAGTCTTGAAGTGAGACTCCTCTAGATGGATTAAGATTGTCAGCTCCTAGTCAGAGAAAAGAGAAGACCTCTTAGAGGAGAGATTCCATTTAAAAGCCAAATTATGTCTAGAACATTTCATATAACATATATGACTATTAAAAAAACAGGAAAAAGATCTTCACATAATATAAAACTATGCCATGAACTTTTAAGAAAGTTGGACATAGAAATAAATCTTAATAATAATTAGACTATATTTTCAAATACATCTAATGTAAAATTACATATCCAAATTTAGGATTCAGAGACAGAAATTTCTATCTCTAAAACTGTAAATTAGCAATAAAAATAAGCCTAACAATCTACTACTTATGTTAGAAATAAAAATTGAATAAACCCAAGGGATTTAAGATAAAGAAAATTGTAATATAAGAAAAGCTAATTGTGAAATAAAATTACAATACTGAGACTGAGCACAATAAAAAGGGATGGGTTTTTTTAATATTGTGAAAATTGATAATCTTCTATATCAAAGAAAAATTAGAGAAGGAACAAATTTCCAACATTGGGAATGAAGAGGCAACATCAGCACAGGGTCCACAGCATTGATCTATGTTATAAGGTGATGTCACAGACAAAAATCTTGAAAATTTAGAAGGCATATTCAATCACCCATATTAACAAGAACATATAAAAATATGAATAGTTTCAAAAACACCTGCAAAATTCCTTATGTCCAGATAGTGCACTGACCTCTTTTAATAAACACATAAGGGAGAAAAATTTTCAGAGAATAGCAAAAGGGCAGTGTTTCCATCTGAATTGTTAATGCTAGGAGAGCACAGATACCAAAAGCTCATAGTGCACCTCTGGAAAAGGAAACTCATGGGATTTTTCACTTAAAAGAGGATTCAAAATCCAAACAATAGAAGCCAACAGAATACAAAAGTGTAGAAGGAAATTGTCCATCAGAATAGACTTGGATTCATTGCAGAATGAAAAGTTGGTGTAACATCAAACAGTAGTCATCACTTGTATCATTCTCAAATTAAAATAATAAAGTATAAAGTCATGGTCCACCTCAGTAAATGAATTAAATGTATTTGATTAAAATTGAACTATCACTCATCATTCAAATACACAAATGCAGATGCTCTTGTGCATGTTTGAGCATACACACACACACACACACACACACACACACACACACAAAACCACACACACATACACACACACAATTCTGGAAAAATAAATAACGGGAAGCTTCCTTATTCCAAGTAATTTATACAGCACAGTTCTGGAATACATTTAGATCAACACATTAATGAAGAGCAAAGCCCCAGGAAGAATCCATACATGCACAAACGCTGTAACAATCTCAGCACTAAGTACATGTGAGGAAAAGGCAAACTGCCTCTAAATGATTCAAATCTAAACAAGATCCATGATAAAAATGAACTTAAGGTATACTTTATACAAGGAGCACAAAAATTTGTGGGTGCAGCCAACTAATCTCAAAATCTCAGGATCCCACTATGTCAAGAGGACTGAAAAATTGAGCCTTGGCTACGGAGACAGTTCAAAGATTGCCTGAGCATCTTAGTAGTACTGTGTCTCAGAAGGAAAGTGAATAGAAAGAGATCTCAGGACTGGGTAAAAAATAAATTGCTTGTGCTACATTTATTAATAAAAAAAATTCAGAGGAAAGATACCCTGCTTAGCTAAAAAAATATTCTTCCTTGAAGAGGCCCACTTCACAGCAGGGATGCCATACCTGGCACTGTAAGCTCACTCAAAATCCCTTGGCAGAGCCCAGAGGGGAACTTAGTTATGCTGTTTAGTTAAATTCACACAATATTGAACAACCTTCTAAATGCATGTATTTATGCATACAGACAAATATATTCTCATCCTTAATCAGAGCAGCCTTTATACAGTGAACCGAGAAATACGCAGAAAAGTGAGGCTGCACAAGCTCCTAAGAATAAGTAATGGTTGAGTGCTCAGCATTAAACAAGACATTTATATCATCCCTTCCAAGGTTCAAAGAACATATCATAAGAGGTTGCAGAACCATTGTATGAGCTGAAAGATTAAGATGTGGCTCCGAAATACCATCTTTGGGGCAACATAAAGCATATTTCATATGTGAGTTCTCAACAACTGCAGATGACTACACTGGGTCTCCACAAGAATGGGCCTATCAACACCCAGGCAAGGACAGAGGAGAGTCTCAGTGATCCTAACCCTCACTGATGACCTATTTCCTATAGATAAATTCAGGGAAACAGGGAGTCATTGACTTTGTGTGTACCCCTGGTAACCCCACCACGATCAAATGGATAATCTCAAGATATGGTCATGCTGATGGCCTGAGTAAACTACATGGGTTACACTACAAAACCAAAAGTCATGAAACTGGGAAAGGGACAGGCAGGGAGGACAGGGTTTGATAGGGATGGATGGGAGATAGGAGAGAGTAGGAGGAAAGAATAACAAGAATGAATTGCATACATGTATAAAATTGTCAAAGAACTAACTAAAAATATATACACATATATAATATATATTATAATATACATATATTAAAGACAAGATTGCTTATAAAATATAAAACATCTTCTTAAATTGAAAGGAGAAAGTATTTAGCAGGACACATAAAAAAACAGTAATCACAGAGTAAAACTTGGAAGAATTGAAATTAAAATGACTGTTAGTAAGTCAGGGATGATGGCACAGGTCTGCAATCTCAACACACTGGAGGCAGAGGCAGGAAGATTACTGCCCATCTAATATCAGTCTGTTCTAACTAGGGAGTTCGAGACCAGTCTAGACTGAACAGGGAAAATGTATCTTTAAAAAACAAAGCAGAGATGCCACCCACCTTGTCTCTATTCCATTCCTCTCACCCACCCTCACACCATCCTCTGCCAGCCTTGGGCCCAGGCAGTCTCCAATTCCTCTGCCTCAGATCTTTGGTCTGGCTTCCTAAGCCACAGTAGAGAAACATCCTAGCATAGATTGCTAAACCCTTCCTCAGGCAGTCTCACCACCCCCACTTTCCCTGACTCCCAGTCAACAGGACAGACCTCCCTACCCAGGATCTGATAACAGATCCCACTCACTGTGTCTCTATTACATTTCTCTTGCCCACCCCACCCTCTCCCCTGCCAGCTTTGGATCAGGTGGGTTCCAAGTCCTCCACCTCAGATCTCTGGACTAGCTTCCTAACCTAGAGTAGCTAAACTCCCTAGCATAGACTCCACTGGCTCCTCACCTTTCTGACACAGACCAGTCCTCCTTCTAATGTGACCAGTCTACCTACTACCATGTCCCACTATCCACCCAGACCAGTCTACTACCCTGTAAGCACCCGAAACACACACCAATTTATTTTCCATATCTGAACAAAAAGCAGTCAAGCTACATAAACAATATACACAGAACCAAAACTAAATTAAACCAAAGCAGAGTAGAAGTTCCTACAGAACAGGTAACCAACAAAGAATATCCATATGCCCAAATGCCAAAACAAAAACAAATACTATGAAAAACCAAGAGAATGTGTCCCCAGCAAAACACACCAGTCCTACAACAGTGCACTAAAATGAGAACCACCCTGAGGAACACCAGGGCACAGAATTTAAAATAACTGTCATAAACATGATCAAAGAACTTAAAGAAAACTAAAGACAAACAACTGGAAACAACAGTAGAAAGCCTCACAAGCAGAAAATAAAACAGAAAACAGAATCAAGACCGGATGATAAAATTGAAGATCTGAACTCCTTAACAAAGACTTTAAAAATTGAGAAAAAAAAAAAAAAACTACAGAAATGGAATACTCAGGAAATGTGGTATAACATTAAAAGACCAAATCTATGAATTATAGGCATATAAGAAGAAGACACATCTCAGACCAATGGCATTGAACAGATCTTCAATGGATTATAGAAGAAAACTTCCCTAAATTAAGGAAAGACTTATCTATAGAAATGCAAAAAGCACATAGAACACCAGTCAGAGATGACCAGAATAGAAACTCCCTATGGCATGTCATAGTAAAAATACTAAACGTAAAAACAAAGAGAGGATACTGAAAGCTGTTAGAGAAAAACGAGATACATATAAAGGAAAATCCATCATAATTACAGCTGACTTTTCTTTTTCATAATATTTTATTTATTTTTATGTGTATGTGTGTATTTCCTACACGTAGGTAAGTACACCTGTGCCGTGCAATGCCCGTGGAGGATAGAAGAGTCTGTCAGATCCCCTGGAACTGGAGTTACGGACAGTTGTTAGCTGCCATGTGGGTGCTGGGATTCAAACTCAGGTCTTCTGCAAGAACAGCCAGTGTTCTTAACATCTGGGTCATCTCTTCAGCCCTCACAGCTGACTTTTCAATGCAAACTATGAAATTCAGAATAGCCTGAACCAAACTATTCCTAGTTCTGAACACTATGGATGCCAACCCTGAATAATTAATCCAGCAAAACTATCTATGATGTTCAAAGGGGAACAGAAAAATTTTCATGACACAGATAGGCTGAAAGAATTTGCGTCCACCAGGCCAGTCCTACAGAGAAAACTTGAAGCAATACAAAGGACTAAAGATAAGAATGAGTATACTTAAGAGGCTACAGAAAGTACACAAGGCAGGTATAATAATGGAAACACAAATTAGGGCCACAAACACAGAGAAGTTAAAATGACAGTATCCAATACACCATTTTCAATATTGACACTAAATATCAATGGCCTCAATCCCCTATAAAGACACAGGCTAGAAGACTGGGTCAAGAAAGAAAAGCCATCTCTTTTTCGTC
This sequence comes from Nannospalax galili, assembly GCF_000622305.1. Taxonomy (NCBI): domain Eukaryota; kingdom Metazoa; phylum Chordata; class Mammalia; order Rodentia; family Spalacidae; genus Nannospalax; species Nannospalax galili. The sequence continues at coordinate 1,296,565 of NW_008344709.1, forward strand.
TTCAAGAAACTGATCGCACCTTCAAGGATAGACACTACCTTAGAGTGAAAGGATGGAAAAAAGTATTCCAAGCAAATGGCTCTAAGAAGCAAGCAGGTGTTACAATACTAGTATCTGACAAAATAGACTTCAAATTAAAACTAATCAGAAGAGATAAAGAGGGTTATTTGATTTCAATCAAAGGTAAAATTGATCAAGACAATATTACAGTCATAAATATATATGAACCAAACTAGAGTACCCTATTTCATAAAAACAGTACTCCAGGACTATACAACACAGATTAACCACAACTCAGTAATAGTAGGTAACTTTAATCCCCCACTATATTCAATAGACAGCCCAACTGGACAAAGAATAAACAGAGAGATATCTGAATTAAATGACACCTTATATGAAATGGACCTAACAGCTACAGAATATTCCACCCAAGCACCAAAGAATACACTTTCTACTTAGCAGCAGTCATGCAAGTTTTTCTAAAATTGACCACATTCTGGGAAACAAAACATATCTCAACCACAACAAGAACAACAACAACAACAACAAAAACTGAAATAATTCAATGCATTCTATCAGATCACAGTGCAATAAAACATAATCAACAGGAAAAGAAGTTCTGGTAACTACACAAACTCAAGGAGATTAAACAACACATTCCTTATTGAATATGTCAAAGAAGAAATAAAGAAAGAAATAAAAGTATTCCTAGAAATAAATGAAAGTGAGACTACAACATAGCAAAACCTCTGGGACACCTTAAAAGCAGTCCCAAGGGGCAGGTTTATAGTTCTTCGTGCCTACATTAAAAAATCAGAAAAAGCACATGTGAATAACTTAATAGTGTAACTCAGGGCATGAACAAACCAACACCAAACCTAGTAGATGAGAAGCAACAACAAAAATCAGAGCAGAAAGTAATGAAACAGAAACAAAGAAAATAATTTTTAAAATATCAATGAATCTAAGAGCTGGTTAATTTGAAAGGTTAAACAAGATAGACTGACCCTTAGCTCAGTGAGCCAAAAGAAAGAGCAAATCCAAATCAACAAAGCCAAAAATGAAAGGGAAAACATCACAATAGACACACAAAAAAAATCAGAACATTGTAAGGGAATACTTTAAAACCCTATACTCCACATTAAATTTGAATATCTAAAAGAAATGGATGAATTTCTAAAATCAAGGACACCAACAAATTAAAACAAGAAGAGTTTGACAGCTTAAACAGATCCATAGCAAATAAGAACATTGAAATAGTAATGTAAAAAACAAAACAAAACAAAAGCCCAGGCCCAGGTGGATTCACAGCAAAATTCTACCAGACATTGATAAAAGGTAGCAATAGCTGGAGAACTCCCAAACTCCTTCTATGAAGCCAGTATCACTCTAGCACCAAAACCAGGTGTGATGGTTTGAATGAGAATGTCCCCCATAGTCTCCAAGTGTTTGGACATTTTGTCCCGAAATGGTGGTGCTGTTTTGAGGGGTCTTAAAAGGTGTGGCCATGCTGGAGGAAGCAGGTCACTGGGGGTGGGCTTAGAAAGTTCTCAAGTCTTGCCAGATCTCAAGTTATTCTCTCGCTTCCTGTGCCTGATGGAAGATGTGAGCTCTCTGCTTTCTGCTCCTGTTGCAGTCACCTCCTGCCACCACGCCTCCCCAACAGACTATAATTTCCCTAGAACTGTAAGCTCAAATAAACTCTTCTTTCTATAAGTTGCTTTGGTCAGTGTTTCTAACACAGCAACAGAAAAATAACTAATATACCAGGTAAAGATAAAACAAAGACGATAATTACAGACCCACAACCTTAATGCACATAGATACAAAGACATAACAAAATACTCACAAATCGCATACAGATACACATAAAAAAGATTATCCACCATGATCATCTCAGCTTTATATCAGACATGCAGCGATGGTTCAGTTCAATATACATAAGTCAATAAATGTAATAAAACATATAAATGGACTTAAGACACAAATCACATAGTAATCTCAATAGATACAGAAAAGACCTTTGACAAAATTCAACATGCATTCATGTTAAATGTCAGAACTGATCTAGAGGGAACATGCCTCAACATAATTAAAGCTGTATAGAACAAACCCATAGCCAACATCATTCTTAATGGAGAAAAACTGGAAGCATTCCCATTTAAATCAGGAACCAGACAGGGCTGTCCACTATCTCCACTCCTTTCAATATAGTGCTTGAAACTCTTGTCAGGGCAATAAGACAAGAGAAGAAAATTAAAGGGTACCAATTGGAAAAGAAGAGGTCAAGTTATCTCTATTTTCAGATAGTATACTGTACATAAAATATCATAAAAATTCCAGTAGAAAACTGTTAGAAATGATTAATACTTTTAGTAAAGTGACAGGATACAAAATCAACTTGCCTTTATATACCACTAACAAACAATCAGAAAACGTATTCAAGGAAACTTTCCCATTCACAATAGTCTCAGAAAAATAAAATTAAATTAAAAACTTACAAATAAACCTAAACAAAAACATTAAAGATCTCTATAATGATAATTTCAAATCTTTAAAGAAAGAGTTAGAAGACAAAAGGAGATGGAAAGACCTACCATGCTCATAGATTGGTAGAATCAATATTGTGAAAATGACCATCTCACCAAACTCTATAGAGTCATTGCAGTGACAATCAAAATACCCACAACACTCTTCACAAAGCTTGAAAAAAAATCATCCTAAAATTCATATGTAATCACAAAAGACCTCAGATAGCCAAAACAATCTTCTACAAAAAAGAACAATGCTGGGGGTCACCAAACAAGATCTCAGATAATATTACATGATATGGCACCAAAATAGACACGTAGACCAACGGAATACAGCAGAAGACCCAAACATGAGTACATGCAATTTCAGTCACCTGATATTTGACAAAGGCACCAAGAACACACAACAGAGGACTGGATCTCCACCTGTAGAAGAATGAAATTGACAGTTATCTTTCATTCTGCACAAAAGTCAACTCCAAATGAATCAAAGGCCTCAATATAAAATTTGAGGTTAAGAGAACTGACTGCTCTTGCAGAGGACCTGGGTTCAATTCCCAGAACCCACATGGCAGCTACAAACCGTCTTTAACTGCAGTTCCAGGGGATTCCGAAACCCTCTTCTGACCTCCGCAGCATTGCACGACACGGGTGCACTCACATACATGCAGGCAATACATTCATACACATAAAATAAAAATAATAAATAAAATATTTTTTAAAAACCTGAAACTCTTAAACTGCTAGAAGATAATATAGGCAGGACCCTACAGGATATAGGTGTAGGAAAGGACTTTCTAAATCAGGTATCAGCTGCTCAGGCATTAAGGTTAACAATAAGTGATTCCTCATAAAATTACAAAGCTTCTGTACAGCAAAAGAAACAACCAAGGAAGGGAAGAATAAACCCACTAATTTGGAGAAAATCTTTACCAACTACGCATCCAAGAGAGGTTTAATATACAAATAACTCAAATATACAAAGAACACAAAAGAAACTAGAAAATAAATGACTCAATAAAAAGATAGGCTATAGACCCGAATAGAGCACTCTCAAACGAAGAAGAGGTGGTACCATTGTCATGATTTGGAAAACTGTTTTTAAATTTTGTGGAGGAAAATAAGTGATCAGCTGGCAAATCAGAAATCCTTTGAGTCGTGCTGTGCCTTTGGAAGCACAGCCACCCCTCATATCCTAGAGAATCTATATCTGATATAGATGAGTCCATTTAGCACACACCTGTGCTTCTTCCTGTTCAGCTTAACCTCTTTAATAACACTAAATGTGTCATTAACTTCTCCATCTGTGAAGACAAAAAGCTGTGAAGAAGAAAACATTCAACAAAATGCTGTCACTTTACATTTTAAGACATTAGCATTCACCTTGGCAGAACCCCACTGTGTGCACACCCTTGAAGACTCTTTTCAATGGACTGGGTCCCCAGGGTTCCACTGCCACTTGAACCACACTGGAACAATCTTTTCAGATCCTCACTACACTACTTTACTGGAGGCTTTTGAGGCAGTGTAAAAGAAGGGCAAGTGCCCGCCACAGGGAGTACAGGGAGAAGAAAACTGCCTGTCCTCTTTATTTCTCCTCACTTGACGGTACACAAGTGAACTGTGCACTCTGTTTACTCAGTTCTGTAAGGAGGAACTTGGAGTTCAGTCTCTCTGACCCTCTGTTAGCTCTGCTCCATGGCTTACCTGCAGGGGGTGGCC
>NW_008344709.1:1300872-1306673 GCF_000622305.1 Nannospalax galili
CTCCATTGTTTTCTGAGTGTACTGCACACTCGTTCTAGAGAAACAAGCAGAGTCAGTCACATGACAGCGGCCTCACGTTGCCACTCTGAGAAATCTATCATAAATTTCTCCTGATTACCCCAATGCTTAGATCAGGTCTGCACTACTCATTTTTGACATTACCCTTCTTCATACTCCACGGACTTCCCAAAAACTTACGGAAAGAATGATTCATAGGAAGATCCAAATCCATAAATATTGAAATAGCAGCCTAGAGGCAAACTCTTCATTAGAAGAGTCAGTGTTTCCTGAAGATGAGAGAAGATGAGGAGACAGGGTGAAGGAGCACTCTATGAAATATCCTGACCCTGTCTAACTACTGGGGTATAGAAGTCACCCTGCCTTATGCCACCTTGTATTTTTAGACTGGTTTCAGAGTGGGCATGCTTGCTGTTATACAGATGGAGATCAGACATACAACTACGAATGGCCTCTATTCGTACCCTTCCAAACCATCCTTAATTGTACATAGGACTCATGAAAAAGAATCTCCTTTACCTTGGCAGTATCTATCCGCAGCTGAGACATTTCTTGGTTACTCATGGGGGAGTCCATACTTCCTGAGCGGTCCATGAGGAAGACAAATTCTCCACAGCTCCTGAAGGTCTCTGCTTCTGGGATATCTGGATAGAAACTCACCATTGCAGAAGGAGCTCCCATCAAACTATCTACATGGAAAGGAGAAGAGCCCTGTGAGGCACAAGGAACCCAGGATTGTAAAGTTACCAGGAATCGGTTATCGCCTTAATAGTAAGCCTGGAGATCTCAAATATAAACTCTGTGTGAGTTTTGTGCATTATATGCTTATACAGGACTGAATGTGTTGTAAGCATAGAAGAGAAAGAAGCAAAACAGGATACCAGTGTGTTTAAATTTCTTGGTATCTCAGCAACTGAATGGGACACATCAGGTTAACATCTTTCAGTATGGGAAAAGGATCCAGACAAGATTTCTTAGAGGGGTAAATATTTTATTCTAGGCAGATCAATGGAAAATTGATCACATGCTTCACAGATTAATTGAACCATTGAAAAAATGTTGCATTGTGCATATTGCTTAAACTGACAAGTGATAAGAGAACTTTCTTGCTTAGGAATGTAGGTGTTCTCTTAAAGAACTAGTTGAAAATGAGATTAAATATTAACCAGATTCGTGTCTCTAGATACATGATGTAATGAATGAGTAAGGTAGACTCCTGTCCCTCCTGAGAGACAGCAGGTCATAATGGCAATAGCACTGTACTGAAGTCAGAAAGGCTGCCATGAGAATGGTGGGAATGAACGTGTCTGCACTGCTTAGAACAATGTTGCATATGTAGTGAGCACTGCACGCATATATCTACTGTGATTACTCAGGACAACACAAACCATAGTGTACCTTAATGAATCAGAGCTCCATTGTTTTTAAATGAGGCATTTAAACCATAAGGCCATAATTAAGGTGCTAGCCTTGGTTTACTTCAATGAAGAATCAAGGTAATAATTTTTACTACAGTATTATTGCAAAGATTATAAGATACATAATATAGAGTTGAACTTAATTCATAATGAGTTTTAAATGCAGTTTTTATACAATCATCTTTAAAAATTTTTGAATCTTAACTTTATTTTTGAGAATTTCATACATGGTTATTGTATTTGCAGTATTTCCAAGCCTTTTCCTTTTAGTTTTATGAAATTATTCATTTTAACTTAAATAATGAGTCTCACATTATGGTGCTGTGTCTCACTAAAGTGTTCTAGTAACCTAAGCTACCTCTCAAGTCTTCCATGTGCTTCTTTGAGAATGTGAGTCCTGAAAGACATCTGAGCAAAGTCCATGCCCTAAGAGCAAGACATGGGTAGCATCATGCAAGGAATGACCAAGGTTGAGAAATTGACCTCACATATGATCTGAAACAGTTGATGTGGAACTATTGTCCTTCCACAATCTACGAGAATGCAAAACTTATCACATAATTTGAGTACAAGACTATCAGATTTGGAGATCACAGACATGGATTATAAATTCTTCATTTTTTTGTCAACAGCAGTCACTGTCGCATGCTTATAACCGGCTGAGTATTCTCTTGTGAGTTATTTGTTCACATTGCTTACCCAGTTATCCACTAATATACTTAAATTAACCAGGAAGTTATAAGCACCTGATTATATATTAAGTCTAAATGTTATTACATATGGAGGTACAAAAAGTCTTCTGAAATTGCACATCAGATTATTTTGCCTGCCATTGAATACAGGAGAGAACATCAACAATAATCTAAAACTGCCTCTTCGAAAGGGACCAGAAAGGGAGATAGGAAATACAAGGCTTCATCTCAGGCATCCCCATCTCCACAGATACACTGGGGCTGTGCACCTCCCCGTAGTAAATCAGGAACTCCACATCCCGATCAAACTTGTGTCCTTCAGCCAAGGAAACCTGCACTGGAGAGCAGCAGAGGGGAGACATTGGAAATGTGACTGTTTTCTCTCTGTGATGAGGTCAGAACTCATACTTGCAGGCTTTCTCCACCATGAGCATAATCAGAAGCACAGGGAAGACTGGGAAAAAGGACTCCACACTTTACCCAGGGTAGAGAAAGAAGACAGCATCCCTCCCTCTGAGTGACTAGAAGAAGAAAGGAAGATCTGGAAGTCTAGAGGAGGATCAGGTGCAGCGCTGAGAAATAGGGAGCACGCAGAAACCATGCTGTCTTATTAATCACCTGGGCAGAAGTCTTATCTTGTCCAAGGTACTCAACAGGATTCAAGGAACAGTTGGATTGGACCCTCTCGATGCCGTGCTGGGAGCTGATGATGACCACCAGGGTGAGTGTGTAGGGTGGGTCCTCTAAAGGGACTATGGGAGTCCTCAGATCCTGGCAACTGTCCCCAGACTGGCCTATAAGAGGGTAACTGAGTTCTGCTTACCATGTCGTCAGTTTATATCACATCCATAAACAGGAGAATTCGCTCCAATGATTCTGGCATTGGTGGTCAAAGGGTCAGAGTACTCACCGGATAGCTGGTACCTAGGATTCAGGATTGCTGGGAGCATGTAGCAGAGAGCCCCATCTGCTTCCAGGGACAGCTCCTGCACATACTGCAGAGTAAGTGCCACCATGGCACCAGGCTGTAGGTTCCCCACATTGCAAGAGAAGACATCCCTAGAATAGTTGTCTGTTTCCAATAAGTAGGCCTCGTGACCCTGGGTGAGGGCATCCTCATAGCTGCTATGAGCCTAAAGGAGGAGCAGGAGGGGTGGAAATGAAATCATAAGTAGTCAAGAAGATCCAAATTGGTGTGAAGGGTGTGATATGGGTCCGATGAACTTCAGAGCTGTATTCTGATAGCCTCTAATTTATTCCTTCTGCTCTTTTAGTTTTAGGCAAAGAGTATTTAGAATTGAATGGAAGAAAGAACATTCTACACAAGCACTTATAAATTCTTCATAAAGATCAAATGAGAATGCAATAAAGAAATAAGGAGGGAGGAGATCAACGACTCAGCCCTCACCTTCATCTTCTCCTGCAGTTCTGCCAAGGCCTCAAAGCTGTAGGCAGCAGAGTCTTCATCCATGGGGAACACAAAGAAGGCCTCCAAGGGGACTTTCTCCTCATTCTCATAGTTTAAGGTTGCAGAGACCCCAGCCACGAAGTCATTTGTGGAAAGGGTCATAGAGATGCTCTTCAGTGGCACTGGGGAGAGACCAGGGTGAGGAGATCAACAAGCTTTTCTAGAGTGTCATCAATCAATTAGCAACTTTCTGAGTATTAAAGAGTCTAGCATCAACACTCATGAATCAGGCTTACCTGACTTTAGACACTGAGACTAAGGCACAGTTGGATAAATCATACCCCAATATAGGACTAGATTGTTGGCTCTGCCTTGATCCCAAGCTCCCCTTCTACGTGGGGATAGGAGCCAATATCTCTATTTCCTGAGATGGACCAGCCCAGACCGAAGCATTCAGTCTGACGGGAACAGGGGATCAGAGAGTGGGCAAGGATTTGAGGACCATGTTAGGCAGTTAGAAAAGCAACACCAGCAGCTATGTGCTTTTCTCAGGAAGAAGAAACTTCAAGCTTCAAATGGACCCCAGACAACATTCCCGAGATGGTGACACTGAGACTAAGGCACAGTTGGATAAATCATACTTACCCCAATATAGGACTAGATTGTTGGCTCTGCCTTGATCCCAAGCTCCCCTTCTACGTGGGGATAGGAGCCAATATCTCTATTTCCTGAGATGGACCAGCCCAGACCGAAGCATTCAGTCTGACGGGAACAGGGGATCAGAGAGTGGGCAAGGATTTGGCGAGTGACAAACAGACACAACACAAGAGATGGTTTATGATCTGAATGTAATTTGCTAAATTGGAGCATCAGATTTTATACAAGTTACAGAACAAGATTGTGCAAGCATTAGGTTGATCTCATGGTTAATCATTTTCTTAGAAATGCAATTCTGAAAATCAAAGCAATACAGCACAGTGTACAGTTTTCTTATTTGATTAATCAGGTGCTAGACTGTTTGTCCTTTTTCCTTAGTGGTTTGGCAACATTGGCTACCTATAAATTTCATGGTTAGTACTTTTATGGTTCCGTTTTCTCGATTTTATCTTAAGTCTGAGGTTTCGGTGGCTGAGGCCAATGACTTGGCCAGTGAAGTTGTGAAATAGCATCTTTCTTATAGTAACTGTATATAACTTCAAAGGCTTTTTTCTCTAATCCATATTTCCCCATTCTTACCTTCCATGTATCTTATACTCCCTGTAATTGATCAAATATACTTTGCTGCTGACTTATAGTAAAGGTACCAAGGTGGTCTGGATCTAGCTAAGCTATCCATAAACTGTAGTGAATACCATGAAACTTTCCTTCCTTTAATATGTACCCTTCTATTATTTCCTTCATAAACTCCTGTATGAGGAAGTGGTTCATCAGTGGGCTCGGGGATTCCAAACATGCTCTCCTTTCCCTTAAGGGGATGCCATAGCCTACCTCCCCCTAACTTGCAGGCAATTCCAAAGTCGGTCTTAACGGAGGGTGGCAATCTTAGTTTCCCTTTGATCTCTTTTTCTTATAACTGAGTCAACTCTAGGGACTGAAGTAGGGGGATTATTCTTCTTGCAGTAACTTATCTAGAAGTTTCCAAGGTTGCTTATTCTTAGCTGCCTTGACTATTGCTTGAAACAAGAGAGGAGCATTTGGAGGAAGTGTAATATCGGGTGACTGAGTTCCCAGGAAATCATCCGTATCTAGTCTCTCTTTAGGTGGGCCTAATGCCCTGAGTAGGTACAAAGCAGTCTCTCTACGGGGAAAGAACAGGAATAATAGTGCAGCAATAAAGACAAGAGCGGAAGCAGAACAGCCAAGGACACGGCATGCTCTTTGAACACAGCCATTTCCAGGAGGCATTCTTCCTTGAAGTTTCGGCCTCAACCCACGGAGAACCTCATGCGGGCTCCGCTGGAGGTGGCATGACAATTTCCTATACTACTGCCCCACTGGAAGTTACAGACTGTAGGTCACAAGAGACTAGACTCACTCTGAGGGACCTTCAAAGCAAAGGTGCTTGTCTAATTTCTTCAATTTATACTCTATCCACTTCCCCTTACAGACAGCCTTTCAGTTCTCAAATCTATACCACAAAGTCTCAGGACACCAGAATATGCTTTCAGGCCCCCACCAGAACATGGTGGGCTTGTAATTTTGGCCCCACCAGGTGCATCACTGATGAATATCTAGAAACGGAGCCTAAGGAAGGGAGCTTTTGTG
>NW_008344709.1:1307967-1309341 GCF_000622305.1 Nannospalax galili
CGGGGCCGGGGGGGGGGCTATGTATGGCTCTGTGAGGAAAATTTTGCTTTTATGCAAACAACTCAGGAACTAAAAGAGAAACTTTGGCTGTGGTTAAACAGAATTTAGAGCAGAGACCCAAAGAAAGAGCGGAATCCTTCAACTGGTATGAGTCCCTATTTTCCTGGTCCCCTTGGCTCACCACCCTCCTAACTGCTATAATGGGTCCTGTTCTCCTGCTACTCCTTGGTGTTACTATCCAACCTTGTCTTTTAAATTGGTTACTCACATGTATTAAAAAAGAGAATCAATGCAGTTAAAATATTGGTCTTGCAAACCCAACACCAACTCATGGAACAGTATGAGCATGAATCAATGATTTGATTCATATAATCCAGAGCCAGTGGGAAATGTGCTAGGGTGGGTGACTCCATCTTGACCCTCACCTCCATTTTGTCTCAGGCAAGTCAGACTTAAGGTTGAACTTAGTTCCAAGGACCCCCTCCTTCCCCTCAGAGGCCTGGTTCCAGGTAATGACTAACCACAGTGTTGCCACCCAGATACTGTTACCTGTTTACTTAGAAGAGGCTGAGTTTTCTTTCTGACTCTGTAAAAATGAAATGTAACCAGACCGCCTAAACGCCCCTCTGTCTTGTGACTATATTGGGGTGATTAACCATTGTTTGTTTGACTTCTGCATACACACTTATCACGAGGCTCTGAGGGAAGTATAATCTCTCCCGTGGAGCTGTCCATTCCATACGAATGAAGCAATGTGGTTTTTAACTTTTAAAGACTTCCTCCCCTACTTAGAAAGTTACCACAGGTTCTGTCAGGAAATGGGCTGGTAAATACTTCCATTATTCAAGCTAACCTAAAACCTGCCATAAAGCAGAACATCAAATGAAGCAAACAGAGGACAGCATGCCACACCAATGAAGAGGAGACACATAGCCAAATGAACCAATGAGGATCGGGCAGGGGGTATAAAAGAAAGACTTAACGGCACAATAAACGAGCTTGCTGGCATCTTGCTGATGACTAATATCTCCCGAGATCTGTGTCATTGATCTTGCTCCTACTCTACCCCTGCCTCCTGGGACAGAGGTTTAGAGCCACAACAGATAGCAACAACTGGCGCCCAACGTGGCTACCTGACTGGCTCGCTTCTCCCGTAGGCCACAACTGGCCCCCTTCAGCTGTTTTCTCAGTGAGTAGGCCCCTTTGTCTTACATCTCACGGGCAGCAAGCCGTAAGACATGTTTTCCTTTCCCTTTCATTTCCCCCCATCCTACCTCGATATTGCCCGAATTTACTCCCCCTCAGGTACAGACCACCTGTACTTGGTTCGCCCAGCACCTCCACATAAGGGCTGACCACCCAGGAGATGGAACC
>NW_008344709.1:1310595-1312420 GCF_000622305.1 Nannospalax galili
TAATCACCCTTAATTATTTTCTGGTCAACCATCTAGATTTGGACCCTTCATTTATTATGGAGGTATGGAACCATATAAAAAATCTTTTCAATCCCTCCAGGATTGTAGCTTATTTAGTCATGGAATTAGCAGTAATAATCATTCTTGTCCTTTTGAGATGTCTCCTTAAGCAGGCGCAACAAGAATGGGAAAACTAATAAAATGACGACATAGGTTTTATTGGCAATTAAAAATCATGCTCCTCCAAAGGTGGCCCTACAAGCATAGATAGCGGAGGTTTCAAAAGCCTAAAAAGCACCCAGATATGTTGACAGACCCACCGTGGTGATGCTCCTTCGGGGACTGATAGTCAATGACGGGTAAGGACCTACTGAGTAGGTCAACCTAAGACAGGAACAGTCCAAAATGCTGGAGCACCCACGACGTGGGGCCAACAAGGTCGGGACAAGGCATCCTGGCTCCCACTGGGCTGTCTAAAATAAAATAGAAAGGATGGATATGCAGGAAAATGGGCCAGAAAATACTTCCGTAATTCAAGCTAACCTAAAACCTGCCATAAAGCACAACATCAAATGACGCAGAGGACAACGTGCCGCACCAATGAAGAGGAGACACACAGCCAAATGAACCAATGAAGATTGGGCAGGGGGTATAAAAGAAAGCTCTAACAGCATAATAAACGAGCTTGCTTGCTAACTGCCGAGTGAGTCTCCTGAAGTCTGCACTGTTGGCTTCATGCCTACTCATCCCCTGCCCCCAACAGAGAGTCCTCAAGTAGCTAGCCCACTAAGGCAGGCAACTCCAAAGCAGGCAACAACAAGGTTCCATGCCCACCCTCAGACCCCATGGTCACTATGGGTAATTAGAATAAAAATTTGGTTAATTCCAATTCACTTGAGTCTGAGTAGTCTTTCCTGGTGGTCCCGAACTCCATTACAATTTGTCTCTCCCTCTTGTCACTGTATGTAGTCTGAGCCTCAGTGTTCTACATCAACAGCAAGAGTTTCACTGAAATGCCCCTTAAAGAGTTGAAAGGGTACAACCTGGAGCACCCGGCATGCTGAGAACAAAGGTCCCTAGGTCATATTCAGAGGCCCAAGGATAGATGAGTTCCTGACCATGACATCTAAAGGCCTGAACAGTCCTCTTAAAGATCAGCTTTCCTTCCTTGAATAACCCTAATATCAGGGATTCTGGAAGTCTTGCTATATCCATTTCAAAGCTTTTATAAATTTATCCTGATGGCCGTAAAATAACCTCATATTGTGGGACTACCTCAGTGGAACAGTACTTGCCAGTTTCTGCAGAATCCTGGGTTCAGTATCTGGCCAAAGAAAGGAGTGAGTGCCTGGGAATATATATCTCCTTAGCCCCACTGCAGATAATACCTCTGTTATCAGTGGCTTTTCCTATGCATTTTGTTTTACATCAAACAAATCTACCCCCTAAACCAGGCTTTTTTTCCACATCTATTTTACATACAATCAGAAAAACCCAAGGTCTACAGAAGGACTCACATCCGGACAATACAGATGTAGAAGGCAACCAGGGAGGAGAGCATGCAAAAGGGAAGGTCTAGACTGGTGTGGTGGCCCATGCCTTTAATCCCAGCATTAGGGAGGCAGAGGCAGGTGGATCTCTGTGATTTCAAGGCCAGTGTGGTCTACATAGTGAGTTCCAGGCCAGCTGGGGCTACAGAGAAACCCTGTCTCAAAAAAGACCAAAAAACAAAAAAACAAAAAAACAAAAAAAAAAAAGGGAAGATCTTCCATTTAGGCCCCTAGGTAACATATTATTGTATTCTTTCTCTCTGATTGTAACGAGT
>NW_008344709.1:1313768-1314289 GCF_000622305.1 Nannospalax galili
TGTCTCAAAAGATGAATGAGAGACAGAGACAGAGACACATAGAAAAAGGAAGAATGGAGACACACAGACAAACAGAAGGGAGAGAATGCTTGCAATTGGGGTTTATAGTACACCTAGAGGCATCTTGGGGCCATTATTTAACTTAGTGTGATTATGAATAAAATACATAGAAGTTGGTAATAATGATGATGTACACCTTTAGTCCCAGCACTTGGGAAGTAGAGGCAGGCTCTCTGCAGACCTTCCAGACCAACCACAGTAATGTAGGTCTCTGTAAGTCTGTCTGTCTGAACTCTTCAGAAAAGCATAATTTCTCCTTTTCTTCCTCATGCCTTTCTTACTAAACATGTTTGCTTTAAGGCTTTGGGCTGCCCCTAGCATCTTGTATTTCTTCACTTTTTCTCTAAAGCTTCCTTCTCCCAGCCATGTGGCTGCGAGTCACCCACATGTCTGACCTCTATGCAGACTCTAAGCCTTGCATGGCTTCCATAGCTTGCTTTCCTTCTTCACACTGTTCACCT
>NW_008344710.1:0-625 GCF_000622305.1 Nannospalax galili
CCTGGAATCTTTCCTCACTGCCTACCTATATTCCCATGAGGTTAGACTCACCTTTTTCTGTTCTCCTTAGAAGTATGCGTAGTATGCATCTGTAGATGTATGTAAACAGAGTAGAGAATTTGAATCATAATAGCTTAAATAGGTGCATCATATAATACTAATAATTAGAGATCCATTACAAAAATATTAATTGAACCTGCAAACTGTTAGCCAAGTCTATCACACATACCCTTCCCTGCCACTACCAGACCTTAAAGAAGTGTCCGCACAGGCAGGTTGGGAAGCAGTGATGATTAAATTAAGGAAATGAAGGTCAAGGCATGAAGGATACACCTTTCTTCCAATAATTTGTGTGAAACCATGGATAAGATTGTTTGTTTAACTGCATGTGTACATGTGGATGTGAGAGAGAGAGAGAGGGGGGGAGAGAGAATTATGTAACCACCTGCTTGCCTCTGGTAATAACAATGCCATGTCAGTTCAAGCTGAGTATGAATGAACATATATAGCCTGTCTATAATATCCTAGATCTAAACCATATTTTCTCGCAATCTTATTTAAAGCTCACAGTAGATCAGTATTATCTGTATTACATTATGACCCATATTTAAAGAAATAAAGAATT
>NW_008344711.1:0-470 GCF_000622305.1 Nannospalax galili
GGTCCACACCAAAATATCTACGACTGTGGCCCCGACCATTAATTATTAAATTAGCTACTGCATCATAATATGGAAGCAACACACTTTTAGGGGAATCAGGTAACTGTATCCACATAAGAGGATGAGCAGGCTCTTGCCAAAGAAGACCCGTAGGCGACAGCTGAGTATTAAAAATCATGAGCCATAAAGGTTTACAATAATCAACATTAGTAACAAATTGATTAGCAATTGCTTCCTCAACTCTGTGTATTTCAACTCTAGCCTCTTCAGTAAGTTCTCTGGATGAAGTTGGCTTTGCATCCCCTTTAAGGATGTCAAAGAGAGGCTTCAAGTCGCCAGTAGTCAATTTCAAGTAAGGACGTAGCAAATTAATATCACCCAGTAGCTTTTGGAAATCATTCAAAGTTTGTAATTTATTGAGTCTAAGAATAGACTTTTGATTAGTTATTCTTTGTCCATCAAGTTGAAAA
>NW_008344712.1:0-261 GCF_000622305.1 Nannospalax galili
TTGAGAGATGTTCCATAGTCCCCTGGAACTTAGTTGACTTTGGAGGGCAAGTGGCAAAAACTGTCCTTTAAGTCCCTCTGACCAGATTCAAAGTATGGCTGTTAAATATCCAATTAGGTTATTTCCACCAGTCTGGTACTTTAAATTGCCATGTGCTATGCAAATAAAGCTTGAGTTAACAAACCAAATGTTCTCAGATAAACCTTGAATAGATATATATTTTTTATTCCTTAAACTACTTGGCTAAACTATGACCTTAGA
>NW_008344713.1:0-806 GCF_000622305.1 Nannospalax galili
CCAACCTGGGGAGACCTCAAACATCTCTCTCTGCAAACAGAGATATTAGCTCAGCTAAGTCCTCAATCCAGAGGGAAACCTTTGTCTGTGTTCCCTATTATGTGTGTCATCATTACTGCTAACTCCTGATTTTTGGACCCTGCATTTTAAGGGTCTTGATTATTTTGTTAAAACTAGTATTTCTCTGGTTCAGTTAGCTGTTGTCCAGCCTCCAGATCTTGCCAGGCATGTCTCTGCAAACAAGGACCCACTGTTCCTTGCCCTTACCAACCTATAATAATAGAGATATGAAAAATAGGCTTGAGCAGACCAGTAAAGGCTTACAGAACAACCATGCAATGGACCTGAGACAACTGCCCAACTGCCAGGGCCACAGGAAATTCCTTGCAATATATACTCATGTTGGCAGACTGTGAGACCGATGCCTAGAACTTGCCACTCCCTAGTCCCCATCGTTGCACCAGATGGGACGACCCTGCTCCATCAGCTTTTATTGAATTCTTAGCCCCTTAAGAGGCCTTTGCATGGGCCAATGCTTGATACATTGCCTCTCCCTCTGCCAGACCATACCAAGAGATTCACCCTTCAAGGGCTGTAGTCAATGATGGGTAAGATCCCAAAAGATGGGCCAACCTAAGACAGTCACAGTCCATAATGCTGGGTGGCCCTTGAGGTGGGGACAACAGTGCTGAGGCAAAGAACCTCGACTCCCACTGGTTGGCATGGAGTTAGCCCATCCTGCTCTCGAGAGAACTTGCCATCTTGAAGGATGAGACCCACAATAAGTGATCAATCCCTTACCTCCC
>NW_008344714.1:0-523 GCF_000622305.1 Nannospalax galili
GGGGTGAAGGGACAGAAGGAGCCCAAGAGAGGGTGATAGTAAGAGATAGATGCTACCGAGGCGGAAAGGTGAAAATGGTTTTGTTTTGTTTTTTTTTTTGTTTTTTTTTTTTTTTTTTTTTTTTTTTTTTTTTTGGTCTTTTTGAGACAGGGTCTCCCTGTAGTCCCAGCTGTCCTGGAACTCACTATGTAGACCAGGCTGGCCTTGAACTCACAGAGATCTCCCTGCCTCTGCCTCCTGAGTGCTGAGATTAAAGGCATGTGCCACCACACCTGGTGAAAATGGGGGTATTCAACTGAGAAGGGAGGATGGAATGAACCACAGAGGTAAAGAGGAAGAAGGACCTCAAGGCAGGGGCTGGGAAAGGATAATAGGAGACAGCTATTATCAGGGGAAAATGGGAGTACTTTAACTGGGGATGGGAGAGGGAGAGTAGACAGGGAGAGAGGAGAAATAAATAAAGCTTAGGTGATGTGAAAAACTAGAGGGAAATGTATTAGCTCAGAAACCTACTGAAAAATAT
>NW_008344715.1:0-410 GCF_000622305.1 Nannospalax galili
TCTAACACAGTAGTGCACTCAATAGATAAAGAGAGAACACAACGGGGAATTTGACCAATGACTCTCCAGTTGGAATATTCTGTCAGAATTAGTGTTCCATTTCTCATTACAGCTCTGCCACAATTCCAGGTTGGAAATAGGGTTTCATGATTGGGGTGACACTCGGAGGGCAGAGGCAGGCGGATCTCTGTGAGTTCAAGGCCAGCTTGGTCTACATAACCACTTCCATGCCAGCTGGGGCTATAGGGAGACCCTGTCTCAAAAAGACAAAAAAAAAAAAATTCTGAATTTATCATGGAACAAAAATAAAAGAAGCATAACACCTCCCAAAAGACAAACATGAAAAGAGACATAATTGTACTGCAGTGTTCTTTTCTCCTCTGAGAATTTCACTTCATGAGATGCAAGAC
>NW_008344716.1:0-1892 GCF_000622305.1 Nannospalax galili
TGTGTGTGTGTGTGTGTGTGTATGTGTGTGTGTGTGTCTGTCTGTCTGTCTCTCTGTCTCTCTTTACAAACCTATGTGAATGTGCAAAAGGAGGTCAGAAGAAGTTGTTGGACTCATGGAATTGGAATTACAGAGGATGTGTGCTGCCTGTCTTGGGTGCTGGCAACCAAGCTAAGGATGGCTGAAAACACAGAAAGTGTAGTTACCCGTTGAGCCAAGTCTTCCCCCCCCCCATTAAAAGTACTTTTCTGTGAGGATTTATGAATAAATAATGCACACATCTTTGTATTTTTTTAATTATTAGGAAATTAAACATGTAGTTCAATTTAAAAATCCTATTCAGTGTTTGTAGAGCATTTCACATCCAAATGGTACTAGGAACTCACATTAACAGTTGTCACTCTTTTTATTTTTTATTTTTTATTTTTTTTTTGGTCTGTTTTGAGACTGGGTCTCTCTGTAGCCCCAGCTGTCCTGGAACTCACTATGTAGACCAGGCTGGCCTTGAACTCACCTGCTTCTGCCTCCTGGAGTGCTGGGTCTAAAGGCATGTATCACCACACCCGGCGGATCAAGGACTTTTAATAAACAGTGTATTGCTTCTCCAGTGCAGAATTTAGAAAAGCTGTCATGGCTGGGCGAGGTGGCGCACACCTTTAGTCCCAGCACTTGGGAGGCAGAGGCAGGTGGATCTCTGTGAGTTCAAGGCCAGCCTGGCCCACATAGTGAGTTCCAGGCCAGCTGGGGCTGCAAGGAGACTGTGTCTCAAAAAGACCAAAAAAAAGAAAAGCTGTCACAAAACAAGAGAATGTAAGACTCATGCACATTACATGGTTTCGCAGGTAAGAGGGGACAGCCTTCTGTGCCTCTGATGAGATGTGAAAGCTTAGGAATAAGTGAGTGAAATAGCTGCTTCTGCAGATGGATAGGGTGTGAGGCTCTCAAGTTAGAAACCTTGACTCTCACAGATCAAAGCCAACCAATGGCTGTCTTTGCCATCCCACGGTACTTATGTACTCTGACCACGTGATTTTTTTGCTTACTCATTGTTCTGGCACTTTCATTAGTTGATCGCATGTGCCCCACAGCTTTATCGACCACTGATACCAACTTCTTTAATCTTATACGTCATTAATAGACTTCATACCCATTTCCTACCAGATGTCTTCACTAGGAGTTTCCCATGGGCTATCAAACCATCCAATCAGGATTCCCAGCCAAAATCACCTTCTTTCTTCCTTTGTAAAGGTACATAGCATACACATGGTAATTAGGTAAGATGGGGCATGGCAAAAGTTACCGGAATGTGAAAGCTTTAGAAAACAAAGACTTCCATCCTGGGCAACCACAGGGGGCAGGGTGGGGAGACTCCTGCTCACCTCCCCATTACCTATCTCTGGTCTCAGAGTTTTCCCTGCTGTAAAGTTCTTAATTACCATCACATTGCAAAAGCTTTTAGCATCTGACCTGCTCTTCCATTTCCATAATACCTTTTATGTGTTTCCTGTCACAGCCACCACTGGGTCAGCCAGCCCACCAGATTTTAGGGATCATGGGGGCTGGAGAGATGACTCAGCCTTTAAGAACACTGGCTGCTCTTAGAGAGGACCTGGGTGTGACTCCCAGCACCCACATGTTGGAACCATACATAACTCCAGTTCCAGGGGCTCTGACACCCTCTTCTGACCTCTGTGGGCATTTGCACGATATGAGTACACTTGCATGCATGCAGGCAGACAATACACTCATAAACATAGATCATGTTCTTTTTCCTAGTTATATGTGTATTTTTAAAAATAATTTATTGAGAATTTCATACAGGGATATAAGCATATAAGGTGTTTTGATCAAATCCATGCCCACTCCCTCCCCTCCAACTCCTCTCATATCGT
>NW_008344716.1:2662-3052 GCF_000622305.1 Nannospalax galili
CCATGAAAAAACGCATACTGGAGAAAAACCATATGAATGTAAACAATGTGGTAAAGCCTTCAGACATAACAATCGTCTTAAAAGTCATGAAAAAACGCATACTGGAGAAAAACCATATGAATGTAAACAAGTTGGTAAAGCCTTCAGACATAACAGTGATCTTCAACGTCAAGAAAAAACACATACTGGAAAGAAACCTTATGTATGTAAACAATGCAATAAAACCTTTAGATGGTACAGTAAACTTCAAGTACATGAAAAAACCCATACTGGAGAAAAACCATATGAATGTAAACATTGTGGTAAAGCCTTTAGATGGAACAGTCATCTTAAAAGTCATGAAAAAATGCATACTGGAGAGAAACCCTATGCATGTAAACAATGCAATAA
>NW_008344716.1:3182-3432 GCF_000622305.1 Nannospalax galili
CAATGTGCTAAGGCCTTTAGTTATGATAGTGATCTTCAAAGACAATGACTATTACATACTGGAGAGAAACCCTGTGCATGTAGAGAATGTGGTAAAGCCTTTATATATAACAGTGATCTTCAACGTCATGAAAAAACACATACTGGAGAGAAACCATATGCATGTAAACTATGTGGTAAAACCTTTAGAAATAACAGTAATCTTAAAAGTCATGAAAAAACACATACTGGAGAAAAACCATATGAATGTA
>NW_008344717.1:0-820 GCF_000622305.1 Nannospalax galili
TTTTTTTTCATAGGGAGAATTAATAAAAGTTTGTGTACCCCAGATAGGACATCAATAACAGACCAAAGAAATGGTTCCAACCAAGTCTAGCTTGGAGCACCAGTGATTAGTTAGGAGCATGGGTGAAGGGCCATTTACAGGAGCACAGGTGACTCAAAGGTAGCTGTGTGACTTAAAAGTTCATCCTATGAAAGCTCCATCCCCAGAGCTCTCTGCTCAACTTGCAGTGAGCTAGCTCCACCCAAGAGTCTCTTGTCCCTCAGCAGTTGTTTACTCATTAAATAACCTTGGGGAGGGGGCCTCATGCCACTTGTAACTTTCTGAGCTTCCAGAGTCTTGTGAGTTTCATTAGCTTCCTGAGTCTTAGGAGCCCATCTTCCATGACTCCTCTAGGAGGGAAGGTTTAGATTTGATGAAAATAACTGTACAACACTCTGTTTCCTCATTTCATTTCTTTCTAATTTTACTTAAAAAATTATTTATTGGGGATGGGGAGATAGTTCATCTGCAGGCCCCAGGAACACCTGTACACACAAACACACATACACACACACACTAATAATAATAATGATAAAATAAATCTTAAAATGTTATTTATTATTAGTGTGTGTTTATGATGTCTGTGGAGGAGGGGCATGTGTGCCATGGCACGCATCTGGAGGTGAGAATTTGGTTCTTTCTCTCTTTCCATCTTAAGTGGGTTCCAGGGATGGAACTCATTTATAAGAGTTCCATCATTTATATTTAAGAGTTCCATCATTTATAAGAGTTCCTCATTTATAAGAAAAAACTAGGGGCTAGAGAGATGGCGCAGCAGTTA
>NW_008344718.1:0-614 GCF_000622305.1 Nannospalax galili
AAAAAAAAAAAAGAAAAATCAGTGCAGAAAGTCAAAGTCAAAAACGAACTTCAAGCGCCTACTGGAAGCTGTCAGGACCAGTACCACCCAGCTGCTGGTTTTCTACAGAAGCTCAAGGATTTTTACTTATCTCATTTCACAGTCACAATAATCCTTAATAATAATAAAGAAAAAAGTATTGCTCCTATTATAGTTTGAGTGAATTCCCCAGAATTGATGTGTTGGGAGCTTAATCCTCAAAGTCATATGCTACTAGCATTTGGTAGTGGAGCCTTTGGGAGGTGACTGGGCCTAATCCATTGGGTCTAACCTCAATTGGATGGTGGGACTCATCTATTCATGAGTTAATGGATTTCAGCTTATCAGGGAATGACTTTCTTATAAAACAGAGTGCTCTCTAGCAAACTGGTTCTGCCTCATCATGTGATACAGCAAGAAGTCCCTCACCACATGAGCAGATGTCGGAGCCATGTTCTTGCATTTCCCAGACTCCAGAACCTTGAGTTAAGTCAATTCCCATTCTTTGCAAATTACCCAGTTGGTGGTATTCAGTTACAACAACAGAAGAGGGGGAAAAAAAAAAAAAAAAAAAAAACTAAGACAATCTTCATTTT
>NW_008344719.1:0-306 GCF_000622305.1 Nannospalax galili
ACAGAGACTGAGGAAGATGCCCAACGTCAACTTCTGGATTCTGCCTGCACACGTACACACACACGTGCACACACACACACACACACACACACACACATTTTTAATTAAAAAAAAAACCTCCAGATAGCACTGCCATAGCATGCTCCCCATAGCCACGCCCACCACACAAACAATACTTATTGGTGGAGGGGAGCAGCGTGATGGATGGTCCTGAGGTTGGCTAAGGAGATAAGGAGTGTGGTGGCATGAAATTGGGGGGGGGGTCACACTGGCACCCAGCAGAGACCTAGTTCAAACAAGATGCTG
>NW_008344720.1:0-293 GCF_000622305.1 Nannospalax galili
GTGTCTCCTGTCCTCTCTGACATGCACATGGTCGTGTCACCTGCCCCCTCTTACGTGTACATGGTCATGTCAGCTTCCTCTGACATCCAGATGGTCGTGTCACCTGCCTCCTCTGACTTGCAGGTGGTGCTGTCACCTGCCCCTCTGACATGCACATTAACGTGTTAACTGCCTCTTCTGACGTGTACATGGTCATGTCACCTGCCCTCTTAGTCGTACACAAGGTCGTGTCACCTGCCCGCTCCTACGTGCACATGATCATGCCATGTGCCCCCTCTGACATGCACATGGTC
>NW_008344721.1:0-820 GCF_000622305.1 Nannospalax galili
AAGGAGGGATACTCTGAATTTTATTGGGGGCCACCTTAAAGTTGTTTTTCTAAAAAATAGCGAGACAGTCAGAGGTTAGCTCCTGGAGATTGGAGAGCTCGGGGCTTACCAGAATTATATCATCTATATAAATATAAAATAAAACATCCGGCCACCCCATCAGTGAAGCAAAAATGTGGGCTAGGTAATATTGGCAAATGAGGGGACTATTGGCCATACCCTGAGGCAGGATGGTCCATTCAAATCTTAAATCCAGCCCACAAAAATTGGTTGAGGGTATGGAGAATGCAAATTTTTCTGTATCTTCAGGGTGGAGGGGAATTGAGAAAAAGCAGTCCTTAATATCAATAATAGTTAAGTGGTATGTCTTGAGGATTGCCAGAATCCAGGGGAGCCTCCTCTGGGGGAACCCTAAAGGCATCATTTTTTCATTAATTTTTTAAGATCTTGTAATAGTCTCCAGGAGCTGCTGGCTTTTTTAATGATAAACACAGGAGAATTCCAGGGGCTTGTTGATGGCCTTACATGGCCCAGATCTAATTGCTGCTTGACCAGTTGATAAAGGTGTTGAAGCTTTTGTGAAGGGAGAGGCCACTGCTCAACCCTTACGGGGTCCCCAGGTGTCCACTGAATTTGGATTACTGAGGGGTGAGCAGTGGCCCTTAGGATTGGGGGTGAACCTGAGAGTGTCTTTGAGGTGTTCAAAGTAGGGATCGTCCTTGTAGTTGGGGTGGCTTATCTGGCCCTCTCTTAACTGTTGTTGGTATTTTTCTGTGTCTAGGAGATCATTATAGAAGGCCTTATGGTCAGTAGTGATAAA
>NW_008344722.1:0-255 GCF_000622305.1 Nannospalax galili
GTCCCCCAAGAGGATGGGGTGGAGAGCCCACTGTACGTCAGGGCAGCCTTGTGGGAGGGGAGGGTGGCCCCCAGCCCAGCCGAGACCCCCCACCTCCCACCTCCCACGTCACAGCTGGGCCACTGCCACACCACAGCCGGTGGGGACTTCTGGTCATTCCCCAGCGCTTCGCCACGTCTCTGTCGTCTGCGCTGGCCTCGTTCCCCCCGCCCAGCGTCCCCCCTCCCCCTCCCCTCCCTCCGCTCGCGCCCCCTC
>NW_008344723.1:0-688 GCF_000622305.1 Nannospalax galili
AGGTTTAGGTTTAGAATTACTGTTAGTGATATGGGCAGGTTTAGGGTTAGGTTTAAGGCTAGCGCTATACTTAAGGTGAAGCTTAGGTTTAAGTTTAGAGTTAGGTTTAGGGTTAGGGTTAGGGTAGGGTTAGGGTTATGTTCAAGGTTAGGCTTAGTTTTATTGTTAGGCGTAGTGGTAGGCCAAGGATTAGGGTTAAGATTTTGGTTAGAATTGGGTTCTGGGGTTCTGGGGTTAGGTTTAGTGTTAGGGTTGGGTTAGGGTTAGAGTTATGTTTAGAGATAGGGTTAATTTTATGTTTAGGATTACATTTACTATAAGAGTTATGGTAGGTTTAGAGTCAGTGTTGCGGTTAGGTGTAGGTCTAGGTATAAGTTTGTGGTTATAATTAACATTAGGTTTAGGGGTAGGTTTAGGGTAAGGATCAGTCTAGGTCTACTGTTAGTTTTAGCATTAGGTTAAGAGGTTGGGCTAGGTTAGTGTTTGGGTCTGAGTTAGGGCTAGGTTTAGAGTTAGGGTAAGGGCCAGGGTTATGTTTAAATTTAGGGTTAGGATAATCATAGTATTTTGGATAGGGTGTGGCTACATTTAGCATTAGGTTTGTGGTTATGTTTAGATTTAGGGTTAGGATTATGTCTAGCGTTAGTTTCAGGTTTAATATAGGGTTTAGGTTAGGATTAGGATTAGG
>NW_008344724.1:0-615 GCF_000622305.1 Nannospalax galili
GATATATACTCCTGTTGGCAGACTGTGGACCGATGCCTAGAACTTGCCGCTCCCTAATCCCCATCATTACCCCAGATGGGACAACCCCACACCATCTGCTTTCATTGAATTCTTAGCCCCTTAAGAGACCTTTGCATGGGCCAAATCTTGATACGCTGCCTCTCCCTCTGCCGCACCATACCAAGGGACTCACCATTCAAGGGCTGGTACTCAATGATGGGTAAGATCCCAAATGATGGGACAACCCAGAACAGGCACAGTCCATAATGCTGGGTGACACTTGAGGTGGGGACAATGAGGCTGAGGCAAAGAATCTCGACTCCTACTCGTTGCCATGGAGTTGTCCCAGCCTGTTCTTGAGGAAGCTCACCATCTTGATGGAGGGGGCTCTTGATAAAATGACCCCCAGAGCCATTCTTTTTTGCCTTGATGTATCTGGACTGATATCAATATGCTATATATTCTAAACTATACCTCACCTTTAAAAATAAAAAAAAGGGGGAAATGTGGGAGACAGACTTGAGCCTAGGGTGAAAGATTTGTTGACAGCCATACAGCAGGCCAGAGGCAATGGCCCGACCGCTGGAGCCACAAGAAATGCCTTGTGACATTTGC
>NW_008344725.1:0-337 GCF_000622305.1 Nannospalax galili
GTGGCACCATAGAGCATTGAGATCGCACATGGGGTGATATTGTTGGCAAAATGAATCATTGTGATGTCACATTTGAGCATTGTGACATCACAATGGAACATTGTGAAGTCATAATGTAACATTGTGATGGCACACTGGAGCATTGTGATTTCACATTTGAGGATTGTGATGTGACAAGGATACAATGTGAAGGCATATTGTAACATTGTGATGACATATTGGAGCAATATAATGGTACTTGGGGAGAAATTGTTGGCACATTGGAGCATTGTGAAGTCATATTAAAGCATTGTGAAGTCAAAATTGAACATTGGGAAGTCATATTGTATCACTCTGA
>NW_008344726.1:0-871 GCF_000622305.1 Nannospalax galili
AGCTTCTGGTTCTCTCTTTTGATTTTATATTGGAGTGGCCAGATTGCTTATTTCTTCAGGAGTTCCCACAGAAGACCAAATCAGGTGAGGATCAGATCCTCTCAGGCTTTCTCCTAAGGTCTGGATCCCTCCAGGAAAAATGTTGTCCTCAGGAATTTGGGGGTTGGACTGGCCTGTGAGCAGGCCCCAGAAAGGATGCTGGACTCTGGCAGCTGGTGGCCGTGCCACCCAGAGATGGGGGGCGGTAAGAGTCCCCAAGGGCTCCTGGGGATTGCAGGTAGGAACAGATTTGGTCTTGATGCAAAGGATCAGGGAGCCAAGAGGTCAGCCACGGTGTCCAGGAAAGAGGCTGGTGGGTTGTGCAGCCGAGGGAAGCAGAGCGAGGTGAAGGTGGGACCAGGCCCAGAGGGCTCCCATGGACCTCGAGAAGGAACTGTGTTGGTCTGGATGCAAAGGATCAGGATTCAGTGGTGGTCTCCCTGTGTCTGGGTTGCCAAGACAAGGAATGGGACAGCACCCAGGCTAGGAGGAAAGATGAGTGTGGGGAGATCGGAGGGTGAATGAGGCTGAGGGAGTCAAGGTGCAGAGGGTGCACTAGACATCCAGGAGAGAGGCGGGTGGGTTGTGTACACCTATGGAAGCAGAGGGAGGTGTGCTGGAATGTATATTTTGTGTTCAGAATTACATATCTAAAATTGACCATCAGAAGTTACATGATCAAATCAAAGATTATGGCAATGTGAAAAATACACCGTATATACTGTCCAAATGTTTTCCAAAGGGTTTTACTAAATTCAGCTCATGTTTGTGTTTTTGGAGGTCCACATTTCACTACACTTTTATAAGCAAGGACTGCTACAAATGTAATAAG
>NW_008344727.1:0-262 GCF_000622305.1 Nannospalax galili
GTGTGAAATACTGGGTGTTCTCTCATTTATGGACCCAAGAATCATGGGGGATTGGGGGGTGACAAGGTTTTGTAATTTGTAAATGTTTTCAGTTGAACTCTATCTAACTCATTGTATCACCCACAAACAGCATTATTTTTTCCTTTTCCTGTTCTGCGTTCGTGTCCCTTGTGTTTCTTAGTTTTCCCGTGCAGAATGAATTGGATGACCCCCAAGAGTCTTTTAATACAGCAGAGCTGAAGGTTTATTTATTTATTTATTT
>NW_008344728.1:0-293 GCF_000622305.1 Nannospalax galili
ACCAGGCTGGTCTTGATGTCACAGGGATCTACCTGCTTCTACCTCCTGAGTGCTGGGATCAAAGGTGTGTGCCACCATGCCCGGCACATGGGATGATGATGATGATGATGATATGTGTTTGTGTGTGTGTGTGTGTGTCTGTGTGTCTGCGTGCCACACAGGAGAGGTTCTCTCCTCTCACCATGGGTTCTAGGGTCCAACTCAGGTCATCAGGCTTGTGTGCCAAGCACTATTACCTGCCAAGCCATCCCACTGGCCCTTATTTAGTGACTTATTTATTTTTAACATAGAAA
>NW_008344729.1:0-369 GCF_000622305.1 Nannospalax galili
TCATAATGTTCCTATGTGCCATCACAATACCCCAATGTACAACAACAATATATAATATGCCATCACAATGCTTCTATGTGTAATCACAATGTTTGAATGTGCTCTCATCTCACGGTTTGCTATCACAATGCACCAATATGATATTACAACACTCAAATATGTCTTAAGAATGCCCCACTGTGACATCATAAAGCTCCAATATGTCTTCACAATGCTCCATTGTGCCATCCCAATGCTCCAATTTGTTAAGGGTATGCTCTAGTGTGAAATCACCATTCTCCAATGTGTCATCACAATTTCTCAAAGTGACAGCACAGCGCTCAGGTGCCATCACAATGCTCAAATATGTCATAACAATATTCAGTGTAC
>NW_008344730.1:0-366 GCF_000622305.1 Nannospalax galili
ACTTGATGCTAATTTAGTTATTAGACTAATTTACCTGTACAAAATTAAGGGCATAATATAGTCTTGAATAATATTTTAAACTCAAACGTTCAGGTAATTTGGAAAGATTCAGAAAGATTTAGATCACTCTGTGCCTTAGTTTCTTTTGGATGACAGAATGAAATACCATAGTCTGGGTGACTTACACAGCCGATATTTTTGATAGTTCTAAAAGGTCATGACAGAGAGGCCAGCTGTCCAGGTCAGGCAAGGTGATCTTTCTGGCATGCAGTTGGCTACACTCTTGTATCTTCATGTGGCACAGCTAGAAAGTCGTGCTGGTTTCTTCTTTTATGGATTTACTTTTATGGATTTACCTTTATGCAC
>NW_008344731.1:0-246 GCF_000622305.1 Nannospalax galili
CCACACAAACTCAAACCACGAAAAAAAAAACCAGTATAGAACCAGAGAAACAGTAAGAATTCCAGCATTAGTTGAGGAACTATTGGCAACTGATCACTGCTAGATGAGGGAGAGTTGGTCTTCTTTTAGGGAGTGATGCTAAACAGGCCAATAAAGCTCTAGTGTTTGAATTTGCACTGAGGGACCACTTGGTATACAAACTTAAATTGATAGGCCTTAACATATATGACAGAATGCATGAAATCC
>NW_008344732.1:0-651 GCF_000622305.1 Nannospalax galili
TTCCTGCAATTCCTCTCCATGTTAAGTTGCTAGGGGTATTATTTTCTTAGGGCTCCCATAACAAAGCGTCATAAACTGGGCAGCAAAGAAAAACAAAAACTTACTCTTTGCCATCCAGTAAAAGTCAGTAAAAACTTACTTTTTGCTTTCGATGTTGGACGTCTGAAATTAATGTCTTTATGAACGTCATTTTTGCCTTCCTTTAGCAGGTGTTCTGATGATGGGCCTGGAAAATCTCAGCCACTGATCCAGGTTTAAACTACAGAGTTAAACGGTAGATCTGGTTCTTTCTATTCTAATCTATTGACTCCTGGATATGGCTGTTCCATATAAAGGCCAGATGAGAGACTGAGGGTCTCACACAGAGCAAGAAAGAAACTAATAACCCTGATGGGACCAGATTCCACGTGGAAAACAGTGATAGCTGTGGAGAGAATCTCTTTAAACACCACTCAGAGACAAGGCAAATAAAGTTATTCACTCAGTTTATTCTGTTGTTTACAGTGAATTCGTAAATATGTGTGCACAATAAGGAAATATGGCAGATTATTGTGCTACATGAAATTTCATATCCATGCACTGAAGCATACAAGTTGTTTCTCTCTGTTAAAAATCCTCTTGTGTTAAAAATAAGATTAACTCTCTGCCTGT
>NW_008344733.1:0-642 GCF_000622305.1 Nannospalax galili
GTCCAGTTTGTGTGCTTAAAAAATCAGCCAAGAGTCACTTGTTAAGGTGTTTTTTAAGCAATTGAGTGTGTGCATGTCTAGTCTGGAGTGCGGATAAAGTGCAGTTTGGATACATTTTAGTTTTCTTCCAAGGCTTATGGCATCTTACTACTTCCACTTTACTGATAGGATGTGACAACTTAATTGGCAAAGAGTGTTGGTTCATATTATTTAATGCAAAGGGAAAAGAAGATGATAATATTAAGATTAGGGAGAAGAAATAGAAGTTGTCTAAGTGAGGAAGAAAGCATCCCCAGCCTTCATCCTCAAGATTAAGTAGCACCCAACCCGAGTCTGACAATGTGAGAAAGCGGGAAGGTATGTGGATCATGTCTTACCTTTATAATTTGGGGCTTTCTTATAGCACATTATGGAAAAAACGCATTCACGTGTGTGTGTGTGTGTGTGTGTGTGTGTGTGTGTGTTTAGTTTCGTTAAACCATTGATTTCTTGTCTATTTAGTTTTCTGTCATGTGCAGAATTTGGATCTGAGTATCTGAGACATAATGGCTTGTGTTGAAGGGAAGAAATAAAATGTAGATGTCCTTTTATAGGCTGTTAGATGTCTTAGCAGCAAGGAAAGATCCACGTGGATTATCAGGA
>NW_008344734.1:0-488 GCF_000622305.1 Nannospalax galili
GGGTTTATGGTTAGGATGGTTATATTTAGGGTTATGTTTAGGTTAATGTTATGTTAGGTTTAGTTTAGGTAAGGATTATGTATAGAGGTGTGTTTAGCATTAGGAATAGTGGTAGCACTAGTATTACTTTTAGGGCTATTATGTTTCAGTTTAGGGTTAGGTTTACAGTGAGTATTACAGTTAGGATTACTGTTAGGATTTGGTTTAGGGTTAAGTTTAGGTTTAGGATTAGGTTTAGGGCTAAGGTTAGAGTTAGGTAGAGGGATAGGTTTAGGATTAGGGTTAGGGTTAGTGCTAGGATTATGATTAGATCAAAGTTTAATATTAGGTCTATAATTAGTATTAAGATTAAGACTATGGTTATGATAAGGTTTAGTGTTAGGGCTAGACTTACAGCTAAGGTGTAGGGTTAGGACTAAGACTAGGCTTAGGGTTATGGTTAGGATAAGGGCTAAGGTTAGGGTAAGGGTTAGAATTCGAATTAGTTT
>NW_008344735.1:0-669 GCF_000622305.1 Nannospalax galili
AGGTGCCTGTGAGGTACCTTGGATCTGTAGGGTGATTTATGCATTGTTGAAGTTTGGTATTATATTTTCAAATTGAATAACGTAGAAGAGTGTGATGGTACATGTCTAAAATTTCATCAGTTGAGAGGTGGAGCAGGAAGAGTCCATGGCCACCTCAACCGCAGGTGGAAAGCAGCTTCAAAGCCAGCTGGTGTTACTAGAGATCATTAAAAAAAAAAAAAAAGAAAGAGGAGAACGTGGAGGAGGAAGAGAAAGAGGAAGAGGAAGAAAAAGTAGGAAAGAAAAACAAAACATAAAGGCTGAATGGAACAATCATAAATGAAGAAATTAAATATTAATCTTAAAGCCCGGTGTGGTGGCTCATGCCTTTAATCCCAGCACTCGGGAGGCAGAGGCAGGCAGATCTCTGAGTTCAAGGCCAGCCTGGTCTACATAGTGAGTTCCAGGACAGCTGGGGCTGCAAGGAGACCCTGCTTCAAAAAGACAAAATAAAATATTGATCTTAAAAATGCCTCACAGAATGGGAGTGCAGATATTGCTCAGTGGTTAGGCACACTTAATGCTTTTTCAGAGGGCCTCCTGAGCACCCATGTGAGGGCTAACACCCATCCTTAACTCCAGATCCAGGAGATATGATGTCCTCTTTTAGCCTCTGTGGGTATTGCATGC
>NW_008344736.1:0-522 GCF_000622305.1 Nannospalax galili
TGGCTCAGCAGTTAAGAGCAATGACTGCTCTTGCAGAGGACCCGGGTTCGAGTCCCAGCACCTACATGGTAGCTACGAACTGTCTTAATGCCAGTTCCAGGGGAATCCAAAGCCCTCTTCTGACCTCTGCGGCATTGCACGGCCTGTGTGCACTCACATACACGCAGACAATTTACTCATACACGTGAAAAAGAAAAAAAAAAAAAACTTGTCAGAACCTCTTGTCTCTAGCCTGAGGCAGACTAAGCTGTTTCCTAGATGCACTAATTAGGAAGCTGTGTGACCTATTGGTAAGAACGGACTTTAGAGCCTGACAGACTTTGGCCTGCATCTGCTAAATTTGTATGTCACTTTAGGCATCTATATTTCATGAATCTTGAAGTCATAGAAAAATTGGGACATTAGCTTGAATTCTTTCAAGACAAAGAAATCACGAGGCTTCAGAAAAATTAGACAGAACAGTTTAGTTTGGAAGTATTAATAATATTACTATAATATTATTATAGATAGTGCATACCTATC
>NW_008344737.1:0-208 GCF_000622305.1 Nannospalax galili
TGAGACAAAGAGAGTGATGGTTCACATAGGAAATTACAGTTAAATATACACAGCGAATATGTAATATATATTTTATATACAAAATATGGTGATCACAACATTTGGGTGCTTAGGAAGAAGGAATTAAAATAGAAATTTTGTGTGCCCTGATTTTTTACATAGAGAAGATGAAAAATAAATGCAGTGATATCAGGAACTGGAATGGAAA
>NW_008344737.1:294-777 GCF_000622305.1 Nannospalax galili
AACAATATTGCATCTGAGAGGAAAATCCGTTCTTAGATGTGTGTCACTTACTCCTACTGAGAAAATGTGTTTGCTAATCCCTGAAGTATTAGTAAAGGGCTAGTAAGGACAGTTGAATTGCTCATGTATTACTATGATCAAGATTTCAAAATTAAAATCTGGGTGGAACACCAGTCAAACATATATGGCTTGGACCAGCTATGTGGTTTTGTATCACCTTTGTCATTTCTAATACAGAAAACAAATAGTGTGATTCAGGCAGCCAATAGGATAAGCAGTGGAGTGATATCTCCTGTCTCCTGTGGACATGTATCCAAGGGGAAGAGCAAAAAGGAAAGAACTCCCTGTGACCCATGGGTCCTACTATCTGTAGCACATCAAATATAATTCAGGAGTGGTTGTATTCAGCTCATAAGACTGATTATATTACAGCACAGCATAGGCTTCATCATTTGAAACCAGACTCTTCTTTAAAAGCCTCTA
>NW_008344738.1:0-444 GCF_000622305.1 Nannospalax galili
GGTTTTCCTTTATATGTGACTTGTTGTTTCTCCCTTTGGAACTTTCAGTATTTTCTCTTTGTTTTGTACATTTAGTGTTTTTACCATGATGTACTGTGCAGAGTTTCTTTTCTGGTCCCATCTGTTTGGTGTTCTATATGCTTCTTGTATTTGTATGGGCATGTCTTTCTTTAATTTTGGCAAATTTCCTTCCATGATTCTGTTGAATATCTGGTCCATGCCATTATCTTGGGATTCTTCTCCTTCCTGTATGCCTATGATTCATAAGTTTGGTCTTTTTATAGTGTCACACAATTCCTGCATATTCCATTCTTGTGATTTCTTAAATTTTTTATAATATTTGCTTGAATGGTCTAGTTTGTCCATTTTATCTTCCAGTCTTGATACTCTTTATTCCATTTCATTCATCTTATTGTTGAGGCTTTCTCCTGTCATTTCTAATTG
>NW_008344739.1:0-401 GCF_000622305.1 Nannospalax galili
CTCAATGTAAAGCCTGAAACACTGAAACTCTTAGAAGAAAACATTGGGAAATATTACAAGATATAGGTGTAGGAAGGGACTTTCTAAATCAGACACCAATAGCCCAGGAAACAAGGGCAAGAATTAGCAAGTGGGACCTCATTAAACTAAAAAGCTTCTGTACATCAAAGGAGACAACCAAGGAAACAAACAGAAAACCCACAGAATGGGAGAAAATCTTCACCAGCGACACATCTGATAGAGGTTTAATTACCAGAATATATAACGAACTTAAAAAACAGAGACCCAAGACAAGAAGCAACCCATTTGGAAGATGGTCTGAGGAGATAAAAAGTTTTCAAAAGAAGAATTAAAGATGGCAACGAAACATCTTAAAAGATGTTCAACATCACTAATAATCA
>NW_008344740.1:0-337 GCF_000622305.1 Nannospalax galili
GTCGTGTCACCTGCCCCCTCTGACTTGCAAGTGGTCATGTCACTTGCCCCCCTGTCGTAAAGATTGTCATGTCACCTGACCTCTCTGATGTGCACATGGTCGTGTTACCTGCCGTTTTAGCTGTGCAAATGGTCGTGTCACCTGCCCTCTTTGACATGCACATGGTCGTGTCACCTGCCCTCAGTGCCATAAAGATGGTCGTGACACCTGCCCCCTCTATCGTGAAGATGGTTGCGTCACCTGCCCTCCCTGACGTGCACATGGTCGTGTCACCTGCCCCTCTGACGTGTAGATATTCAGGTCACCTGCCCCCTCTGACGTGCACAAGGTCTTGTCA
>NW_008344741.1:0-332 GCF_000622305.1 Nannospalax galili
ATATTTGAAGTTCTGAGGAAATTCTGCTGTGAATCCATCTAGGCTTGGGCTCTTTTTTTTTCAGTCAGATGTTTTGCATTACTGTTTCCATTTTGTTGTGGGTCTGTTTAAGCTGTTGAACTCTTCTTGGTTTAACTTTGGTGGTTTCAATGATTTTAGAAATTCGCTCTTTTAGATTTTCAATTTTAGTAGAGTATAGGTTTTTAAAGTAGTCCTTCATAATATTCTGGATCTTTTTGGTGTCTGCTGTAATATTTCCTCTTTTGTCTTTGATTTTGTTGATTTGGATTTGTTCTTTCTTCCTTTAGGTTCACTGGGCAAAGGGTCTGTCT
>NW_008344742.1:0-569 GCF_000622305.1 Nannospalax galili
AAATATAAGCAATACAGATTTGGCATGCCTGGGGCCCTTTCCGAATGACAGCGTCGCATAAGCCTCGTGCCTTCTCTGCAACAGTGGCATTTGCACATATTATCAACTCTATCTCTTCCTGGTTGAACACTTTCTTCTGTAAAAGTTCATCCAGCAAGCCATTTATTGCCCCTATGCCCACTGAGCGGACAAACTGCTTCCTCTTCTCCTTCAGGATGTTGTCTGATGAGAGCACAAAGAATTTCAAGTCAGAAAAACAGCCTCATGATACATTCATGTCTTGAACAGTGCATGATCTGTCCCAGACTGAATCAGCGCGGTGTCTCTTTACACACTTCACTTAGCTCTTCCTTTGTTCTAGCCTTGCTCCATGTTTTCCTGAAAACATTAGCCATGCGAACACAGGACATGGAATGAACATTGAGCTACTGTATCCTGCTGGGTCCTAGAACCAGGAAGTCTCCTGTCTCATACGTATTCACCTCAGAATAATAAAATGAAGAAGTAAAAATAACCCATTTTCTTCTGTGGCAGCTGCCGCTGCCGTTCATCCTGTTCCAGGACACGAA
>NW_008344743.1:0-245 GCF_000622305.1 Nannospalax galili
TTAGACTGCTGATCCTCCTGCCTCTGCTTCCTGAATGGTGGGATTACAGGGGTACAACAAAATGCCTGCCTTGGAACATGTATTTCTTGTGTGGCTTTAATTTTTTTTGAGCAAAAGTATGAGAGAGAGAGAGAGAGAGAAAGAGAGAGAGAATAATATAGAGAAAAATAGTTTTTAGGGTCATGAGATTATAGGTAATTCGTCTCTTCATTTCCCAATATGTCTTCAATGGTAACAATAAAAAG
>NW_008344744.1:0-323 GCF_000622305.1 Nannospalax galili
GAAAATGCCTCACAGACATGGCCAGGGCAGTCTGATACAGAAAATTCCCCAATTGAGGTTCTCACCTCCCAGGTGTGTAAGCTGACAACGGAAGATGTCCAGCACAGGCAGTATGGCAAAGAGAACAATGTTCCTCCTGGTCCTGAGTTCATGTAGGATATGAGGTATGGGGGGGGGCTTCTGTTTCAGGGCTGGCAGTAAACTTGACTTTGATGGCCTCTTTGGTTATAAAACGGAAAGTACATAGTGCCTTGCAAGGACAAGACAATTAGAGAGCTGAGTTGCCCAGTGCATTTTGATGAAAGCAATTTTGAGTTGTCAGG
>NW_008344745.1:0-302 GCF_000622305.1 Nannospalax galili
CTTCCTAAATCTGCCCCAAGGAGAAGCATTTTTTACAGGAATCATCACTCCTACCTGATCCAGTGGAAGTCTGGATTAAGCCAGGAGAACCTCAAGATTGGATACCAGGAAAATTACTGATTCCAAGCAAAGGGCATGGTTTTGTCTCTACAGGAAATGGAGTCTCCTTCTGGCATCCTGGCCGATGGATCCATTTGTGGACTCCGACCCATGAAGATGGCGGTGCAGCACAGAAAGGATCGAGAGATGTCACTCCAAACAATGGCGACAATATTGGTGACTAGTAAACGTCAATGTCATCA
>NW_008344746.1:0-842 GCF_000622305.1 Nannospalax galili
TCCCCGGGGGGCGCTATCCTTCCATCATCGACTCACGGAAATCCAGCTTTCACCGCCCCAGACCTCTCCTCGTGACCCAGCAGCTGACGAGCCCTGAACTTAGAGAGAGAGTGCACGGGTGAAATTGGGGCGGAACTCGACCAGGCCAGCCTCGGTAGCAGAGACCCACAGAGACCGGAGAAGCAGGGACCCACCAGCAACGCAGAGCAGACGCGCTGTGGGACCCCCCGCCCTCCAGGTGCGCGCAGGGGACCGGTGCCACGCTAGCAGCTGGCACCCCGAGGTCCCTGCGCACCCCATAATTTAGCCCAATAATAGTAGTAGATTCAACCCTGGAGCTTGTGAGCTCCCCAACCATGGGTTCTTTACCAGGCATATGCTTCCACCCATGGAGAGGGTAAATCAGAAAGCACTTTGTTACCCTCATAACATTCATGCCACTACTGCACCCATGGACTTATCTTGCTGTGCTGGTCATTACTGCACTTCACAGCATTCACAGCTGGGTAAGAATGTTGATGTGTCTGCCCCTCCCCAGAAGCTCAAGTTTGACATCAACTTTCACATTGTTTTAAGTATTAAAAGAAATTCATAAATTTGAGCCCAGAAGCAAATCTCTACCACTGAAACTGGGGCAATAGATGGCCAAACAGAGCTTATTTTGTGTCTCAACAATTGCCTAACAATTGAATAAACTACTTCTCTTTGTTCTTTTCAAAATACTAAATTTTCTCCCTGCATTTTGATCATTTGTGACCTCTTGTGTTCCTGGCTATCTGTTGCATAAGGGAGCTTCATTCATGAAAATTGAGAGATGCATTAACATCCTCTTTACTCCTTCT
>NW_008344747.1:0-480 GCF_000622305.1 Nannospalax galili
CCTGCTGGCCGCTGCTGGCACCGCAACACGCCGGGGCAATTGCTAAGGAAGGCTGAGCCTGCAGGACAGGACAGGACAGGACAGGCCCTGGGCTGTGAGCTCCTGAGCCCACACTTGACCTTTGCAGTCAAGTCTGAAGCACGTGGCTTTGCCTGTCCCCACTTCCAAAAGCAGACACTGCACACAGAGATGGCATCCACCGAGAGCAGAGCTCCTGGGACAGTTCCTGCTGCCAGAACTCAGAACTGCTGGTGGGGACAGATGATTTGGATCCATCCAGCTGGCACAGGGAGTTGGCTACAACAGCCCTCATCACGGCTGCTGTCACGCGGGAGGGGCCTAAGCACCACGGGGGAAAGTCTGGCTCTGGGTGTGTCAGAGGCATAATCTGGAGGGCGGGTGTGCAGATGTGTGTGCATGTGTGTGAAAAGCAGAGGTCAACCTTGGGATCCTTCCCAGGAGCCATCTGCCTTTTTTTTT
>NW_008344748.1:0-288 GCF_000622305.1 Nannospalax galili
ACACAGACACACATACACACATCCACTCACACATACACAGACACACACACATACACACAGACACACACACACATATACACACATGCACACACATACACACACATACACACACACATACACACACACGCACATAAACACACACACACATACACACATACACACACACATGCACACACATGCACACACACACATACACACACACACACAAATACACACATACACACATATCCACACATCCACACACACACACATACACACACACAAACACACACATGCACACACACACAT
>NW_008344749.1:0-543 GCF_000622305.1 Nannospalax galili
GCAAGACGTCCTTTTGAACTGTACTTTACTAACTAGCCATTACCAATTCAATTTTTTTTCCACTTAGCATAATTTCCAATCTAACTCTTTACTTAAGAAATATCAAAACTTTTATTTTCAAGTAACTATTTTCTTAATGAGCAATAAACGGGCCATTCCAGTGACTTACCTAAAAACATCTTTAATAGTGCTTCCAGAAGTTCCTCAAATAAAATTCCTTCCTAACACGACAAAGATTACTGAAAGGCCACCTCATCAGAATACATTTAAGAAGGCCACTCAGCCTCTACATTCACAAATACTAGTCAAATAAGAAGAGGTAGCTGTTGGTCACTTGAAGACACTCTGCTTTCTCTAATCTTAATGTTTTGTACCTACAGTTTTGAGGTAAAATTTCTTTTACAAACCTTGGAGTTACCATCAAACATCCCTATATTCCTGCCCCAAACCCTCTAAGGAACAGCTCACCCAGAACTTCCATAGCTTGCAGAGCTCTTCCTCCCTAATTTAAGGGCATTTTTAATAGAAAAAAAATGCCTTTTA
>NW_008344750.1:0-554 GCF_000622305.1 Nannospalax galili
ATGGGAGGTCCTTCCATCTTCTGATGTCTTCCTCAATCTCTTTTTTAAAGACTTAAAAATTTCATTGTAGAGCTGTTTAATGTCTTTGGTCAGGTTTATCCTGAGATTTTTTTTTTTTTTTTTTTTGCAGCTATTGTGAAGGGGAGTGTTTCCATTTGCTCTTTCTCTGATTGCTTGTAACTGGTATATAGAAAGGCTACAGACTTTTGTAGGTTAATTTTGTAACCTGTTACTTTACTGAGCATGTTAATAATTTCTAGGATTTTTCTGGTGGAATTTTTGGCATCTCTTAGATATATCATGCCATCTTCAAAAAGGGATAATTTAATGTCTCCTTTCCCAATTATTACTCCTTTAATTTCCTGCTCTTGTCTTATTGCTCTTGCAAGAGTTTAAAACATTATGTTAAAGAGAAGTGGAGATAGTGAACAGCCTTGTCTGATTCCTGATTTCAATGGGAATATTTCCAATTTTTCTCCATTTAGAATGATGTTGGCTCTGAGTTTGTTATATATGGCACTAATTATGTTGAGGTATGTTCCCTCCAGTCCAAT
>NW_008344750.1:1747-3036 GCF_000622305.1 Nannospalax galili
CTATTTGTGATGTAGCTGTACTTTTCCACAGTTATACCTTCATTGAATATCTCTCCTCAACCCCTTGGGTATAGTCATTCCTTTCTTCAGGTCTTTGTATTGCTTCCAGATCTCTCTGAAGGGCTGGTTTTGTGGACATGAATTCCTTCAGCCTATTTATGTCATGGAAGAGTTTTCTTTCCCCTTCGACTATAATAGACATTTTGGCTGGGTATAGTATTCTGGGTTGGCATCTGTGGTCATTTAAAACTGGGAATACTTTGGTCCAGCCTCTTCTGGCTTTCATAGTTTGCACTGAAAAGTCAGCTGTAATCCTAATTGTGGGGACCTAAAGGCCCCACCTTGCAGAGGTCCAAGAGGAAGTTACTGGGGCATGGTCTGACTTGTTTTAAAAGTCTGAAGGATACTTCTGCACTGCTAAGGATTGCATGAATTGGGTGACCATCCTTAAGATACACCCTCAGGGGGGAGGGGGATTTCCAGATGCCTTTATAAGCTCTGTAACACCTGCAATAAAGGAGTCCCTGCTTGACTAGGCTCCCCATTGCGCCTCCGTGTTCCTGGTACTGGGGGCATCATGGGCTGGCAAACGGTGCGTTTACTCATCCCCAATCATCACTGTGTGGGGGGTCACTGGTTTGCACCCCCTGCACTAATGGGTTTTCCTTTATATGTGACTTGTTTCTCTTTTGCAGCTTTCAGTATTGCCTCTTTGTTTTGCATGTTTAGTGTTTTTACTATGATGTGCTGTGGAGAGTTTCTTTTCTGGTCCTGTCTGTTTGGTGTTCTATATGATTCTTGTATTTGTATGGGCATGTCTTTCTTTAATTTTGGGTAATTTTTTTCCACGATTCTGTTAAAGATCTGGTCCATGCCATTATCTTGGGATTCTTCTCCTTTCTGTATGCCTATGATTCATAAGTTTAGCCTTTTTATGGTGTCACACAATTCTTGCATATTCCATTCTTGTGATTTCTTAAATTTTTCATAATCTTTGCTTGAGTGGTCCAGTTCATCCACTTTATCTTCCACTCTTGATACTCTGTTTTCCATTTCGTTCATCCTATTGGTGAGGCTTTCTCCTGTCGTTTCTAATTGGCTTATTGAATGTTTAACTTCCTCCTTCATTTCAACCTGATAATTCTTCAATATTTCTAACTGTTTTCTGAATTCATTCAGCAGTTCGTCCCTCTCTTCTTTCAGTTCTTTGATTACCTTGTTTGTGTGTTCTTTAAATTCACTGAATTCTTTTATCATATTCATCATTGTTCTTTTGAGTTCCATGTCCT
>NW_008344750.1:3101-14522 GCF_000622305.1 Nannospalax galili
ATTATTTTTTCTCTGTGATTTTGACATGTGAATTTCTTTTGTAGTTTCTGATTCTTGTGTGAGACTCAGGCCTTCAAGTGGTTTAGGTCTACTTTTTGTGAACTTTATGTGTCTTTGTGGTTTACTTTTTGGGCATGAAAGGCTGGTTCCTCTAAGTTTCCAGTTCTCTCTTTTGATTTTATATTGGAGTGACCAGATTGCTTTTGTCTTCAGGAGTTCCTGCAGAGGCCTAAGTCAGATGAGGACCAGATGCTCTCAGGCTTTCTCCTAAGGTCTGGATCCCTCCAGGATAGATTTTGTCCTCAGGAATTTGGGGGTTGGGTTGGCTTGGGAACTGAGCCCAAGAAAGGTGCTGGTCTAGGGCAGCTGGTGGCCATGCCACCCAGAGATGCAAAAGAAGATGGGGGCGGGAGGCGGCCCCAAGGGTCCCTGGGGACTACACTGAGGAGCTGCGTTCGTCTGGATGCAAAGGACCAGGAAGAGGAAAGGTCAGCCCCAGTGTCCAGGAAAGAGACTGGCAGGTTGTGCAGACCCAGGGAGGCAGAGGGGGGTGAGGGCATGGCCAGGCCCTGAGCTCCCCTAGGGACCAGAGAAGGAACTGAGTTGCTCTGGATGCACAGGATCAGGGAGCAGTGATGGTTCCCCAGGTGTCTGGGGTGCCAAGACAAGGAATGGGACAGGACCCAGACTAGGAGGATAGACCAACGGGGGAGATGGGAGGGTGAGTGAGGCTGGGGGAGCCAAGGTGCCAAGGGCCAATGGACTTACCTTGGATAGAGAAGCCTGCAGGTTGGAGAGAGGCCAGCAGGTCCTGCAGGCCCAGGGAAGCAGAGGGAGGTGATTGTGGGGCCAGGCCCAGAAGCAGTGCTCCTGGGGACCTGAGATGGAACTGAGTTGCTCTGGTTACAAAGGATTAGGAAGAAGCAGTGGTGGTTCCCCAGTTGTCTAGGGCACAGAGACAAGGAATGGGACGGGACCCAGCCTAGGAGCAGAGACCAGCGGGGGAGATGGGAGGGTGAGTGAGGCTGGGGGATTCAAGGCATGGAGGGCAAAATGGACTTACCCCAGAGAGAAGCCTGAGGGTCCTGCAGGCCCAGGGAAGCAGAGGGAGGTGAGTGTGCAACCAGGCCCAGAAGCAGTGCTCCTGGGGACCTGAGAAGGAACTGAGTTACTCTGAATGCACAGGATCAGGAAGAAGCAGTGGTGGTTCCCCAAGTGTCTGGGGCACCAAGACAAGGAATGGGACAGGACCCAGGCTAGGAGGAGAGACTGGTGGGGGAGATGGGAGGGTGAGTGAGGCTGGGAGAGCCAAGGCACAGAGGGCAGGATAGACTTACCTCAGAGAGAGCGGTGGATGATCTTTTTGATGTGTGTCTGTATGCAATTTGTAAGTATTTTGTTGAGAAATTTTGCATCTATGTTCATTAGGTTATAGGCCTATAGTTTGTTGTTGTTGTGTTTTTATCTGGCCTCATAGAGTTTGGGAGTTCTCCCTTTGTTTCTGTTGTGCGTGTATGTGTGTGTGTGTGTATGTGTATGTGTTGTGTGAATGTATGTAAGTGCATCTATGTCATGCAATGCCTGTGTAGGTCAGAAGACGGCTTTGAATCCCCTATAACTGGAGTTATGAATGGTTGTTAGCTGTCATGTGGGTGCTGTGAACCAAACAGAGGTCCTCTGCAAGGGTAGCCAGTGCTCTTAACCTTTGAGCCATCTCTCTAGCCCCTTAAGTAGTATCAAATAATTTAAGTAGTGCTGAATAATTTAAATAGCATTCATTGTGGATCTTCTTTGGCTGACTGTCTGGTAGATTTCTGTCGGGAGCCATGCTTGTCATAAGCATTGGAAATTAGGAGAGTGTCACTTTAAGAGCTTCTGAGCTCTCTACGTCTGTGGTCAGAGCTGACAGGCTGTACCTGGATGATAAATCAAGTCTTCTAGAAAGTTAGTTTCAGTTCAGCCTTCATGCTGTCTCTTAGTAACCCTTTTGTTTCTGTTGGGAAGATTCACCTAGGTGACCCAAACTCTGGGTCGGATAAAAAGGACCTGTGGGACCCCTCAGTAGATTCTTCCTGATTCTTCCTTCTAAAGAGAGCTCTCCTCTCTGTACCTGCTGTCCCTTTAATAAATTCCTCGCATAACTTCAGACGTATACCTGAGTGTTCTTTTTGTTGAAGACCCAAGCCTGGTGGGCTTGGGGGGTGATCAACAAGTGGCGCCCAACGTGGGGCCCGAACCCACGACCCTGAGATTAAGAGTCTCGATTAAGAGTACCGATTTCTGCTGTGAATCCATCTGGGTCTGGGTTTTTTAGTTTGGAAGTTTTGTATTACTTCAATTTCCTTATTTGTTATGGGTCTGTTTAAGTTGATCTCTTCTTGATTTAGCTCTGGTGGTTTTCATGAATTTAGACATTCATCCATTTTTTTTAAATTTTCAATTTTAATAGAATATAGGGTTTTTAAAGTATGCTCTTACAGACTGTGCCCATCACACTCCATTTCCCACTGGATAGGACCCCCACCTGCTCCCACCGTGGGTCAGGACAGAAGGATCTGATGAACTACTGTGGGGAGATGCTCCATTTTTGGTACCAGCTGCTTAAGGCACTGTCCTTGAGGCATTTGGATGTGGCTCTGTGGCCCAGGTGGGGCTCAGTAGGGGCGCCCATCGTGGTTTCCTCACGATCAACTTGGCCTTTGGCTTTGGTGTCGACCTCACCATCCTGGTAACTGGCCAGGTGTCTGGGGCCCACCTGAACCCTGTGGTGACCTTTGCGGTGTGCTTCCTAGTACCTGAGCCCTGGATCAAACTGCACATCTATACACTGGTTCAGACATTTGGGAACCTTTTTGGGTGCTGCAATTGTTTTTTGGGCTGTACTGTGATGCAGTCTTGGGCTTTGGCAACAACGAATTTATCCTCTCTGGCCCAAATGGCACAGCTGGCATCTTTGCTACCTACCTTTCTGGACACCTGGACCTGGGCAATGTATTCTTTGATCAGTTAATGGGCACAGCCTCCCTCATTGTGTGTGTGCTGGTCATTGCTGACCCCTACAACAACCCTGTCCCTTGAGGTGTGGAAGGCTTCACTGTGGCCCTTGTGGTCCTGGTCATTGGCACGTCCATTGGCTTCAATTCTGGCTATGCTGTCAACTCTGCCCTGACTTTGGACCTCATCTTTTCACTGCCCTGGCTGACTGGGGCTTAGAGGTCTTCACGTCATAGTCTTCACAACTGACACTGGTGGTAGGTACCTATTGTCTCTCTGCTCCAGGGCTCTATCGCCTGTGTCTTTGTGTACCAGCTTATGATTAATTGCCACTTGGAGAAGCCCCCACCCACCACTGAGATAGAGAAGGTGAAGCTGGCCCACTTGAAACACAAGGAACAGATCCGAGTGGGCAACAACTCTCCCCCACTGCTTGCACTCTTGAGCATCCACTTACTTCTGAGACCACTCCTAAACACCCCCTGATCCGTCTCGAAGGCTAAGAAGCTCCCTGTTGACCCCACCACATTGGATGGCCCCCTCTAGGATTTCCACTAGACTCTGTCCAATAGGACTTTAAGCCCCTACCCTTAAGCAGTGGTGGGATATCAGTAGAATCAGACATCCTTTTGTTTCCCAAAGGAAGAGACGATGCAATGGTGTGTGTGTGTGTGCGTGTACGTGTATGTGTGTGTGTGTGTGGTTTCCCAGACATTCAGGGCAAGGGACCAAGTTTCCAAAAAGGAACCCAGCAGTTCAAGGGAGCCATGGAGGAGAGAGAAAGTGCTAACATTCATCTGTGAGTGCAGAAAGCACCGAGGTGTGCATGTTTTTCTCCATGCTTTGGGAAGGGGGCTGGGACAAGGAGGGCACAGCCCATATGTGGGGCTATGGAACCCCTGAGCAGGAGCTGTGTAAGGTGTTTCTCTTAATAAGGTAGGTGTTGGGAGAGAGATGAAGTCCAGGTCAAAATTTTCATGTTTGCTGGATTTTACTTTTTTGTTTGTTTGTTTTTAATACAAATATATAGGGATGCTACAGTCTTGCGGATAGGGGTAGGGAGACTTCACTTTAAAAAGGGGTTTCCTTCTTTAGCCCTCTATTCAGCTCTTGCCTTTTATTTAAAAAAAAAAGAATCAAATGTGTGATGAAACAGCCAAAAAAAAAAAAGTATTCCCTTATAATGTTCTGGATCTTTTTGTTATTTGTTGTGATGTTTCCTTTATATGTTTGTTTCTATTTCATTAATTTCTGCTCTGAGTTTTGTTATTTCTTCTTATCTGCTAGGTTTGGGTTTGGATTGTTCTTGTATTTTTTTTTTTTTTGTGCTCTTTCTATTTTTTTTTTTTGATGTAGGCACGTAGAGCTATTAACTTCCCTTTTAGAGCTGCTTTTAAAGTGTCCCAGTGGCTCTGTTGTGCTGTGCTATAATTTTCTTTTAGTTCCAGGAATATGTTTATGTTTATTTTTTCCTAATTTCTTTTTTGACACATTCATTATTCAGGGGTGTATTATTTAATCTATATGAGCTCATGTAGTTACTAGAACTTCTTTTGCTGTTGATTATAAGCTTTATTACATTGCAGTCTGAGAGAATGCATGGAATCATTTCTTTTTCTTTTTTTTTTGTATTTGTTGAGGTGTATTTTGT
Organism: Nannospalax galili; assembly: GCF_000622305.1. Classification (NCBI taxonomy): domain Eukaryota; kingdom Metazoa; phylum Chordata; class Mammalia; order Rodentia; family Spalacidae; genus Nannospalax; species Nannospalax galili. The sequence goes on from NW_008344750.1 coordinate 7,747, forward strand.
GTCCTAGTATGAAGGCAATTTTAGAGAACCTGGATATAGATGTCTGTTAGGTCCATTTGATGTAAGATGTCATTTAATTCAGATGTCTCTCTGTTCTTTCATCCAGTTGACCTGTCTATTGGAGACAGTGATGTATTGAGGTCACCTACTATTACTGAGTTGGGGTTAATTTGTATTTTATAGTCCTGTATCAAGTATTCTTCTTAAGAAATTGGATGCACCAGTATTTGATACATATGTTTATGATTATAATGTCTTCATGGTCAACTGTTCCTTTGCTCAGAATGAAATGGCCCTCTTTATCTCCTAATTAGGTTTAATTTGAACTCTTTTTGTCAGATATTAGAATTGTGACACCTGCTTGCTTCTGAGTGCCATTTGCTTGGAATATTGTTTTCATCCTTTCACGCTAAAGTAGTGCCTGTCCTTGAAGGTGAGATGAGTTTCTTGCAAACAAGGAAGAGATGGATTTTGTTTCTTAATCCATTCCACTAGCCTATGTCTTTTGACTAGAGAGTTGAGGCTATTGATATTTAAAGATATTATTGAAAGATGTGTATTGGTTACTATCATTTTAATTTGTATTCTTGGTCCTATTTTGTGTTTTTGTAATTATACTTTCTTTTTATTTTCTTTCTGTAACTTCTTGGGTATAGTCATCCCTTCTTCAGTTCTTTGTATTGCTTCAAGTATTCTTTGTACAGCTGGTTTAGTGGACATGAATTCTTTTGGACTATGGACTTTTTGGACTTTTTCATGTCATGGAAAAAATATTTTTCCCCTTCTACTATGATAGATCGTTTTGCTGAGTTGTTGGATAGGCATGTCCTCCAAAAGGACTAGCAACAGTTGGATGTTCAAACACTAAGAGACTCCATAAGAAGGGATGGAGACAGTCACCCCTCTCACACAATTGGTAAACTTCAATTACATGAGGGGGTGGGTCTAGGGATAGACACAGACTTGGAAGAAGCCAGGGAGGAGGTGGGAGCTTTGCCATCTTGGGCTGGCAGGCTGGTAGGTATGAATCTGGAAAGCTCAGCTGAGATATAGGGAAAAATGTCCTCGGTGCCCATACCTTTGTAAGTAACCCTTCCTGGACATCATAAACTCTGTAGGGAAACCTGAATAAACATCTTTATTCCCTAAACTGTAGCTTAGAGGGACATTGTGTCAGTTTTGTTGGTTGGTCGTAAGGACAGCGTGGGGAGAGAAGGTCGCACAGCACTTCACAGAGGGCCTAGGAGCTGAGAGCACTCGGAGCATGGACCTCCCAGAAGTAAATTTGACTTTTCATGGGTGAAGTATTCTGAATTGACATCTATGGTCATTTAAAACTGGGACTACTTTGTTCCAGGCTCTTCTGGCATTCATGGTTTACATTGAAAAGTTAGCTGTCACTCTGATGAGTTTTCCATTATATGTAGCTTGTTTTTCTCCAACAGCTTTCACTACCTTCTCTTTGTTCTGTACATTTAATGTTTTTACTCTGATATGCTATGGGGAGTTTCTGTTCTGGTCTTGTCTAATTGGTGTTTTGTGTGCCTCTTGTATCTGCATAGGTATGTCTTTCCTATACTCTATATTCCTGTTGAAGATCTGGTCAGTGCCATTGACCTCAGATTCTTTCCCTTCCTGTATGCCTATGATGCATAGATTTGTTCTTTTCAGGGCGTCCCACATTTCCTGCATCTTCCATTCCTGTGTTAGAAAAAAATTTTTTTAAATTCTTTTCTTCAGCAGTCCAGTTCTTCAACTTCATCATCTAGTTTACATACCTAAAGATCCAAAGCTAGAATCCACATACAAGAGAAAAAAAATGGTATATAAAATATAAGACAATGCTAATAAAATGTTTATATATGAAAAAGGAAGCCTATACTTGTGCCTCTAAGATGAAGCATATTCCCTATTCATTTCTCTAGCAGTTTCAAGGTTTTGGGTCTTATGATGAGGTTTTTTATTCGTCTGGAATTTTTGTGCAAGGTGAGTGATAAGGATCTAGTTTTATTTTTCCGCATGTTGACATTCAGTTTTCCCAGCACCATTTGTTGAAGATATTGTATTTTTTTCCAATGTACATTTTGGGCATCTTTGCAAAAAATCAGGTCATTGTAGTTGTATGGACTTATATCTGATATCTATTCTATTCCATTGATCTATATATATCTGTTTTTCTACCAGTATCATGCTATTTTTATTAGTATGGCTCTTTTTTCAATGTCTTAAAGTTTTTATTGTAAAAGTCTTTCATTTACTTGTTTAGGTTTATCCTTAGGTATTTTGTGTGTGTGTGTGTGTGTGTGTGTGTGTGTGTGTGTCTGATTGTTTCCTTAATTTCTTTTTCAGTATATTTGTCATTGGTACATAGGAAGTCTACTCATTTTTTTGTATTAATTTTTCATTTTGTCACATTGCTGAAAGTGTTTATCAGCTCTGAGGGGTGGGGAGAGGTCTATACAGTCCCATGTTTAGAATTATATCATCTAAAAATAGGGATACCTTGACACCTTTTCATTGTATTCCCTTCCCTTGTCCTTCACTGGAGCTAAGACTTCAATCACTATGTTGAATAGAAGTGCAGAGAGTGGACACCTTTGCCTTGTTTCTGATCTTGTGGGAATGCCTTGAGATTTTCCCCATCTAGCATGATGTTGGCTATAGATTTGTCAGAAATAACGTTTATTATGCTGAGGTATGTGCCCTCCATCCCTAATTTCTCCATGACTCTTATTATGAAGGGATGCTGAATTTGTCAAAATCCCTTTCTGTGTCTATTAAGATGTCTTTTGTTCATTTGTTTGATTAATTGTACTTATCGATTTACCTATGTTGAACCATCCCTGCACTGCTGGAATAAAGCCAATTTTGGGAAGGGCTAGAGAGCTGGCTCAGGGGTTAAGGGCAGTGGCTGTTCTTGCAGAAGACCCAGGTTTGGCTCTCAGCACCCATGTGGTAACTAATAACTGCCTGTAACTCCAGTTCCAGGGGGTCCAACACCCTCTTTTATTCTCTGTGGACATTTCATGACTTACATATTTGTAAGCAAAACACTCATAAATATAAAATAAAAATTTAATTAAAATTACTATAAAGTCAACTTGGTGTGATGAATGATGTTTTTGGTGTGATCTTGAATGCAGTTTGTGATTATTTTATTGAGGATTTTTGTATCTATGTTAATCATCAGTATTGGTCTGTACTTGTCTTTTGTGGTGCTGTCTTTGTCTAGTTTTGGTATAGGGGCAATAATGGTGTCATGAAAGAGTTTGTAAGCCTCATTTCCTTTTCTGTTTTGTGAAATACTTTGAGTAGTGTTGGTGTTGGTCCTTTTTGAAGTTTTGGTGGAATCCTGCAGTGAATCCAAGTGGTTCTGGGCTTTTGTAGTTGGGAGACTGTTTATTACCACTTCAATTTCATCGCTAGTTATAGATCTGTTTAAATTATTTCTTTCATTTTGGTTTAATTTTGGTATGCTGTATCATATGCATCTAGAAATACATCCATTTTAGTTTTCCAGTTTAGTGTAGTATAGGTTTTTAGATATGTCCTCATGATTTCCTGAATTTCACCAGTATCTGTTATAATGATTTGAGTCTTCTTTTTCCTTATTTTGGTTAATTTGGGTAATGGTTTGTCAATTTGTTTATCTTTTCAAAGAACCAACTTTTCATTTCATTAATTCTTTGTGTTGTTTTTTCATTTGTATTTCATTAATTCCTGGCACGATTTTGGTTGTTTTATCCCATCTATTGTCTTGGGGTTGGGTTTATTGTTAGCCTAAGAGGAGATTCTCCTAAGAGGAATTTCTTCACCCATGGGATATATTATGTTAGCTAAGGCACAGCATTTGTGGGATTTAAGTGAAAAGTCTGAGATAGCTACATAGTCTTTCTTTTTAAGAACAGGAGATAAAGAGTGGTGGTTCAGTATGGAAAATTATCCACACTGAACTGACTAGTGGGGGTAATTTTAGCTAGTGTGGAATTATCCTTTGGAAAATGTCATTTATTAGGAGAGAGATGGCTACATGACAATGGAGGCCATGGTTGGGCCATGAGACGAGTGTATCAGACCAGGGCAACATGATGGGGCTGTGAGGTGGGAGAATATTATGGACATGGAAGCCTAAGGTAAAAGAATGAAAGAGATATCTGCTATGAATAGCACAGTGGGGGTACCTAAAAAGGGGGAGGGATGAAAAGAGAGGGAGAGAAAGAGAAGGGAGAATGAGAGTATGCAGGCCAAAGATACAGAGATAGTGTGAGATAGGTTGAGATAGGGACAGAGAGAGACAGACATAGAGAGGTAAAGATCTCTTTCTTTCAGAAGGTTTCCCTAGTTGGGAGCCTGGTCATAGCTCAAAGCAAGTTCGGGGGCAAACGTCAGAGTTGCAGAGATAAGGAAGAGCATTTGTTTACACATCCCTGTTGTTGTCTATAGGAGATAGGGGCCTGAGCATCAGTGAGGTATGACCTAATTTTTATAAGTTCATGGGTCCTAAAGTGGCGGCCCATGACCTAACCATTCTAACTTGCTGACATCCCAATTCTAACTCTGTCTCTACTACTGTAAACAGCAACTGAAATTTTTCTCAGGTTTTTGTTGTTTTGTTTTACCTTCTGACAATTTCTTGTTGGTAGTTGATTCTTTTTTTTTTTTTGAGACAGGGTCTCCCTGTAGCCCCAGCTGTCCTGGAACTCACTATGTAAACCAGGCTGGCCTTGAACTGACAGAGATCCACCTGCCTCTGCCTCCCAACTGCTTTGTTGATAGATTCTTTAGAGAATTTCCTACACATGTACAATGCAGGATAAGCCAGGGATGCAAACAGAGATTTATTTAGATTTATAACGCCCTTGATCTGTGGCTCCCACATTTCTTAAATTTCTTCCCGAAATTTTCAACTACTATGAATTTTCAATGTCTATTCTCTATTTCTACTTGCTTAGAAAGAGCTCACTCTGTGCATAGCTGTTGGCCAGCTCACACAATGAAGGCTGTGCAGTTCTTTGTGTTCAGGGATCCCACCCCTCCCCATTTTGCCTAATACCCACTGCTTTTTTGGTATCTTTGTTGTGTGTGAGGGATGGAGTTTATCAGTCAGCTGTAGAAGACACGTTCAATTCCAGTTATTTCCATCATAGTTGCATCTGAATTCGTTTCTTTGTTGCTTCTCTCTCATTGAATTACTTCTTTCTCATTATCATTGCAAGAAACAGCTCTCACCTCAAAGTGGAACGGGAAGGGGTGGTGGTTTATTGTGGAACCAAATATGAGTGACCTAGCTTGGGAACACAAATTCAGATTTTCCCCAAATACCATGTTCCAATGTGGTAATAGTTTCGTGAAGTTTTATAGTCATAGAACGAAGAAAATAATAAATAAATAATAAAGACACGTAAAATACGTTGGTGAAAATATTGGGTAGGCAGGTTACAGGAAAGATGGAAAACCTCTTCTCTAAGCCTCAGATGATATCTGAGGACAGTCTTAGCTTTGCAGTTCGTTGAAGCTAGTGGTCTGTTAAGTTAGTGCATCATAAGAGGTTTCATGCGATAGTTACAAGGCTCACAAAGTCATGTATAAAAGAGGATAATGGCTATTCAAGGGGCCAAAATAATTTGTAATTAGGACCTGGACCTGCAACATTTCAGCCTCTCTCCACAATCACATTTTTCAGTCATTTTTTTTTTTGGTCTTTTTGAGACAGGGTCTCCCAGTAGCCCCAACCGGCCTGGAACTCACTATGTAGACCAGGCTGGCCTTGGACTCAGAGAGATCCACCTGCCTCTGCCTCCTGAGTGCTGGGATTAAAGGTGGGTGCCACCACAGCTGCCTCAGTCAGTCTTTATAGTTGCAGCTTTCTGGAAACTTTCACCTGTGCCACATTCACCCTCTCAGAATAAGTTTCATGCCGTGTGTGTCTGTGTGTGTGTGTGCGCGCGTGTGTGTATAAAATTAAGATTTATTTATCTTTGGGGCAACACTTGTAATTTTATATAGATACACATTAAAATCATTTACTTAGAAAAAGTAATAAACATGTATAGTCTACTAACCTCCTTTTCAGAAATCTCAAAGGGAAAGCTTCAGTCTTTAATTTTTGAATCTGATGTTGGCTGTGGGTTTTCATAAATGTTATTTATCATGCTCAGATAGTTTTCTTCATCTTTTAGTGCTGTGTTTTTCTCTTTTTCAATATGGGAAGTTTTTATTTTGGTAAATGCTTTTTGTGTCAGATTATAGATGGAGTTGCTTTTGCCTTTTGATGTCTTAATATTGTGTGTCCTATTGGTTTTCTAATGTTGAACCGACCTTGATGTTTAGGGGAGTCTTATATCTTTAATGCTGTATAAAGTATGTTTTTGACTTAACTTATTGAAATCTTTAAAATCATGAGCTATAATGATGTGTGTGAAATTTTCAGAAATGTATATACTCCACAAGAAATTAATATTTGCCATGTATTATGTATTTTAAGGGTGGTTGTTCCTCTAAATTTGTCTAAATACGCCTTCCAAATTGGGTGAAATGGATCTATTATCCAATAACAAACAGTATTATTTGTTCAGAAGTTGAAGGGTTGTTATATATAACCCTAAGACACTCATTCACTCACTTGTGATTATGGATGTGACTGTTTCCTTTGTCTTCACATTTATCAATGCACACCTGAATTTAAACTAAGGAGTAGGGCTGGGGATGGGGCTCAGTTGTATAGCACTTTCTCATCATGCATAACACACTGGATTTGATTCCCCATACTGCAAATA
>NW_008344750.1:14557-15084 GCF_000622305.1 Nannospalax galili
ATTTATAGTGTAGGATTTATAGATTTTTTTTTGCACGAGAAAATCTTCAAATGATCACTGACCATTGGCTTAATTTACAGGTTTTTCACTATAATCTTACTTTCCATCACCATCATCTGGATCCCTTTTATAGAAACAACACACAATGAAAAACTGTTTGGCTGCTTGCAGATCCTTAAGAGCTGCCTGACACCAAGTACTACTGCTGCCTTTCTGCTCGCCATATTTTGCAAAAGAGTCAATGAGCAGGTGGGTGTTCACATGGAATTATGGAGGAGTTACCTTCATATTTGAAGGTCTTTTAAGAGTTGCTCTAAGATCGTCTGTTATACTTCAAGAGTTCACTTGATGGCATCATTTGATTTTTGAGAAATTATATCCTCCAAGTTCGCTATTGTGAATTTGATCCAAGTTGACTATTGTATGTGGAGGGAGAGGAGTGATCGCCTTTGTTTTCTTCCCTTTGCAATGTGATCCACTTTATCACATTTAAAAATGAAAGACACTTTCCTTTTGAGATTTCTGAA
>NW_008344750.1:15224-23371 GCF_000622305.1 Nannospalax galili
CTTTATGTAAAATTATGAGATAAAGATAAATAAATCTTAGTTGTATATATATGAGATATATGAAATGAAACTTATGATTCTGAGAGGGTGAATGAGGCAAAGATGAAAGTTTGCAGCTACAAAAACTGACTGACAAATGAAAACTTCAGTGATTGTGGAGAGAGAGGTTGAAATGTTGCAGGTCCAGGTCCCAATTACAAATTATGGTTTTTGTTTGTTTGTTTTGTTGTTGTTGCTTGTCTTTGTTCTCCCAGTCAGGGAATAGGTAAGAAGGGGAGGCAGTCATGGAACTCTGCCTGTCTCCTATGACACCAATTTTGGTGTCTCTCCTGCTGTTCCTGGCTCAAAGCTATAGGCAGTAACCTATAACCCTTTTCCCAAAGCCCCTTTCCAAGCCTTCTCTTGCACCCAGTTTTGGATGCCGAACTCATCTACTTTCTACTCAGCTCCTTCAGGAACTGATTCCTGTGGGTCCTCTGCCTAGCTTTGGGCTTTCTTTTCCCCTGTGAGGTTTGCCTACATTAAGTACTTGTTTCACATTTATCCCAGTCTGAAAGAGTCGCTAGGTACAACTCCCAAGCCAAGACCTAGTTCTTACTCTCATAGAATGGCCAGTTGGGGGAGACAGATGACACCAGTAAGCAGATAAATCTGATAGCAACACAGTGCAGTTTAAAAGAAAGTGAAGGATCATGAAGGTTGCAGGGCAGACCATGAGAGTGGAACAGACAAGGACTTAGTTAGGTAGGGGGAGAAGACCACTGCTAAGGAAGTGACCTTGAATCAATCCCTGAAGAATGAGCCAAAAATACCAAGATGTAAGAGAATCCTCAGCAGAAAGAAGAGGCAAAGTGGGCAGCTCTAGATGCAGGAAGAAGGCTGGGATGGCCAGAGCGGAATGACCACGGATGGGTAGTGGGGCCAGGTGAGGATATCCATGGTGCATGAACAATTCTGATGGCAGGTGCTGAGAAGCCACTGGAAGGTCCAGGCAAAGGCCTGGCATTCTCTAGTGAAAGCTACAAGAGATGATTCTAGCTCCTGTAGAGCCAGTGAACAATCATGAGATGAGGTGGGGAGTCCACCTGAGTGAGAAAAGATGGAGGTGAGGCTAGCATGGTGGCTGTGGAGGTCACGGGAAAGGATTGGATTCTGTATACATTCTGAAAGCAGAAGTCAGCAGGGTTTGCTGAGGGATGGTGGTAGAGCAGCATGTAAAGGAAGGAGCCAGAGATGACTCCTGGGCTTGACCTGAGCAACTGGGAGCTGGGGCCCCATTTAGGGAAATGAGGAAGATGAGGCTGTTTGCTTGATTGACGTAAAAGATAGTGCCAGTGTCTAGCATCTCCTCAGTTGCCCAGACTCCTCTATAAAGTATCAACACCCTCATCTCAAGTAGTTTAAGTTTAGAACTCAGCTCATAGGAAAGGGAGCATGAAGGCAGTTTGTCTCATCACCCATCTTTCATCCATGTAACCAACTGCCCAACTCCTTCTTTGGCAGGGCACCTTCTGGGGGGTGACTTTGGGGACTGCAGTTGGCATCATTCGACTGATGGCCGAGCTTTTCTATGGATCCTGGACCTGTGGGGGAACCAGAAAGTGCCCGGCGTTCATCTGTGGCCTGCACTACCTCCACTTCAGCATGTTCCTCTTCATATTTACCCTTCTTGTCATACTGGCAATCTCCTTAGTCACAGAGCCAATTCCGGATGAACATGTAAGTGCTGCTGTTAGGGTGCTCTGGGAAGAGTCCCAGGGAATGGTAAAGCACAAATGATGGAGAGGTGGCTGGAAATGGGAGAGCTGTAGGCTGGGTGGACCAGAAATAGGCAAGTGACCTTGAAAAGTATGAGAGACTGGGGTAGAGCCCTTACCTCGCATTCCCAGCATCATTATCATACCACCACCATCATCATCAAGCTCTTCAATGATCTGCCAATTGTGTAATCATTTAGTTGAGAGATTTATAAAAGGCATGTTTTCCTTGAAGCCTTAAGTTCAGTAACCACAGTATATATTAATGTCATTATGACAGTCCGCATAGAAGGGGCAGGAGACAGAATTGCTGACAGTCCTTAGGAAATACTTCACAGTCTTCTCTTCACAAACCATTTTCTAGCTTGAACCTTTAATCCCAGCACCCAGGAAGGAGAGGCAGGAGGATCTCAGTGAGATCTGGGCCAGCCTGGTCTACATAGCAAAGTTCCAGGCTAGCTGGGACTGCAGGGAGACCCTGTCTTTTTATTTAAAAAAGCCATTTTTTTTTTACTTCCCAGGTGCAAGTGTCAGTCATCCTACATACATACATACATACATACATACATACATACATACATTCATATGTATTAGAAAACATGGGCTCAGAGAGAAGTTAAGTAACTCGTCTCAGGTAACAAAACTAAGTGCCCTAATTTGGTTCCAAAGCCTGAACTGGCTTTATCATGTTGCCTACTTTGTGTGACACCTTAGCACAACAAGGAATTAGTGTCCCCAGAAATGAACAGGAATGAGGGTCCTGGTCACCCACAGAATAATCAACAGGGTACAGTTCAGGGAACAGTTCTATAGAGAAATGGTATGTAAGACCAAGCACATTGCTTACAACTTTGCCCAGTCTGAACAAAATGGTGAATTCTGTTATCAAAAGTTGAATTATAGATCTAGCAGAGGAAGAAGTATTACAAGTTTTAGGTCAGCCTGGGTGTGTAGCAAGTTTCAAGGCACTCCCGGTTACCTAGAGAAACTATGCAAAAACAAAAACAAAAACAAAAACCCAGCAGGGCATGGTGGTGCACACCTTTAATCCCAGCAGGCAGAAACAGAGGCAGGCGGATCTCTGTGAGTTCAAGGCCAGTCTGGTCTACATAAGTGAGTTCCAGGCCAGCTGGGGCTACAGGGAGACCCTGTCTCAAAAAGACCCAAAAAGAAGGTAGGGGGCGCTGGAGAGATGGCTCAGTGGTTCAGTGGTTAAGAGTGCTTATTTTTGCTGAGGACCTGGCTTCAGTTCAGTTCCCAGCATCCATACACGGTGGCTCACAACCACCTGCAACTCCAGTTCCAGGGGATCCTATTCACTCTTTGGACCTTCACAGACTCCTGCACACATGTGGTATATAGATAGATAGATAGATAGATAGATAGATAGATAGATAGATAGATAGATAGATAGGTAGATAGAGATATATACTCATCAGGCACACGCACACATACATGTAAGAATAATAAATAAATAAACCTAACAAAAAGCTGAGCAGGTTAATTTGGAAACCTGCAAGCCCCAGGCATCCCCAGCTTTATCCCTCCACTCTTTCTGCTCAATAGTTTCCATTTTCCTCATCCTTCTCCTACACACACAATTCACTTAGAAGAGGGATAGCTTGTGCAGGGAGAAGGTAAGCATGCTCACCACCACCCCACTGCAATTTTTCCCAGCATCAGTGACACAGCATGGAAGAACCTTAACCTCCCTGTTTGCATTCTTTTCTGAAGCCCTCTTTCTCTCAACTTGAGTCCGTTCCTCAGTTTGTTAACTTGGTATGTTCTGCGTATCTTCTATATAACTCTCAGGGCTCCTGAGCTCTGGAAATGACAAAGAAACCTTGCAGAGGGGAGGGAGCCAAGAGGAAACAACACTTATGCATCAGTGACCATGTGCCAGGCATAGGCCTGAGCCCTCCCAAAACAGTGCCTCTGTTCTCACACACTCTGCCTCCAACTCGTACAAGCTTAGAAGCCCCCAAGCTACCACACTGCATTGGGCCCAAGGCCGTTCCTGCATATCAAGCATTTCATCCACAGGAGGCTGTAGTGTTGCTGGCATTGTGCATGTTCAGCATTCCAGGAAGCAGCTGAAGGTCAGCTGAGTCATAAACACAAGCAGAATGTAGTCACAACATTTCAGTCTGAGAGGCCAGGCTGGGTCTAGAGTAAAAGAGGCTGGAAAGGTTACCCAGCCAGTGAGGTATATGTTAGCACGGATGTTAACATTGCTGCTGTATGTTAGCGAGAAACTATGTCAGGCAGACATTTGCCTGTACCTGTACCGCAGCTCCTATTGTAGACTCAGATGCATAAATTTCAGGATAGACTTGACTTGGCAGAAATGTCCACTTAGTTCTGTTTCTGCTACCTTAACAGAACCATTCTCCACAAACAAACAATCGGCTATGTTTTGTTACTCCCCCAAATTTTCACATATGGGTTAAAAACATTTTTTTAAACAGGCTCTCATATACCCCATGCTGGCCTCCAACCCCCAGTGTAGCCAGTCAAGGATGCTCTTGAACTTGTGATCCTACTGCTTCCACCTCCTGAGGGCTAGGATTACAGATGTGGGTAAACATGCCCAGTTTTATATGGTGTTTGGTATCAAAGCCAGGGCTCCGTGCATGCTAGGCAAGGACTCTACCAACTGAGTTATGACCCCAGCCCACCATATGTGTTCTTAGGAAGAAAAAAATTGAGTCAGAAAAGGGAAGAGAATGCCCCTTGGCACGTGCTGATACCCTAATTGAACTTGAGCAGGAGGGCTTTCTCCTGGGACCAGGCAGGGATTTTCCTGTCCTGGGCAGTGTTATTGCTTTATGATGTCCCACAGAGGGCTTCTGGAATGCCCTCATGTCTTCCATGTCCTGTTGGCAGCACAGCAGATCTTCCCATACAGTTAGAAGAAGTAGATCTGGGGTGATGGCTAGCTTCTCTCATCCCGAAGGTCCCTCCAAACAGGAAGAGCCCTGAACTCATTGTCTTCAACCTTTTGCTTTAGGCTGAAGGACACTGAGGCCCAGACAGGTTGTGCCACTCTGTGGAGGACATACAACCAATATTACCTGAGCCAAAGCTAGAACCCAGAGTTCCTGATTCCTGTCATTTCCCCCTCCAACCTAACTTCCACTTTTTGTTGAAGTCTAACAAATAGCTCTCACTTTGGTCTATTGGGACCCTGTTCCCACTTGTAGGCAGGCCATGGTGATAAAGGGCTCATGACATGGTCCCATTGTGATACTGCCCACTCTGTTCTCTTCACACCCAGCTCCATGGTATCTGCTGGAGTTTACGTAATAGCAGACAGAAGAGGGAGGCTCTAGAGACAGAGATGACATGGAAGAGACTCCCTACCCTCACAGCCCAGCCAGGTAATAAGAACACCCACAACCCTGGGAAGCAGTCCTGTGTGGAATACTGTGACATCTGGGTTGCTGCTCCAGCTCCTCTCAACCCTACCCTCCTCATCCTCAGAAACATTTTTTCCCCCCCAGACAGAGGCCCTAGCTTTCTTTTTCCCTAAAATGCTTTATGGGGTTGTTAGCACATGTGGTGTCTATGAGGCCAGGTGGACCCTTGAGGTAAGGGAATGGAAGGGAGAAGAGGCTGAGCCAAAGCGATGGGAGAGCTAGGTGATGAGGGGGCACCAGCAAGGGGTCTGGAAGTCAGAAATATGTAGTGTTCTAGAAACATTTCACAGCAAGGGATGATGGGTGAAGGTCAGCCTCAAGAACCAGTACTTGGGTTTAACCCCACAGGCACAGCAGAGAGTAGGTACAGGCTCTGAGGTTGGGGGAGGGGAGAAGTAGAGAATAGCTTGTCTAGAAGTCAGAGTTCTGTGCTTCCCTGTATACCCCTGCCAGGAAAGTTCAGAGTTCAGAGAGGCCCGAGGCTCACTCCTAGTACTTGCAAGATGTACACTTGATGGGATGGCCTGTGTATTCTGTGGGGTGAGAGTCACCTGTCCTGGGAACAAGATCCTGTGTTCCTGGAGGCCAGCACCTGCTGATGGTGCTCCTTCTCCAAGGGGATGAAACTGGCCTTTTGTGTGCCTGCTGTGTGCCACGTGCTGCCAAAATATACTTATATGGGGTTGGAATAATTACTAGCCCCATTTTAGAGATAGGGACACAGAGACACTTAGCAGTCAGATAACTACACAGTGAGAGAGCTGAGATGAACATTGCTTCCAAATGTGGCCTCCCAACCTCTGAGCCAGCCCCTGACCCCATTGTACAGCCTTGGCTGTTAGGAGTGACAGCTGTGCCTTTGGGCTGTGGTTGAACTGCTAGTTGCCTTTTCCACACTGGCTCCAATGCCACTCCTATAGTCTGTGTGATCCTGGACACTGCATGATGGGGTGATAATTTGGGTGTTTGAGAACAGAAGGCACAGCATGGCTGGTGGTCAGACCTCTTAGCCCCAATATCAGATAACCATGCCACTGACTTTGGTGCTCCCTGGCTACAGGCACCCTTCCCCTTGTAACAGAGGCCCCCCTCCATCTCTGGTTGATGAACAGATGTTCTCATACTCGCAGCCTAGAATCATGAATGGACTCTGCTCTGTCTCTTGTATATGCATGCCCTGAGTTTCACCATCCCTGAGTACCTCTCCAGCCTCAGCTACAGGGACAGGAACCGGGAGACACTGGCTCAGAGGCTGTTTAATGGAATGAGATAGCAGATATTACAGCACACACTGCTGGTATCCATTGCTGACTTAAATGGTGTTGTCTTACCATCCAGGAGGGACCTATTCCTATAAGTGGCCAAGAGGCCACATTCTAGGCAGTGGCTGAGCCCAGACTAGTGGGCTGGAGCTTAACATGGTGCAGATCCTGGCCTGCACAAGTTCTGAGGGGCCAGCCAGCATGAGCTGTGCAGACGGACACTGGGGTTATACATAGCGCCACAGTTAGGAGTCCCAGAGAAAGGAATGTCAATCTTTTGAAATTACTAGACTCCCCTTCTGGGTAGCCATAGGAAGTTCCTCCAGGGCCCAGGCATCTGCAAGAGGCCCTGCTGAACCAAGCAGCAGATTAGTGCTTCCTGGAGAAGACATGCCCCAGAAGCTGCAGAAGGGAGCAGTTCTGTTTCCAGTACACACAGGGCTTCCTCTGCCCTCCAGAGCATAATTAGTTCATGGGAGCGTGTGCCTTGAGGAGCCCCCATCACCCGCCCTGGACCGCAGCAACGGAGAAGGGCATTGCAAAGCATCTTGCAGGTTCGTAGCGGGTTACACTCTTGTAACACGTGGGCTGCCAAGTTAAGAGGATCTGGGCACAATTGTGAGCTTTGAGCCCCCTCAGTGTTCCCAAGTCGTTCATCTCCCCCTCTGCCTTGGTTGTTCTCTCTGTGGGCAATATAATTATTCCTTGTCCAGGCTGAAGAGTCTATGGGACTTTACGCTGCTGAGATGTGCCTCCCTCTCACGTCCTTTCTTCTGTCTGTTCCCTTTCTTCCAGGTATGTTTGGGGAGGCCCACACCTGCTTCTAGAAGTTCTGGAACTTTTTCTGTGGCCTTGATCCTCTGCCGAAATCCAAGATAGCCCCCGAAAAAATCGCTGAGGATGAAACCAAGGAGCTGGGGGCCCTTGTCAAGTCAAGAAGTGCAGAGATTCTGGCCCTGAGAGAGACAATTCAGAGAGGAGAGAAAACTAGGAAGATGAAAGATACCAGACAACCCCTGCTGGCGGAGAGTCCAGAATGCCAGTGGGATCCTCTTGTTTGTGCTCCTGGTGACTGGCTACATCTATTTTGCCTGATGCAAACTCAGCTAGGAGTTGCTGCTTTTCCTAGACTGCCTCATCATGGGGGGGGCGGGGGGTTCCTCTAGGGGACCCAACACTATGGGGCCAAGGACCACACTAACAAAAACATCCCCTCAGTGTTATGCATCAAGTACTAACAGCTACAGGGTGGGCATATACAAGACAGAGGGGAGTCCATTCATGATTCCAGGCTGTGCATATGAGAACATCTGTTCCTCTCTGACCTGCATCATTTTTCTCTAAATGCCTCTGTTGCATGAGCACTGACTTTCACTTTCAATTTAATTTTTGCTTTTTATCTCTGATATTTTTGGATTTTTTTTGCTTGTGTCTAGCAAACTATAAGCATTTTTTTCCTGTACTCACGCTCTCATTTTGAACGCATGGCCCTGATGAAACAGATGTCCATGGTGCGAGCCCAGTTCTAGTCCTTCTAGCGGCTCTCACTCCTGGGGGCTGGACCCAGTGCTGGTGACCACTCAGGCCAGGGAGCATCACCTGCCTCCTAGGTGACTAGTTCACCCAGCCCAGGGGTGGGGCCAAGACAGCCTCACTCTACTCACCATCCCTCCTACTGGCTTCTGCACTCATCACTGGGGGGGGGGCGG
>NW_008344750.1:23409-26965 GCF_000622305.1 Nannospalax galili
TTCCCTGTGAGTTTTCCTAGCCATATCCCCAGTCTGACTCTGAGAGTGGGGCCCATGGATGAGATTCTCTACAGCCAACAGAGATGGGCATATCCCTGCTGTATCTCTACAGGAACTTCCTAAACCTTTCTTTCCTTTTCCATCTTCTTACACAAAAATAAATTATTTGTATCTTTAGGAAAAGTTTCCCATGTCTTGAATGACTTGGGAGAGGTCCATGCAGCACTGTACAAATTACACACACTCCCTTATTAATTTTTCAGCTGGCAGTTCTGAGTGTCAGCGTGTCCTCCTGAGCCCCATGTTGTGAGGTGGTATCTGTGAACAAGAACACCTAGGAACAACTCTCAGAGTTTATGGTCTATGGGGAAAACCAGCCAATTAATAACAGTAGCCTACATTTCATGAGGCCTGCTGTTTTCATGACCCCTTACAGGAATGTCCTTAGAAAAATATTCTTTTTCTTAGATTTTCTCAGTAAATAGCCTATTGTTTAAATATATAGTAATATTCCTCAGTGAAGTAAGACATTTAGACAAGTAATTTCATAATAATATTGTTAGGATTAGGAAAACAGAAAAGAAAGTGGAGTCAGGAAAGAGACCAGTGCCAGGCCTTCAACAGATCAAAACTGCGTTTATTTAGCCATTAACTGCCAATAGTCCTCAGTGAGGTATAGGGCCTCCTTCGTGGGGTCCTCCCCCATCCATGATGCAATGTTGCTGAGTCCAATAATGTGCAGGTCTTGTGTAGATAACCACAGTTGCAGTAAGTTCATTAGTACAACAGCTTTGTCATGCCTGGAAGATATCTTTTTGCTGCACTTCTCATTCTCTGGCTCTTACATTCTTTCCACCCCTTCTTCCATAGTGTTTCCTGAACCTTGGAATAGATGACATAGCTGACCCATTTAGTACTTTACCATCACTTATTCAAGGAGCTTTGGCTACTTATGAGTTTCTGCATTAATCTCTGTCTGCTACAGTAAGAAGCTTCTCTGATGAAGACTGAGTGCAAGCACCAATATATGGCTGTAAGCAGAAGAATTTAGAAGTGTTTGACACCATGGTCATTTAGCAAATCAGCAGTAGTACGTTGCCTAGGACCCAATCATGGGCTCTTGCCTAGGTTTACAGAACCAGGCATGAGTTCCTTCCTGTAGTGCAGGCCTCAAATCCAGTTGGAAAGTGATTGATTGCCCCCGTAACAGTAATGCTCCTATTGCACAAGAAGGCACGTTTTGCCTGCACATGATTATTGTAGCTCACAGGATTTCACAACTGGGTAAGATTTTTAATGGCTTTTCTCCTCCATTAGCTTTCATAACACCATTTGGCACTCTGAAGACTAACTAGTAGGGAGAATGCTTCCAGCTCAGCTCCAACAAAAATTCTCCATGTCATGTGACTAAAGCATTTAGTGTCTTTAACAATAAGATCTTATCATCCAGTTCTGGTGGGCAGCCAAGAGTAATGGCAATAGCAAGTATTCTTTTGGAGCAACTCTGGGGTATCCCTGACCAACAACTCTTAGGGAAATATCCCATGCCTGGCACTGGAATTTTTATTTAATAAAATGCTTCTGGAAGGAACATTATCCATGGAGAGTGCCTATGTTCAAACTCGTATTCTTTAGATTTTTTTTCATAAGCCCCTACCAGTACTTAAAATTAAAGACACTACTTTAAAAATTAGTATTTAGGTGAGGTGTGGTGGTGCATGCCAGGCAATGTTTAGTTTTTAAGCTCTTTGTGTATTCTAGGCACTAATCCTCTGTCAGATGTATGGCTGGAAAACATTTTCTCCTATTCTGTAGGACCCCCTTCACTTCATTAACAGTTTCCTTTGTAGCACAGAAGCACTTTTAATTTTATGAGGTCCCACTTGTTGATTATTGGTCTTATTTCCTGAGCAACTGGAGTCCTATACACAAAGTCCTGACCTATGTCTGTATCTCTAAGCCTACTTTCAAATTTATAGTAGCTTCAGAGTATCAGGTCTTATGTTGAAGTCTTTGAGCCATTTACAATTGACTTTTGTATGGGTTGAAAGATAAGGATTAAGTTTCATTCTTGTGCATGTAGAAATCCAGTTTTCTCAGTAACACTTATTGAAGATGCTGCCTATTGTCCAATGTATATTTTTGTCTTCTTCATAAAAATTCAGGTGACTCTAGCTCCATGGACTTATATCAGAGACATTGAGTCTATTCCATTGATCTATGTATCATTTTTGTGCCACCATCATGTTATAGAAGAGTTCTACAGTGGGAACTTTCTAGAGGAAATAGAGGACACCGAATTTTAAAAGAACAATCATAAATACAATCAAATAATTCAAAGAACACACAAAGAATTCAAAGAGTATGGAAAAAAACTCCCGAATGAAGCTCAAGAAAATATAAATACATGAAAAAAAAAGACAAACACAATTCAGTATTGAAAAGTGAATTAATGAAATAGAAATGAAGGAAGTGAAAAACTCACCAAACCAATTTGAAACAACAAGAGAAAGCCTCACCGGTAGGATGAATGAAATGGAAAATAAGAATATCAAGGCTGAGTGATAAAGTTGAAGAACTGGACCATTCAAACAAAGAATATTTTTTAAATTATTTAATAACCACATGATTAGAAGAATCATTTCATTACAGCATTAACACATTCAATAACAATTTTCAGAACAAAGATGCATCTCTTTCAAAAGTGGCTATAAATTTTTAGGTTCGCAGTTGAATTAATACAGTTATACAATATCAAACTCACTATAAACCCTATAAGACATAAAATTGAATGAGGCTTTAACCTTTAAAAAAGATCTCCATTTCATTTTAAAATAAGCTCTTTCATACAGAAAAACTCACTTTTAAAGGTATTAACGGATGTTTGCACATGCATCTCTAATCTCTATGTATCTGATTATTAATAGTCAGTCAGGTACTTTCTGAGATCCACCTGAGCATGGATATAAAATCATTGTGTAGATGCGAATGGTAATGTGTTTTTGTCTCTACTAATGAACATGGAGCAAATCTTTATGCTTCTTCCTAAAATATAACTCACTTTTTTTAGTTGTTGATTTTTTTGTGTAAAAATTTGTTGATTTTTTTGTGTGTATTTCATACAGAACATCCCAAACAATCTTATTCATCTATATATCCACTTCCCAAATGGCACCCACCCATAGCTTCCTCCACCCCACTGGAGCCCACTCTGTCATCCCTGTTACTGTCCACTGTGTTGTCGGTGCCCTGAGCCATTCCCCAGTGCTTGTCCATCCACTGAATCTAGTCAGCCTATCTTGAGGTCCATGTTTTAGGAAGATCAGCTCTTCCTCAATCCATTGAATCTAGTTAGCCTATCTAGAGTTCCTTGTTTCAGGAAGATCAGCTCTTCCTCATCTAGCAGCAATCAGTTACCAATATTCCTTTAGAGAAGATTGGGGTCTGCTGTTCATTTTCCCAGTTCTATGCTGGGTTACTGTCTGGGAGTCTCTTGGGGCACCCTGGCCAATAACTCAAAGGAAGGTATCTCCTGTCTGGCATTGTTTCTTGTTAT
>NW_008344750.1:27047-35139 GCF_000622305.1 Nannospalax galili
CACACAGTTGGTCCAGATAAAACGATTAATTTTTACTCTTAAGGTCATTTGAAGATCTGTTCTTCAGGGGTCACATGGGCTTTGGAGGAGCCCCTGGCTCCTTTTACCAGTTCTACCTATGTGAAGATAAGCCAAAGGTCCTGCTCAACTATAGCTGGCTTCACTTGGAAGCATGGAGGAAATGTTTCCCCTGTGTTGACCCTCCTCTTTGTAGACTGGACACAGGTTCAAGTCCATTTGATGGGGGTCTCCATGGCCTCCCTGATCAAGAGTACAGGTGACTTGCCAAGGTTACAGGACATTTTGAGAGATGCTCACAGTCCCCTGGAAGTTAGTCAACCTAGGAGGGCAAGGAGCAAAAAGTGTCCTTTATGTCCCTCTGACCAAATTAGTGTAGGCTTCAAAGTATAGCTGTTAAATCCAGCCTGGTACTTTTAATTACCATGTGCCATGTAGATAAAGCTTGGGCCAAGACCAAACATTCTCAGATAAACCTTGCCTACATACATATTATATTCCTTGAGCTAGTTGTATATATAATTTGTCAGTAGGTTGTTCAATTAATATGATTCCCTCTGATTTTTTAACAACTAGCTAAGAATTATTTCTTGCATTGTCTAACACTTCCACCATGGTTTCCCCATTTAAAGCACCCCCGTTTTTCCCATTTCTCACTTAATACTCTTCTCCTATGGTCCCACCTCTCTTGAGGTCCTGTCCTTCTTTCCTTTTATCCCCTAGGTTCTTTGTATACCCTTCCCTCCCCCCTCCCCTTAAAATAACCCCATATTTATCCATATCTCCCTTATTTAACACCTGTTTCCTACTGTTCTTCTCTTTCAGGTTATTTCTTTCCCTTTACCTCCCTGTTTCCTTTCCATTATCCTGGTTCCTATAGTTATGTCTGGCTGCATACTTATTTATCAGAGTCTGGTTCTAGGATCCACATATGAGGGAGAACATATGTCGATTTTTTTTTTTCTGAGATTGTGTTACTTCACTTAGTATAACAGTTTCTAGTTCCATCCATTTACCTGCAAATTTCATGATTTCATCTTTCTTTACTGCTGAGTAAAATTCCATCATATAAATGAACCACATTTTCATTATCCACTTGTCAGTTGAGGTACACTTAAGTTGCTTCCATCTCTTAGCTATTGTGAAGAGAGCAACAAACGTGCATGTACAAGTGTCTCTGCAATAGGATGAGTTCTTTGGGTATATGCCAAGGAGTGGTATAACTGGGTCAAATAGTAGGTTCATTTGTAGTTTTTAAAGAGTTCTCCACACTGCTTTCCACAGGGGCTGTACAAATTTCTAGTCCCACCAGCAGTGGATGAGCAGTCCCCATTCTCCACACCCTCTCCAACATTTGGTATCATTTTTTTCTCTTGATCTTAGCCATTCTGACTGGGGTAAGATGAAATCTTAAAGTGGTTTTAATTTTAAGCAAAGAATATTTTAAAAAAACTAAAAACCCATAGTAATGGAAAGTGCAAGAGGTGTGAGACACAATGAAAAGACCAAATCTATGCATCACAAGCATAGAGGAAGTAGAAGAATCCCAGGATAGAAGCATTGACCAGATCTTCAACAGAATTATAGAAGATAATTTTCCTAACTTAAGGAAAGATATACCCATATAGATACAAGAAGCACACAGAACAACAATTAGGACTGGAACAGAAACTCCCCACAGCATATTATAGTAAAAACACTAAATGTGCAGAACAAAGAGAATCTGAAGGGTGCAAGAGAAAAACAACAAGCCACATACAAAGGAAAACCCATCAGAATTACAACTCACTTTTCAATGCAAACTATGAAAGTGAGAAGAGCCTGGATTCTAAGTTCTAAGTTCTAAATAATCATAGACACCAACCCAGAATACTTTACCTAGCAAAACTGTCTGTTGTAGTTGAAGGGGAAAGAAAAATCTTCCATGACATAATTAGGCTGAAAGCATTCATGTCCACCAAACCAGACCTACAGAGAATACTTGAAGCAATGCAAAGGACTGAAGAAAGAAATGACTATGCCCAAGAAGCAACAGAAAGAAACTAAATGAAGGTATAATTGTGGAAACACAAAATAGAACCAAGAGCACAAATAGAAATTAAAATGGCAGTAATTAATACACAACTTTCAATAATAACTCTAAATATCAATGGCTTCAAATCCCTAGTCAAGAGACATTAGGCTAGTGGAATAAATTAAGAAATAAAATTCATCTTTTTGTTTCTGCAAGAAACTTATTTTCGAGGATATGCACTACCTTAGAGTTAAAGGATGAAAAAAGTTATTCCGAGTACATGGCACTAAGAAACAAGCAGGGGTTTCAATTCTAATATTTGACAAAATAGACTTCAAATTAAAACTAATCAGAAGAGGTAGAGAGGGACACTTCATTCTGATCAAAGAGACAATTGACCAAGAAAATATTACAATTGTGAACATATATGCACCAAACTCTGGTGCACCCAATTTCATAAAAACAGTACTACAGGACTTTAAGACACAGATTAACCCCCAATTCAGTAATATAAGGGACCTGCCATACCCCACCATCTCTAAAAGACAGGTCAACTGGACAAAGAATAAATAGAGTGACATCTGAATTAAATGATGCCATACATCAAATGGATCTAACAGGCATCTGCTGAATATTCAACCCAAGAACCAAAGAATACACTTTTTATTCAGCAGCCCATGAAACTTTCTCTAAAATTGGCAACAAATTGTTGATTGGAGGGGCAGAGACAATCTCTTTCAAGCATGGGATTCTTGGTAGGTATAAAAGGCTCCAGTGGATGAACCCACACTGAAGAACATTTGGAGACACAAATTAAATTCTATAGGCAAATATATATTATATATATAATATATATGTGTGTGTATATGTGTATAAATATGTGTGTATACATATATATATAATAAAGCACATTAAATTGAGTGAGGAGCAATAAGAGGAGATGTGGAATAGGGAAGGGCTCTAAATATTAAATTATATCATATGAAAATCACAAAACTTCAATAAAAAGAAAAATTTTAAGTATTTAGATTTAATCAGAAGACATCACAACATGATTCATTTTTAGTTGGGCAGCAGAAAAGATAATACTTGGGGAGGCAAATGCTGTGATGAGCCCTTCCTGCCACCTGCTCCCACCAGATTCCTTCTCAGGTCTAAAGGATTTATTCATCCAACTCTGGCAGTTATTCTGCTGTGTTTCCCTCCTGAAGCAGTTCATCATTGACAAAAGAGAGCTGATTGCCACAATGTCAGTTTCCTTTCCCAAGGCTATCCCGAATCAAATAAAGATCAATGTGAGGGCAAAAAAGGCACACAGTACCACAGTATCAAAGCAAGATAGTTCTGGGAGGCCATACCATCTTCAGAACTCTCTTGTAGAGTCAGCTGAGTTCATTGAGACAGCTTCACAGTCTAACTTCTGTAGATTCTGACTCTAAGGAAACCCAACCAACAGTAAGAGCTACAGTTGCTCAGTGTGTTGGTATACTACCTGTGCTGGATAGCTTTAGTGTCAACTTCTGGGTTGAGGGAGCCTCAGTTGGGGAATTGCCTCTATTAGACTGGCCTGTGGCTATGTCCGAGGGGCATCTTCTTGATGAGTGATGTGGGTGGTGCCACCCCTGGGCAGGTGGGCCTGTGTGGCATAAGAAAGCAGGCTGAGCAGGGGAAAGGGAGCAAGCCAGTAAGCAGTGTTCCTGCATGTCCTGTGCTCCAGCTCCTGCTTCCAGGTTCCTGCCCTGAGTTCCTACCTTGGGCTCCCTGATGAACTGCGACCTGGGAGATGTAAGCTGAATAAACCCTTTCCTCCCCAAGTTGATATTGGTCAGAGTATTTTGTCACAGCAATGAAGAACAAACTAGGACACTACCTATTCTTTAAGTATTTTATCTATACTTGTGCATATATTCATCTCAACACTATCATTGATTTTCTGGATGAGAAAACTGAAGAATCATAGCATAGGTAGCTAACCTAAGATCACATCGATATTAAGTTAAAGACGTACTTGTGGAAATCAAGTCATATTTCAGTATGCACATAGCTATCATCAGGTTATATTAGACACTAGCTTGTGTAGTTTATTAAATGAGATACATTTCATCTGTATTCATTAGATTGTGTATGACAAGTCTTAAAAATTTTTTATTTATTTTTATTTTATGTGTATGTGTGTATTGTGTGTATGTATGCAAGTACACCCTTGTCATGCAATGCCTGTGGAGGACAGAAGGCATCAGATCCCCTAGAACTGGAGTTATGGATGGTTGTTAGCCGCCATGTGGTTGCTGGGATTCGAAACTGGGTCTTCTGCAAGAACAGCCAGCGCTCTTAACCACTGAGCCATCTCTCCAGCTCCAATGTATGGTAAGTCTTAAAAGGTGGTCACCTATTAATGTGTGTTGTTCAGCAAGTACATAATAAATCTCTTAAAAGAAAAATTTTAAAAACCAGTTACAGGCTCTTGTTTCAGGACCTCAGACAATGAAATAGGTCTGCCAACATTTAGACTGACTCTTTCCACCTCACTTAATCTAATCTAGAAAATCCACCACAGATGTGCCAAAGGTTTATCTCCTCCTGATTCTAGATCCTGTCACATTGACAATCAATATTAGTCATCACAGAAATCCTTTTGTTTTCTTAGTTGCATTAATTCCTCTCTGAAAACATGTTATATTAGTCGTGGACTTAGATTGATATTTCCTTTTTTATACACAGTAAGCTGTTTCCAAGTGTAAGTGTTCTAGTTCACTTTCAACTGCTGTAATAAAACACTGACCAAAAGCAATTTGGGAAAGGTTTATTATACCTCAAACTTCCAAGGAACAGCCACTGAGGAAAGCTAAGGCAAGGCAGGAACCTAGAAGCAAGAACTGAAGCAGAGCCTATGGAGGAATGCTGCTCACTGACTTGCTCCCCTGGCCTGAGCTCAGTCTACTTTCATATCCACTGAGGACCACCTGCCCAGGGGCCACAGTGACCTGGGCCCACCCACATAACTCAGTAACCACGAAAATGCCTCACAGACATGCCCATAGGCCAATCTGAAAGAGAAAATCCCCTAGTTGAGGATCTCTCTTCCCAGGTGTATCAAGTTGACAACTGGAGATGTCCAGCATAATTGACCCATTGTAAATGTGTCACACAAACACATCACTAGTAAACCATAACATTTCCTTTCTTGTTTATCCCCAGAATCTCATGTTAATATCATAGTATAAAACACAGTACAGTTTTAAAAGTCCCACAGTCTAAAAATTCAAACACTTTATAAGTCCAATATCTCTAAAAATTCCAAATCACTTTAACTTTGGGTGTCTGTAAAATCCAAAGTGAGTTAAATGCTTCTTCCTTCAAGAGGGAAGAACCAGGACACACTTAAGCAAAACCAAAGTCCAGCAGCATAGGTATTTGGGATTCACTCACAATCTTCTAAAAGGCTTGGGCAAGCTCCACTTCTCTGGCTCTGCCATCCACAGTACACAGCTTGTCTTGTAGGCTTAGGTTAGCTCCCCTCCACACCTGCCACTCCCCTTGGTGGCCACAGTCCTGGCATCTCCAATATATCCTGGGATCTTTACTTCAACTAAGGCTGCACCTTCCCCAGTGGCTTCTCTTGGACTCACAGTGTCAAGCCTCAGATTCTCTCCATGACCCTTTCAATCCCAGGGTTTCCACTGTAACCAAGGCCTGCATCTTCACCTATGGCTCTCCTGGCCTCTCATGCCAAATCTCAGATTTTATCTGTGACTCATTCAGTTCTACAGTTTTCATGCTGACAAAACCTGTACTGCATGGGAAACTCTTACACATTACCAAGTTCCACCTGTAGTTGAGACGAAGCCTTGATGCTCCACCCCCCACCCCATCATAGCTTCTGTGTGCTGACCATGAGGAAATACTTCCCAGAAGATTTCACTTCAGTGATGCTGGTCTCTTAATCACACCTGATTCTTCAGTCCCAGCTGACCAACATCTATTGTCCTGTAAAACAAAGGTTGACTTCCACTGATTCTTAATTCAAAACATCACACAGCCCTGATAGTCTCTGCTTCTCTTGAAACTTCCCAAGCCAGGCCTCCATCATCTGCATTTCTCTCACAGTCATTTTCCAAGCTTCCACAAAACAGACCATTAAGCTCTAAGTACTCAATAGTTTTCCAACTCAAAGCTCCAAACACTTCCACAATCCTTCCGAAAAACAACATAGTCAGGTCTATCACAGCAATATCCAAGATCCTGATACTCATTTCTGTCCTGATTAGCTTTCTAATACTGTGATAAACCACTCTGACCAAAACCAATTTAGGAAGGAAAGGGTTTATTTGGCTGACATGCCCCACAGTTCATCATTGGGAGAAACCAGGGTAGACACCCAAGGTAGGAACCTGGAGGCAGGAGCTGAAGCAGAGATCATGGAGGAATGCTCCTAACTGACTTGCTCCCCTGGCCTGTGCTCAGCCTACTTTGTATTACGACCCATGACCACCTACCCAGGGGTGGTACTACCCACTGGCCTGGGCCCTCCTATATCACTAAACAATCAGGAAAATGCCTCACAAATATTATCACAGCCCAATCTGATAGAAGAAATTCCCCAATTGAGGTCCCCTCTTCCCAGGTGTGTCATTGGTAACTGATGCTGTCTAGCACAGTAGATCATGTATATCTGAGTCCCAGAGTGGTTCATGAGAGGGTACAATTGGAATGAAGCCCCAGGCTCCTTGTCTAGGGCTTTATAGCCACATACCTGTGGCATCCTGAGTTGGACATATTGGGAGAAGTCAAGTTAGAATGGGCATATGTACAAGGTCAGAGATAAGAGGAGCATAATCCAAGTGTGTTCTGTTGAGGTCTGTAGATGCTGCCATGTCTCCCAGAAGGATGAATAATGGATGTGATATTCCCAGAGTGAAATCATGAAAGATCTATACTCACTGACATAAGATACCTTAGCTGGGCAGCTCTGTGTCCCTGGCACGCCAGATCAGAGGACTCCTGAGAGGAAATACTTTCCACTCTGTACAGCTGATGGTGCTATCTTGGGAGGTTCTGGCAACGTTTATATATGGGATAGCCAGGAAGTCACTGAGATGGGGTGGAGGTTCTTGATATATGTTATGCTTGGCTACTTCTAGGCATGCTTTGCTTCCATCTGTTGTGGTGTGTGTTAGGGTCCGTGACTCGGTGGGTCTCTTCAGGAGAACAAATGCACGAGTATGGAGATGCAAAAATCAAGCAGAGTTTTGTTAGGCCAGCTAGCTGGGGCCGACCGTCCTTCCAAGACACTGAGATGGGGTGGAGGTTCTTGATATATGTTATGCTTGGCTACTTCTAGGCATGCTTTGCTTCCATCTGTTGTGGTGTGTGTTAGGGTCCGTGACTCGGTGGGTCTCTTCAGGAGAACAAATGCACGAGTATGGAGATGCAAAAATCAAGCAGAGTTTTGTTAGGCCAGCTAGCTGGGGCCGACCGTCCTTCCAAGACACACAGGTCTGGTTGGAGCAATCGACCCCAAGGCAATTTCAGGTAAAGATTATACAGGCTCCCACAACCGTTACACAAAAGCCCGCGCTTATACAACCAATAGTTTCAAAGCAAGCATTTCACAAACCAATAACTTCAAAACAAGAAAAATGTTACTCCCTAACATTCCCCCCCCCCTTTTTCTAAGTCAGACTGAGGAATCTTCCTCAGCAGTATCTAAGGCTTGGTATTTCTGGTGAAAGACCAAGAGATGGACAGTATCGATCTTTTCCTGAACAAACCTTAGTAGCCTATTTATTATGCAGGGACCAATTTTGACTAATAGCAGTAGGATAATTAGAGGTCCTGTGATAGCTGAGAGGAGAGTTGTTAACCAAGGAGATTGGTTGAATCAAGATTTAAACCATCCTTGACTGGTCTCTCATTCTAATTTTCTTTTCTCTAACCCTTCTCTTATTTTGGCCATGTTGTCCTTTATTAGCCCTGAATGGTCCCTATAAAAACAACATTCCTCTTTCAGGGCAACGCATAGCCCTCCTTGCTGTAAGAACAAGAGGTCTAACCCTCTTC
>NW_008344750.1:39320-41497 GCF_000622305.1 Nannospalax galili
CATGAGATGGTGGCAGGTGGCTAAGTAGGGTGTATGGATTGGGCACCGTGGGGTGAATTTCCTCTACCCTTTCATTTACCCTTCTCAAATCTTGCACCGGTCTGTAATCTCCACTGCCAGGCTTTCTCACAGGAAGCAGGGGTGTATTCCATGCTGATTGGCAGGGTTTAAGGATTTTTACTTCTAGCAGTCTATGGATGTGAGGCGCTATTCCATTCCTAGCCTCTTCTGGCATTGGGTACTGCCAGACCCAAATGGGCAGGGCCGTGGCTTTGAGTTGGACCACAACCGGGGGCAGGTGCTTAGCGAGGCTGACTCCCCCGGTTTTGGCCCAGGCAGAAGGGAACTCCTGCAACCAGGGGCTCATGTCTCCCAGGCCCCCTTTTTCTAGAGCCACCAGGAATAAGCGATATTCATCAGCCAGAGATAAAGACAACACATGTACTGGCTGCAGGGGCTGTCCTTCTGAGTCCATGACTTTTATCCCATTAGGCTCAAAATGGATACGTGCCCCGATCTTGGTGAGTAAGTCTCTACCCAACAAAGGTGCAGGACTCTCGGGCACAACCAGGAAGGAGTGGGAAACCTGATGCCTTCCCAAGTCCACTTTCCTGTTGGTGGTCCAGGCACACCTCTCAGTTCCTGTAGCTCCTTGGACTATGCTTGTGCATCCTGGATTTAGAGGACCGTGAGCTTGATTGAGAACTGAATACTGTGCCCCAGTATCTACCATGAACCCAGTGGGAGTCCCCTCCATGCACAGAGTTACCCAAGACTCGGGGAGGGGAGCCGAGTCCCATCTCCATCAGTTCTCATCTCCCAGATGGAGGGTCCTGATAGGGTTCCCTCCTCTTTGTCTTCCTTTTCTTTGTGGGCACTCTCTTTTCCAATGTCTGTATCTTTTGCACAGGGTGCACTGTTCCCGCCCTAGCTTGGATGGGTGGGGTCCTGCTCTCTGAAGTGGTTCGGGGCTCCTTTTCACTTCGGCCAGAAATATTCTGGCCATCTCCTCCCTTTGCTTCTTGTTCTCCTTTCTTTGAAATTCTCTGTCTTCTTTTCTATTCTTGTCCTGCATCTCCCATTCTTCCTTCCTTAGCCTTTCCTCCCTGTCCTCCAGAGATTCCCTAGTATTAAAAACCTTTTCTGCTTGTTGCAACATCTCCCTGATTGAAATCTCTCCTAGGTCTTCCCGCTTATGAAGTTTTCTCCTAATATCAGAGGCTGCCTGGTTAATAAAAGAGAGAACCACAGCTGACCTGTATTCTTCTGCCTCTGGGTTTATAGGGGTGTACTGCCTATAGGCATCAAAGAGCCTTTCCAGATACGCGGCTGGGCTTTCGGTTTCTCCCTGAACAATTGTTTTTACCTTAGCCAGATTAGTGGGCCATCTTGCAGCAGCCTGGAGACCGGTCATTAGAGTCTGGTGATAGACTCGAAGATGCTCCCTACCTTCTGCCGTCCTAAAATCCCAATCTGGACATGTGAGGGGGAACGCCTCATCGATGGCAGGTTGAAGAGTAGTGGGCCTCCCATTTTCTCCAAGGACGTTCTTCCTGGCTTCATTAAGGATCCGCTCCCACTCCTCAGTGGTGAAGAGGGTGCAGAGCAGCTGCTGGCAGTCGTCCCATGTGGGGCAATGAGTGAACATAATAGATTCCACCAAACCTATAAGACACTTGGGGTCTTCAGAAAATGGGGGGTTTTGGGTCCTCCAGTTGTAAAGATCGCTAGAGGAGAATGGCCAGTATTGATACTGTTGGTCATCTGGGCCGCCGATTGCTCGTATCGGCAGCACTGGAATAGCCCCTCCTGTGGTGGAGGAGGGGGCCTCTCCTATTCGGTCCCTATTTCCCTGAGACCTTAGCTGCATTCCTTCTGCCTCTCCAGGTCATCCATCCTCTCCTGTGGAGGAGTCTGGGGAGGGGGCAACCACTGGATTCCCATGGGGACCCCCAGCTCCATCCCCCCCTCCATAGGCCGCCTCAGCTTCTCCACCTCGTGGAGCTGCATAAGGTGGTGGCTGCTCAACAGGTAAAGGGGGGTAGAGGGAGGAGCTCTTGGGGAGAACTGGCGGAGCACTAGGATCCCCGCCTCTGTGACTGGAGGACTTCAAACCTTCCTGGGTGACCATGATGGAGACTTTTGGTGGGCAAGCATGAGGCTTTCTCACCAAGAGG
>NW_008344750.1:42496-43988 GCF_000622305.1 Nannospalax galili
CCTTGTCTGGGAAGGAATGACCCCTGAGCACAGACAAGCATGCCAGGGACTAAAGAATGAACATTATGACAAGTGGATTGTGGCTACTCATGACATTGGGACTGCCACGTACCAGGCTTCCTCCCTTGCCCAAGCCCTTGCAGTTGCAACTCAGTCCAACTCAAAATGCTTTAAATGTGGAGAAACTGGACACTGGATAAAAAATTGCCCCCGAAATAACTCAGCTGCCACTCGACTCCCTAAAACAATCTGTACCCAATGTAAAAAAGGCTTTCACTTGAAAAAGGATTGTAGATCTAAAAATGACAGGGATGGCAATCATTTGCCACCTTTAAACTCCATCAGGGGCAGCCCTCAGCCCCGCTAACAAGAGGGAAGCCACAGACCATATGGGTAACCAGTATTACAGAAAATGCCCATCGAAAATTAACCATAAAAATAGACAATAAATCTTTCAAATGCCTCCTTGACACTGGGGCTGATAGAACCATCTTAAAGCAATCTGAGGTTCCTCCACACTGGGAATTAATACCAGGACCTCAACTAATAGGAGTAGGGGGGGCCTCCCAAGCATTAATCACTAAAAATTTCTATAAATGAGAGGACCCTGATAAAGAAGTTAGAACAATAAGACCCCTAATTACAGATATTGCTACAAACCTCCTAGGACGAGATATCTTGGAAGACCTCAATGTAATTCTTACCAGTGTGTCTAAAGAGAAATGCCTTAAAATAAATGATCAGATAAGGTCCCTAAAACAACAGAACCCCCAATTCTAAGGGCCACTGTTGATTACCACACTCCCTGCCTTGATTGGACCCACACAGAGCCAGTCTGGGTGGAACAGTGGCCATTACCCAGGGAGAAATTACTCATTTTACAACAACTTGTGAAAGAACAGCTACAGCTGGGTCACATTAGGCCCTCCAGGAGCCCATGGAACACCCCAGTCTTTGTAATAAGGAAAAAGACAGAGACATAGAGACTGTTGCAGAACCTTAGAGCCATAAATAAAACCATAAAAATATGGGGATCACCCCAAAAAGGCCTACCCATGGTCTCTGCCATCCCCATTAATACTCCCCTGTTAGTCCTAGATATAAAAGACTGCTTTTTCTCCATCCGTTTACACAAAAATAATTGCCAACATTTTGCCTTCTCAGTTCCAAAGATTAATAATTCTGGTCCAGCTAATCGATATAAATGGCAAGTTCTGCCACAAGGCATGACAAATAGTCCTACGATATGCCAGGAGGCTGTTGCTAATGCACTAGCACCCCTTTTAAAAAAGGGGCTGCATGTTTATCATTACATGGATGACCTCTTGGTCTGGCAAGATGAAGATTCCTCTCTAGAAGACCTAAAAGATGCTATGATAAACACCCTAGAGACAAAAGGTTTTGTAATAGCAACAAATAAAATACAATCGATGCTATGATAAACAGCCTAGAGACAAAAGGTTTTGTAATAGCAACAAATAAAATACAATCT
>NW_008344750.1:44004-44552 GCF_000622305.1 Nannospalax galili
ATCCACTCACACTTAACTCACTTCAAAGTTTTCTAGGTAATATTAATTGGCTAAGGCCATGGCTTTCCATCCCCACAAGTCAATTACAGCCACTCTTTGATCTTTTAAAGGGAGACAAAAACCCAGCCTCCAGATGGTATCTAAACCCAGATGCAAAAAGAGCTCTCCAAGTAATTAATAGCCACTTCCAAAAGGCATCATTAGCCAGATATGATCCCAAGCTACCTGTCCAACTCTTAATATTTAATTCCTCCCGACCATGGTAAGAGCAATTTATCAGCCACACAGAGTACTAGAATGGCTTCACACGCCAGTAGGTGATGCTCCTCGCTTCCTTACAGAAGTGGACACCCTTGCTTCCATGGTTTGACAAGAGAGAAATAGGGTCATGCAAATCATGAAAAAGGAAGCGGATATTCTCATTATCCCCTTCTCATTATCAGATGTACAATGGCTCTTAAAGCATCACTCTTCCTTTACAATTAGCTTAATAGGTTTCCCAGGACAAATTAATAATCACTATCCCAAAAATAAATAGATGTCAGTTC
>NW_008344750.1:45661-66520 GCF_000622305.1 Nannospalax galili
AATCAATAGCTAAGACCTCAACCAGGGAAGGATCCACCACCTGGATTTATAGATTGGAATTATGACCAGCTTTTTGGCCAGGGTAATTTCTCCACAGGAATTCAGCATGCTGCAATTCCAGCTGGCTGCATTGAGCAAATTCGTTTATGTGCTCTGCAGGCCTGTGACCGCTTAACACCTTTGTCCACCGGGCCGGGAGAGACCTCTGCACTAACCTTTTTAAAGCAGAAGCCAACTGAGGCTCTTCCAGACATTATACTAGGAGTGCAAGCAAGTTTAGATAGAAAAATAACAGATCCTGCAGCCAAAGCAATGCTTTTAAACAGCCTTGTCTGGGAAGGAATGACCCCTGAGCACAGACAAGCATGCCAGGGACTAAAGAATGAACCTTATGATAAGTGGATTGTGGCCACCCATGATATTGTGACTGCGACGTACCAGGCTTCCTCCCTTGCCCAAGCCCGTATAGCCACAACTCAGACCAACTCAAAAATGCTTTAAATGTTGAGAAACTGGACACTGGATAAAAATTGCCCCCAAAATAACTCAGCTGCCACTCGACTCCCTAAAACCCTCTGTCCCCGCTGTAAAAAAGGCTTTCCCTGGAAAAAGGATTGTAGATCTAAAAATGACAGAGATGGCAATCGTTTGCCACCTTTAAACTCCATCAGGGGCAGCCCTCAGCCCCGCTAACAAGAGGGAAGCCACAGACCTTATGGGTAACCAGTATTACAGAAAATGCCATAGCAGATAAAGTAGCCACCAGTGGAACTTTCCATGCCAGCATAACAGATGCCCAAGACCTCCATCATGCCACTCATATTAATTTACAAGGGCTCCATCTCAGATTTCCCCACATTCCCCTCAAGCAGCTTAAGCGTATTGTTAGAACCTGCTCTTCTTGTGCATCATTAATACAAACTCGAGCTATACAACAAATGGGTGTCAACCCTCGAGGACTAAAATCTAATGACCTTTGGCAAATTGATGTAACTCATGTCCCTCAATTTGGCAGACAGAAATATGTATTTGTAACTATAGACACCTACTCTCACTTTCTCTGGGCCACCGCTCAGGCTGGTGAAAGTTCGAGAAAGCTAATAAATCATATGCTTTCATCATTTGCCATTATGGGCCTCCGTGTGCAATTAAAGACAGACAATGGCCCAGCATTTACCAGCTCATCATTTAAAAATTTTTGTGAAGCGTGGAAAATCACCCATCACACTGACATTCCTTACAACCCACACCCATCCCACTGGCATACCTTACAACCCACAGAGACAAGCCATTGTAGAACGGTCACATAAAACCTTAAAAGACCAATTAAAAAGAGAGGCTCAAACAACATGTTCTCCCAATATTCAATTAACATTAGCCTTGTTCACCCTTAATGTACTTAATGTACATAGAGGGACAGATGCTCCTCCCATCACCCGACACTGGGCTCAAACACACCCAGTACCACCCATCATGGTCAGATGGAGGGACCCCTTTGATGGACTCTGGAAAGGACCAGATCCATTGTTGACCACAGGGAGAGGATTTGCTTGACAGAGGACCAGATACTATGTCCTGAAACAAGTTTAACTTTCTTCCCACCTACCCCAATGCCTAACCGTTTCTTTTGTGCATCCAGCAATAGATTTTTTTCTGACAACAGTACCAGCTACCACCCTTCTCTACCCAGGAACAAAAAAAAACTTCACTGACTTTCATCTAAGTAGATTTAAATACCTGGCTAACCATTACATTTCAGGTGTGAGAAGCTTTTTCTCCTACACAGCTGCTAGCAGAGAGAAGAAATCTTCCTCCCCCCACTGGCAGAGACCAAAGTTGCGCTGGATGCTGGAGGCATTGCCATGACTACAAGCTGTACCCGACCCTGCCTCTGGCTGAAGACAAGGTGAGCCGAGCGGTGACATCAGTGACTGGCAGCCTAGAATTTCTCCAAAATAAACTTTCTCACCAGAACTGTACTTCACAATAAGGGAACATTGGGCTTAATAACTGTTGGACATGGGGACTATGTAATATTGAGAAAAGTACTGTTTCTTTGTAATTAAATCAGATGCTGTTGAAACCAATGTTAACACTCTCAAAACTTTGTAATCTATTTGGCTTAGCAATCCCTTGGCTCCTATTCCTTGTTACCCCTTGATAATGCTGTATATTGTGATTTCTCACTGTTTTTAAGATTTCTCTGCTGACAGCTACTGCCACTTGCAAAAATCACTACAGGAAACAGGTCATGGTCAGTTATCAAACTCTGGGTTTTCCCGAGATGAAATGAGTTGGCTCTTAGGGCTGGCAATGACACATCTTCATATTTTAATCAAAGAGGGGGAGATGTTGGGGACCTCTGTTATGCAAAGTAGAAGTCTCTTCACGTCCGGATGGCTCACGAGCTCAGAAATTATGTGCTGAGATTCCTTTCATAGCTCGGGACCATGTGCTACAGGCTCCTTTCATAGCAGGGTGCCTTCCTGGCATCTTTTCTGACACTCCTTTTGAAGTGACCGCCTCAAATGCTCTAACATAAACATGGCCTTTGGCTCTGAAAGGTACCATGCCTTCCTGTAATTTTCCTAGCAGACAACTGTCTGGCAGAAATCCACTTCCACATGTAAATAGAATGTCTCACAAAGCATCTAACAGCCAAAGCTTTTACCACTACCCCCATGGTATAAAATATCTTAGCCTTCTCTTAATATTGGGATTTTGGGTCAGAGACTGGGTCCCGGAGATTGGGTCCCAGAGAGAATAAAGCTGTAAGCACAGACTAAGCCAAGCCTTGAGTCTTGTGTACCGGAGACCTGATTCCCCCAGAGGGCAGCACCTTCCGTTAACGACCCACGGACACCAGCTTTCGCCGTCTCCATACTCCTTCCCTGCGTGGCTCAGTGGCCAGGAGCCTCACATCATGAGGAAGGGTACATGGGTGAAATAGAGACGGTATTCCGGTGGACAATGCTCCAGTAGCAGAGTAAGCTCCCAGCACCAGAGAAGTTGCGACAGCCACCAGCTGTCGCCAGCACCAGAGACATGGGCCGAGCTGCCAGGAAAGCCTGCAGGACGCCCACCGCTCCCGGAGCCGCAGCTTCCCAGAGAAGTTGGTGGATCCGCCGTGCCACTCCCAGAGCCACTGCTCCCCAGAGCAGTCTGCAGACCCGCAGGGAGTGAGCGCACCCTGCGCCCAGAGAGAGCGCAGTCCGCCCATAGGTACCACTGTCTGTCTATTCCAGCCTGAGTCCAAATTTGGTCACTCTCCACTTTCTGAAAAGTCTCAAGCCCTGATCATGCCCAAGCATTGGGCACTTTTCACTTTTCTTCCAATGGGAATCGGGGCAGCCCAAAAGCCCACAAACCTTTCTAAAACCACCAAGGTTCTTCAGAGGCCTAAGGGGTCCCCAAAATGTTTCTCAAATGCTTGTGGGAAGCCTTTTGACCTTCTGACTGCAGAGAATGCCAGAGCACTAAATTTGGCCTTTGTCATCCAGTCAAATTCCCCCATGCTGTCCAGGAAAGTCTTTCAAAGGGACTTGACAAGCTACAAGACCTCTCATCCTGAATCAGCACTGCTCCCATATGTGGACAACCTCCTGTTAGCTGCTGATGATCCAGCCACCTGCCTGCAAGACACCTGAGGCCTGTGTCAGCTGCTTCAGCCACTGGGGTACCCGTGTCTCCCAAAAGAAATTCAACTTTGGCAGACAGAGGTCTCCTACTTGGGATGTGGCCCCCCATGCAATAGAGACCCAACTCTTGGGAAAAAATGGCCACTGGATGCCAAATGCCCACATCACTCAATACCACAGTCTGGTCCTTAATCAGCCCTATCTCACCTTCTTAGCTATTCAGAGCCTCAACCCAGCAACACTGATGCCTGATGATAATCCAGGGTTGCTCCTACATGATGGTGATCTATTGGACATCTCCCAGGCAGGTCTTCTGGACTTCAGGAAGCCCCCATATCTGAGGCAGTTCACGGATGGATGATAAAAGGGACCAGAAGGCCTAAGCCACTATAACCATCCAACAAAATGTTATCTGGGCCCAAGCCTTGCCCCAGGGAACCTCTGCACAAAAGGCTGATCTGACCGCCCTCACCCAGGCTCTACATTGGGAGAATAGATAAATAGGTAAACATATTCACAGATGGCAGATACGCCTTTGCCACCCTTTCATGTCCACCCTATGACCAAAGAGAGAGAGAGAGAGAGAGAGAGAGAGAGAGAAGTTCTGATGCTCCCATGGAAGAAGGCCAAATGGTCTGGCAAGCTCCCAGGCTCCACTCCTTTCCCCCAGGAAATGAAAAAAGACCCCACAGGTTGATTGACCCTCTGGACTTCAGAATAGTTCTTCCTGTAGCCCTTGGATGCCTCCTTGTGGACCAGCTTCATCAGATGACCTACCTGGCGGCCACCAAACTGACTGAACTACTTCCTAGTATTTGTGGACACATTTTCTGATTGAATGGAGGCCTTTGCTACAAAAAAAGGAAACTGCCCTCATGATGGCAAAAAGCCTCCTACGTCATATAATTCTTAGGTTTGGACTGCCTCTGTCTATTGGCTTAGATAATGCTGAACTAATCTTAGAGATTGGTGAAAACTGGCTCAACCTCCTGCCCCTGGTCCTCTTCTGGGTATTCTCTATAAGATAGGCTTCACCCTATAAGATTTATTCAGAAGGTTGCCTCCCCCTACTGCCTCCATTAAGGGACCCTATTCTGAAAAAAATAACTAATCAGTCTCTCTTAAAGTTTTCCCAGTCTCTCCCACAGGTCCAGACCGTAGTCCATTCTATACCCTGCCACCTATTACACTCTGGAGATCTGATATACATAAAAAAGTTCCAAAAGGAGAGAGAGGCCAATGGTTCCTGGTTCCATCTCCACTTTGGTAGGAATCCATGGCTGACTTCCTTGCTTACAGGCCTAGCAGGACCTCTTGTCTTTCTCCTCCTGGGTCTAATGATTGGGCCTTGCCTAATTAACTGGTTGTTAAACTTTGTCAAACTACAAATAGTCTTTGTTAAATTAATTGAACCTGAGAGCCCAGTGCAATACCCTGTCACTTGATGGCATTGAATCAATGCTTTGACTCTGCTTTAAGACCAGTGGGGAATGAAATGGCCAAACTGACTCCATTTTGTTGTAGCTGACTTTTTCTTTATCCTGTGTTTCTGTCCAGCCTCCTTTCCACCCATGATAACCATACTCAGCCAAGCAGAATACTCTCATTCAGGTAGTACGTTGTTCCTTTGATACTGGGAACTCTACATTTACCCAGGGAGAACATTATCTCCCAGGTATACCTGCATTTCAGGGAGCCCATTGTTTCTGCAATTCTGAGAAACTTGTTTTTCCTAACCAAAGCTTAGAAATTTCTGTTAATTGAAAACTTCTTTGTTAACTGACCTGTCCCTGCTATGGTATAACTATGGAACCTGTCTCTGTTATGTTGTAACCATGGCTCTTAGCTCTGCCCTTGGCACAATGTAATTGTGGTTTTAAGCTTTATAAACCCTGCTCTGCTTCTCCTCAGGGTCAAGAGCTCTTTTGGGCACAAGCCCACTCTTGACCATTGGCTAATTATTAAAGGACTCTCAATTCAGCCATCACTATGTGGCATTCCTCTGTACCTCACACTTGGTATAACAGTGTGTGTGTGTGTGTGTGCACACACATGTGTACATGCACAATTTTGTGTGCCTTCCTCAAATATCCACCACCTTAGTTTTTGAGGCAAGGCCTATCACTGAGCCTAGCGCTCATGATTTGACTCGGCTGGTCAGCCAGTGCTCTTCCTGTCTCTGCATTCCCAGCACTGGGATTACAGGAATGTACTACTATGCCTGACATAGCAGGAACATCTTGTTTGGTATATTGATAGCACAACCCTTGGGGTCCATTGTTGGGGAGAATTATAGGGGACTATTCCCCCCCCCAGTCATCTGTATGTTGCCTTTTGGCACCATGAAAGCCACCCATCCAGTGGCAGGGAGTTTCCAGCTTAGTCCAAGCTTGATTTCTCCCTCTTCCATGCTCACATCATATGGTGTCTTCAGCAATAGGATTTTTCAGTCCACTTCTGGTGTATAACCAACCTTATTGGCAATGGCCTTTACTGTTTTGGGGACCTCTAGTGTCCCTCAGGCCGGCCAACAGTTCATATAGGGGGCAACCCACCTCTGGCACTGGGATTTTCATTTAACAACTGTATTGCTTCCGGAAGGGCTTTCTTCCAACCCTGTAGGGTTCCTTCTGTGCTTAAGCCTTTATATATACAGTGTATCTGGAGAATTTTTATTTCCCCCTTTATTCCTATAGTTCTTTATACAGTCCAACCCCCTTAACTACACCCCTTTTACATATTTCTCCCTAATAACACCTTTATCCTACTAATCTCTCTCAGATTCCTTCTTTCCCTTTCCCTCCCTGTTTTCCTTCCATTATCCTGGTTCCTCAGCCTTGTGGACTGAGCGACTATGGATTCTCAGCCTCTCCAGTGTGGTGCAGCCATGGTTGGACCATTTGGACTCTATCCTGTGGGCTAAGCTGATAAATCTCTATACATATATATTCATTCTACCGGTTTTGTTTCTTTGGAGAACCCTGACTAATACAGGGAGCAACCCACTTCTGGCACTGGGATTTTCATTTAACCACAGTACTGCTTTTGGAAGGGCTTTCTTCCATCCCTGTAAAGTCCCTTCTGTGCTTAAGGCTTTTCTTTTTTTCTTTTCTTTTCTTTTCTTTTCTTTTCTTTTCTTTTCTTTCTGTCTGTCAGGGCTTTACTCTGTAGCCCAGGCAATTTTCTGGTATCTGCCTCCCTTGTGCTTGGAGATGTGTACCTGGAGAATTTTCCCCCCTTTATTCCCATAGTTCTTTGTATAGTTCTCCTTTCCCCCCTCCCCTTTAACTACCCCCTTTTACATATTTCTCCCATAATAACACCTTTATCCTACTATTCTCTCTCAGGTTCCTTCTTTCCCTTTACCTCCCTGTTTTCCTTCCATATGCCTGGCTTTCTACACAGGTGTTAGGGATCCAAACTCCACACCTCATGCATGCAAACACTTTATTGGCTCACATGTAGAAGCCTTAGAAGTGGTTCCACAGAAATAGAAAGCAAAGTAGTATGGATGCCAAAGAGGAATGGTGTGAGTAATAGGAAGGTTTAGTTAGCACGTCTCACACACACACACACACACACACACACACACATTTAGATAGGAGGATTATGTACTGTTGATCTAAAACATAATAGAGTGACTTTAGCTAAATGGTAACTTGTTGTTTACTTCAAAATAGCTAGAAAAGAGACTATTCAATGTTTGAAATATAAATAAATGATAAATGTCTGAGGTGATACATGGTATTGCTTTGATTTCATTATTACACATCATATATGGTGCTTTACCCTGTAAATAGGTACAATTATATATCAATTAAAAATAATAGCCAAGGCCCAGAGGGGTGTCCCTACCTTTAGTCCCAGTACTTGAGAGAGGCAGGCAAATTGCTGTGAGATGGAGACCAGCCTGGGATGGTCTACATAGTGAGTTCCAGGCCAGCTGGAGCTAGAACAACAAAACACAAACAAATTTTCAAACGTAACCTTCTGCAAGACTGATCAACTGATTAGAACTTCTATGATTGTGGAGTTTGGAATGTTGCAGCTCCAGAGTGAAGGAAAATCAGCCTAACATGACTGAAGGAACTGACCATCTGCCTATCCTGCCCCACTCCAGGAGGGAGATACATCTATTTCAGAATACATGGCCCCTAGCAAAAAACATCCAGTTTCTTATCAGCCTTCCTGCAGATCTGGTTCCTTATCAAAGCCTTTATCAGAATTCCACATTTCACCTTCCCTGATCCCATGAAGGAGTATGACACCATCCAAGAAGGAATGCCCCACCTTCTGGGATTCTGGGAAGACACAATCCCCTTTCTGGAATTTTCTGGGCCCACCTATAAATCCTAGACTTCCCTCAACCCTGCTGCCCCAACCTCCAAACCCATGGGAGGGTTGCATGCCTCTCACAGCTCATAAAGCTGTCTGTATCTGTTGAAGGTTGGATTCCATTTCTACTTCTTTATCATGTCACCGTCTCATCCTGAATTCTAACACAGAGCCCAATTGCAGTTTATTTTGGGCCATCTTTAGCCCCTTAAATAGCCATTCCTTGCCCACCTCTGTGTCTGCCCTAACATCCTATGACTAATAGTTAAAAACCTTTTGGAATGTATTAACTTAACAAAACCCTAGCTTACACCAAACCAAAAGACTGAATGTCATCAGATAGCATCTGAGGCCTATAGCTGAGATTTCTGTTTTGCTGTGTCTGCCTACTTAATGTTTACAGCAATGTTTTGAAATGTATCTAGATTTATGACTTTCTTTGCTCTGTTACTATAAAAATCTCATTAAACCGCTTCCATGTTGGGCCATGGAATTTGGGGTAACCTACATCTGTGTTCCCAGGTCATGGTCACTTATACTTGACTCCAAAATAAACTTCTTATCCTCTTTGAGGTGAGAATTGAAGTTTTGTGTAGACATACCTAGAATTGTGATTAAAATTGTTAAGAGTCAGAGTCTAGGTGTTGCCAGCCCCAATAGGCTAGCCTTGGCCACCTGCCCACAGTAAGACAAACAAAAAAGTAAAGGAGATTTATTCAATGTGGCCGTGTTGGGAAGAGAAACAAAGTCTCTCTCCCACCCCTAGGTCCATCTTCATAAGTGTCCTAACATGAGTGTTAACCATGATGACACAATTTTGTAAAGCAACTCCATTTTGGTTGAACAATGACAATTCCTGAAACCGAAGTAATTTGGTTTCTAGAAGTCAAGTAACTTGTTTTTCTAGATTCTGACCCTCTGCATCCTAATCATGCCTATGAAGGAAAGTTCCCAGTAAAAACTTGCATCTTTAACTGACACAAGGCTGATTAACTGATTAGCACTTTAATGATTGTGGAGAGTTTGGAATGTTACAGGTCCAGAGCCTATTGACAATATATCTTGGGCTATCTTTAGCCCCCTAAACAGCCATTCTTTGAGCACCTCTGTGTCAGACTTGACATCTTGTGACTAACAAATAAAAAGCTTTCAAGATGTATTAATTTAACAGACCACTAGCTTCCAACAGCCCAGGGGCCAAGAATGCTCTCAAATAGCATCAAAGGCCTGTAGCAAAAATTTCCCTTCTTTGCTATAACCTACCTCTCTGATGTCTCCACCAAAGTATTTGAAAATTGTCTTGATTTATGGCTCTCTTTGTTCTGTTACTATAAAAACTTCAAGAAACTGTCACTATGTTAGAACATGGAATTTGGAATGACCTAAATCTGTGTTCCCAGGTCACAGTTGCTCATATTTGACTCCAGAGTAAGCTATCACTTATCTTTTTGGAGGTGAGAGTTGTGTTTTTGCATCCACACCAGCAATGGCTAGCCAGGAGAGATGTTTACCAATTACCTGATTTTTTTCTAATTGACTCACTGGTTACCCCTGGAAATGGCCAACTGCAAACCAAAAAAGGAAACTTTTGATCCCCTCCTTTTTCTGTAAGCAGATGGTAGGCTCTCTGGTTTCTTGAACTTGAAAGCTCTGCTTTGCCTGTTTTTCCCCAAATTAAGCCTGTGCTGACACAGTCACTCATTTCCTTGTTTCCCTTTCCTTCACACCAACCTTACAGTGAGGTTTAGGCTTAAACAGAGTGTCAGAGGTATGCATACCTGAGCAGGTCCATAGTCTGAAGGCCAAAGGAGGGGCATAAGTATCTCTTTAGAATCTTCATTCCTGCCTGGATGGTTACATAATCCCAGCACTTAGGTGGCTAAGGTAGGATGCTAGAGAAGGAGGAGGAGGAGGAGGAGGAGGAGGAGGAGGAGGAGGAGGGGAAAGAGGAGAAAGAGGAGGAGGAACAGAAGGAGGAGAAGGAGGAGGAGGAAACTGAACACATTAAATTTAAATTTTTAAACATCAATTTGAATAGAAAAAAGGCACTGTTTTTAGTTATGGACTGTGGCTGGTGCTCCCTACAGAGACTGCCAATATGCAATCTCTGTCCGTTGCACTGGGGAAGAACCTGTGATTTGCCAAATAAAGCAAAAGCTGTGGCTATTTCTCCCTTAATATGGCTACATGAAGTGGCACAGGAAAGAAAGAGGGGTGGGGTGGAGGCTGGGGATAATGTTCAGAGGTTGAGCATTTGTCTAGCATGCATTAGGTCCTAGGTTCAATCCCTAGGACTTCAAAAACAAGCACTGAAATGACACAGGACTTACGGGTAACCTCTAGAAGTGGAAGTGTCTTGACAGTGACTTCCAAAGTTAGTGCTTCAGTTATATGGCAGCGAGAAAGTGAGCTAGGCCCACAAGGGGAGGGTGAATGTGAGGAGGCATACCCTTCCTCATCAGAGCCTCCAGATAAGGATGAAGATGATCTATACCTTGACTTTAGCCTAGAGGATCCTGATCACATATATGACCCAGGAAAACTGTGGGGCAATGCTTAAACTAAAAATTGTGTTAGTTTAAGTTGTTAGGTTTACGGACATTTGTGGGAGGTTTGTTGCATGGCAATGGAAAAATTGTGGGTGTGGGCTCCACATTTGTGGATTGAGCCAACCATACGTAGAAAAGGTTAGAAACAAAATGCATCTTTGCTGGCCCTTTTTCCTATTATTCCCTAAAAAATTCCAGTATAATAGCTATTTATATAATATTCACATTTTATTAGCTATAATCTAGACATAATTTTTTAAATTTTTAATGTATTTCACATGCAATAAATATACAAGTCCATGTATATAATAGAAGTGCCAGGCAGGAGAAACCTCCCTTTGAGTTTTTGGTCAAGATAGTCCAAAAGACTCCCAATATTGTGGCTATTGCCACAATCTTTGATTGCCTCCAAGAATTTGAAGGCCCTGTTGCTGAAAACAGGACACATATCAGACACAAGACTTGGAGCAATGGAGCTGGAACTGACCTGGAAGCCTCCTTCCTAGCTCTCGTAGTATCAGAGAACACTATGTAAACTGCTAAGGGAGAACATTAATCAATGGCCAAACCCCAGCTTTAAAGCCTAATAACCACAACAATGACCAGCACAGCAAACTACATTGGTGCAGTCATGGCACTGTTATCTTGAGGGTAATCAAAAGCCTTTATTGTAACCTAGAACTTGAAGGTAAGACCCTATTGCTGAAGACAGGCCACAACTCAGACACAGGACTTGGAGCAATTGAACTGGAATTGACCCGGAAGCCTAGCTCTCATGCTATCAGAGGACACTACACAAGCTGCCAAGGGAGAAAACCAATCAATGGTCCTACCCAGCTGTAAAGCCTGATAAATAACAATGACTGGCCTGGCAAACTCCCTCTATCAGTACAGTAGTGGCACTTTTATCTTGGGGGTAATCAGCAGCTGTCTAATTGGAATTAAGCCCCACTTGATGGGAAGGAACTCATGTGCAGTACTGTAAACATAGGCAAACATATATGGCCAGAGACTTCAAAGAACCTACAGAAAACCTACTTTTGCCATATTCCTAGACCTATGTAATTTCTTACTGTATTCTAAATATGCATCCTCATATTTACAGACATGTATACCTTTCATAACTCATCAAAGAAGCTTCTTTTTACACAGATAGAGACGATTACAGAGTTCCAGAACTGGTCAAACACAGAGAATAGGTGTCTATGACATGCTTAATCCTAAGTGACACATCTTCAATACACCTCAACACTTAGGATGAATGCATCTCATTAACTCTTACCAGAGAAGTTTCCTTATACAGCAGAAGATGATTAACACAGAACCCACAATTGGCCAATGTCTGGAGAACAAGAAACTTTATTATATTACATTATATTATATTATATTATTATATTAATTATACTTATTATATTATATTATATAAGGTAACCCAGGATCAGAAATAAAAACCCTGCATACTCTCTGTCATATGTAGATCCTAACTTCTGATTTCTAATGTAAATGTATATGGGAGTGAGTGTGTGTAGAAACCAGGAAACTATAATAGAAGTGAGCCCATGAAAGGGAGAAAAAGAGACTTTAAGTGTGTGCGTGGGGAGGGGGCAGTAACAGAATTCATGTGATATGGAAGTGTAAAGGTCAATACTGGGGATGAAAACCTTTAAGCAGGGAGGGAGGGTAGGGATGTGGGGAAGAGGCAGGAATGGGGGAACATCAACTCAAACTAAAGATGTCTGAAAAAGCTGTTAGGAAATCTGAAGCTTGGTGAACTAATTAAATAATAGACTAAAAAGGAATTTGAGAGGCTGGAGAACTGGCTCAGTGGTTAAGAGCACTGGATGTTCTTGCAGAAGACCCGGGTTCAAATCACAGCACCCATATGGTAGCTAACAACCTCCGTAACTCCAGTTCCAGGAGATCCGATGCCCTCTTCTGTCCTCTGTGAGCATTGTGTGACAAGTGTACACTTACAACACTCATACACATATGATAAAAATAAACAACAACAAAAGAATTTGAGCAGAGTGGGTGGATAAAGCTGCTCCCAGAAGCCACGAGTTATGAAATGAAAATCCCCATGCTAAGAGTGGTCTATAACCCTATGAGTTGGTCAGGGAGACCACTGCTGACACCAAAACCATGTAGGTAATTGCCATTGCTGTTGGTTACCTACCAGAACTAGATGGTAAGATCTTATTGCTGAAGATACCATGTGCTTTGGTTGCAGGACATAGAGAGATCAAGCTAGAGATGGGTTGGAAAATTCTTCCCCACTGCTAGTTCTCATAGTGGTAGAAGGTGCTATGTAGGCTGTTTCAGGAAGAATTGTCTTTAGCAGTCTTTTCCTGCGTGTAGCACTACCAACCTTCCAGGCAAGCTGTGCCCACTAATGCAATAAAGGCAAATCTGTTATCTTGGTAACTCACCACTTTCTGATTGGATTTAAGGCCCATGTCACAAGAAGGCATTCATGTTTTGTACTTTAAGTCTGGTAAAAAAAAATCCCTTGGCTGAGGAGATACTGAACCTAATGGGGAAGCTATTGGCATTATTTTGCTAAGCAGATGATGATACACCCATCAAATTGTCTTCTAAATAATTATGTGTGTGTGTGTAGGTTAGGGCTACTGACAGCTTTGGTCAGAGAAGATTTTTGCAGTGGGAAGCAATAACTGTAGGTACTCATAACTGTTGAAGTGCTAATAAGTTGAATATTCAGATGTAGATGGGACATCTATATCACTCCTTCCAAGACTCAGGGAGTACTGTGGATGAAGTAGGAGAAAGAATGTTACAATCAGAACAGAAAGTCCTATGGAATACTGACTTTGGGCATGCTAAGCCCGTTGCACTCTTGAACTCAGCTGTAATTACTTGCCCAAG
Organism: Nannospalax galili; assembly: GCF_000622305.1. Classification (NCBI taxonomy): domain Eukaryota; kingdom Metazoa; phylum Chordata; class Mammalia; order Rodentia; family Spalacidae; genus Nannospalax; species Nannospalax galili. The sequence goes on from NW_008344750.1 coordinate 59,070, forward strand.
ATCTGCACAAGACTGGACCTGTCATTATTCTATCATGGAAGGGGATGGGGCTCATTAGACTCCATTCCTCCTGAGGTGTTTTTTTTTTAATTTTTAATTTTTATTTTACGTGTATGAGTGTTCTGTCTATATGTGTGTATGTGCACTCTATGGGTGCCTGGTGCCTTCAGGCCAGAAGAGGGTGTTGAATACCTTGGAACTGGAGTTATTGACAGTTATGAGTCATTATATGGATGCTGGGAACCGAACCCAGGAACTCTGCAAGAACAGCAAGTGCTCTTACCACTGAGCCATCTCTACAGCCCCCTCCCTGAGGCTTTATATGCAGTTAACGGTTGATGGGGGAAAGGAGAGATATTTTCTTTACTGATGTAGCCACTGGTAAGGTGCCCATGTTCCTGCAAATAACTCTTCACCCATGCTCCTGTAATCAAACCTATTGGAACTCACTGGATTGTAAAAAATAAAGACATGAAAGTAGAAAGGGGAGTAGTTGGGAAATGAATAGGATCAGCAGAGTGGGGAAGGGGCAAGAGAGTGTCATAGGAAAGATGAAAGATACATTATATATACTATGAAAATGTCATGATGAAACCAATTATTGAAACCTACAACTACAGATAATTCCTAAAATTTATACAAATACATATATAAAAAGAGTTTAAATGGAGTTACCCTATAACAGAATAACAATGCCCTTACTAGACACTACAGGCTAACAGATAAAAATCCCAGTGCCAGGTATGGGTTACCTGTTTTTGAACTATTGGTCAGTTAGGTCCCATAGATCCTCCCAAACATTACAGATGTTTGCCATTGCTGAAGATGTTATATACCTGAGTTATGGAACATGGAGAAACCAAGCTGGTATCAACCTGGAGGCTTCATTCCTAGTACCTAGATTTCATAGTTCTGGAAGGTTCTATGCATGCTACCAGGGGAGAAAAGTCATCACCAATCATAATGACTGGCCTGGCAAGATATGCCCACTGGTACAATAGTGACACAGATTAGATTTAAGGCCCATTCCACAAGATGGAATCCACACTCAATGCTGTTAACTGGGCCCAAAACCTGTGGCTGCCTAAGTCAAAGGGGAGAACCTAGCACTATTACTCACCTAATGGACATAATGTTAAACTGACTCCTAATAGTTTATTGCTATACCCATAGATTAGTATGTCTCTCAACCCTCAACATAGAAGATTCTTTTTTGCAGTAGATGATGATTAACGCAGAGGTCAACAACTGCTTGATGTGCAGAGAATAAGATACTGTGGAGTCCTCTGATCTAAATCTAATACACCACTCAAAACCACACAAAGAATCTACTGGTCTTCCACTAGATTTTGTTACTAAAGAGAGAGATGGAGTCTGTTTCAAGAGCCAGCTCTACAGATGAGAAAGGAAGCTTTAATTTTCACTTATACAAACCAAGTCAACTCCTGACAAACTGTTTTTATTTTCCATATCTTCATACAAAACAACAGGAGTTATAGAGGGTCCTGCTCTTAAAGCCCTTCTACCCTAGGATGATAGAAGTTATAGCAGGTGCTACAGGTGGACTGCCCAACTGGCTTGAAGCCATAAGACACTGAACACACAAGACATCATCTTCAGTGGCAAACTCCTATATTAATGCACCTTCAAATAGCCTTTATTTTCAGATAAAACTTTTTTTTTGTCTTTTTGAGACAAGGTCCCCCTATATCCCCAGCTGGCCTGTAGCTTGCTATGTAGACCAGGCTGGCCTCAAACTCACAGAGATTCGCCTGCCTCTGCCTCCCGAGTGCTGGGATTAAAGGTGTGCACCACCACGCCTGGCTTATTTCCAGCTGAAACTTTATGATGCAAGCTGAGCATGCTCAGAGGTATTCCTGGACACCATTTTACCATTTTAATCATGTGTTCCATGACTGTCCTAGTTAGATTCAGCTATCAACTTGACATAGCCTAGAGTCATCTAAGGAAGCTGTAATTGAAGGATTTCCCAGAGGACATTGGTGTGAGGCCATGTCTGTGAGAGATCATCTTGGTGGATGATCGATGTTGTCAGCATCATCCATAGGCAGGTGAGCCTGGGTTCCATAAGAAAGCCAGTGAAGCATGAGCCAGAGAACAAACCAGAGGCAAGCCAGCAGGCAGCGTTCCTCCATAGTTCCCACTCCACCATTCCTGCCTTGAGCGTCTGCCCTGAACACCTTTAACGATGCACTGTGACTTGGAAGTGTAAGCCAAATAAACCATTTCCTCCCTAAGTCGCTTTGGTCAGAGTGTTTTATCACAGCAACAAAAAGGAATCTAGAACAATGACCCTGAGCTAGTATCTTTCCTTCTTAAATTGTGTCCTTAAACAGAGTGTGCTCAGGAAGTTACTATTTAGCTGAGCATTGCTCAGGAAATCGCCTACTCTTCTATATATATACATATATCAGTTACTTTTCTGTTGCTATGAGAAAACACCATGATCAATATTGAAGTGTGGAAGGAAGAGTTTTTTTACTTATGGTTCCGGAGGGAGAGCCCATAATGGCAGGGGAGACATGCCAGAGCAGGAAGCTGAGCGATCTCCCTCAACCACAAACACAAAGTGAAGAGGGCAAACTGGACGTGAGGCAAGGCACACACCCCCCACCCCCAGTTACATACTTCTCCAGCAAGGCTACATCTCCTAAAAGTTCCATGGCCTCCCCAGATAGTGCCACCAACTGGGGACCAAGTAGTCAAATATTTGAGCCTATAGGGGACATATTTTTTAATTTAAGCAACCATATTCTACTTCCTGCTCATAGCCATATTATAAAGCAAAATGCAAATATTCCAAATTCAAAAGTCCCCACCAGTCTTTAACAGTCTCAAACATCTGAAGTCTCTTCTGAGACTTAACCTCTTAACTGCGACACACACCCGCACCCCGTAAAATCAAAAAGCAAAAGCAAATTATGTACTTCCAACACACAATGACACGGAATATTTTATGTATGTGTACCTGAGTGTATATATGTATACCAAATGCCTGTAGAACCTGTAGAAGCCAGAAGAGGATGCTAGGTCCCCTGGAACTAGAGTTACAGGCAGTTATGAGGCAGATTACATGGGTGCTGGGAACTGAACCCAGGTCCTCTGGCAGAGCAGCAAGTGCTCTTAACCACTGAACTATCTCTCCAGCCCTGTTAATGTTTGGTTTTAATGTCAACTTGACACAAATTAGAATCACCTGAGTAGAGAGCCTCAATTGAGGAAGTGTCCTGCTTGCCTTAATTGACATGGGAAAACCCTCCCCAGATGTGAGCCATACCTTCTGGTAGTAACCTAGGCGAAGGGAACCGCAGAAGGAAGAGTCGACTTCTGCTGGCTTGACCTCCCTCTTACCTGCAAGTTGATTTATCCTGTTGCTGTGCCAGTTCCTTCACTGATAGCAGAAGTAGCATTTCCAGGTTTCCATCATTGACTAGGGACCAGCAGCTCTCCAGGAACCCTCTAGGTTTTCAGCACTAGATTGGGATTGCTGAGACACCCAACCTCACAGACTGAGCAACTATCACATCCTTGGCCTCTTGAGTGTGAGATAGACGTCATTACTATTTCAACATAAGCTGATTTAATCAATTCTTTTAATGTATATATCTATTCTATTGGTTCTGTTCCTGTAGAGAACCCTGGTTAATAGAGGAATTACCTCTGAACTTGGCAGCTTCTTAAATACCAAATACGGCTTCTGTGAATGGAAGTTCCAAGAAAAACAGCTGCACTGATGTGGGTGATTCTACAAGGCTGACCGATCAGAATTTCTGTGACTGTGGTGAGCTGGAATGCTGCAAGTTCAGAGCCAAATGATCTTGGACTATCTTTAGCCCTCTTAATAGTCATTCATTATCCAACTCTTGGTTTCACCTATCATCTACCCTTGTGACTGTGACTGTTTTGGAATGTACAGACGGACCCCTAGCTTCCAACAACCCAAACAAAGGCTAAGAATGCCATTCAATAACCTTTGAGGCCCATAAAAGACACTTCCCCATTTTTCTATAACCTGTCTACCTGATGTTTTCATCAGGGTATTTCAAAATCATGCCTTGATTTGTGACTTATTTTGTTCTGTTGTAATAAATCTTTGTGAAACTGTTACACATTGGAACATGATAGTTGGGGTAACTGAAATCTATGTTCCTAGGCTGTGGCTACTCATATTTGGCTCCGGAATAAACTATTTCTTATTCTCTTTGAGGTAGAGTTGTGTTTCTTTGTATTGACACTTCAATTTTTGTGAGGGAAATGGTGTTGGCATTTAATACAGTGAGAGGAAAATCAAGGTGATTTTGCTGGCATCTCTGAATCTCTCTACCTAGGAAGTAACAGGGGCTTTTGCTGTTGTTTCTGCTGTTTTGCTCTTTATTTGTTTCTTGATTTCCTGAGACTGGCTCTTGCTATGTAATTTAACCTGGCTTGGAATTCACAATCCCCCTGCCTCAGCTTTCCAAGCACTGGGAGTGCAGGCCTGTGTCATCATACCTGGTTATCGAACGGGATGTTGAGGATGCATTTTTATTTCCTAGGACTAAGGGAGCATCAGCTTGGGATATCTACCTGGGAATCATGCTTGGGCTAACAGCCCCTGGACAATGCTCAGGCCTGCCCTGTTGCCTGTAAACCATCTGGCTGTCTGGATATGTAAGATGATACCCAGCCCTAAACAGGTCTTCTAATAGTCTCTTGGATGGCAAAGTTATAAATTCGGCCCCTGGATATTTGTTTTCCTGGCGCAGCTCCCATCTCTCAGATACCAGTTCTCCTAGCCTGTCAAGGCTGTCAGACATAAATCTGCATTCCCAGATTTAATCATGAATGCTCCCCTGATCCCTCCATAGCCATTGTTCCTCCATTTAATTATCTCATGCTAGTTCCTTTGTGGATCTCAATCCTTTGGCAAGAAATATCTTTTACCTCCAGGGAAAGAGGAGATTGAATCTCCTTGGCAAGTCTAGTCTCTTCTCCAGCCAATCCCTTCCCTTTCTTCCCACTTTCTTTTGAGACAAGTTTTTGTTTTTGTTTGTTTGAGTTGTTTTTGTTTGTTTTAGTTCTGGAGATTGTACCTAGGCCCTTACCCATGCAAGGCAAGCGTTCTACCATTGAGCTGTATCCCTACCTCATTGAATTTTTTATTTTTTTTTTAAATTTGAGACAAGGTCTCCCTAAGTTTCCCAGGCTGGCATTGAACTTGTTCTGTAGCCTAAGTATGTCTGAACTTGCAACACTCTTTCCTCATCTGCCTGACTAGCTGGAATTACTTGCCAGTGCCACCAAGCCCAGTTTAAGACATGGTCTTGCTATGTAGTTTAGGCTAGTCTCAAACTCGTAGGCTCCCTCAAGGAATCCTCCAACCTCAGCTCCTAAGCTTAAACACTTCCCTTTTAATTTCTCAAGTCCATCCTGGCAATTTTTTGGATTACCCCAAAGATTTCACCTTGAGTTCCACAAGCCACTTAATTCCGTTCCAAATGCCCAGATCTTCTTTGCCCAGCTCCACTCTTACCTCTCACATAGTTATAATTTTGACTCATCTTCCTTTGTGGAAGCCCTGATTGTCAAAGTCTGGAAGACTAACCACCACTCATTTGTACCTCTCTTTCTAACTGAATAGAGACTAATTAGTTTCTTGGTTAGGAAACAGAATCATAAGTCATAATATGATTCTTGGGGGTCTTTGTTTTTTCTCCCTCCCCCAACTTTTGTGATGATACAATGAGCTTCATAATTTTTTTTTTTTTGGTGGACTTTTTGAGACAGGGTCTCCCTGTAGCCCCAGCTGGCTTGGAACTCACTATGTAGACGAGGCTGGCCTCAAACTCACAGAGATCTGCCTGCCTCTGCCTCCTGAGTGCTGGGATTAAAGGCATGTGCCACCACCATGCCTGGTGGGTAATTTTTATGTAGCCTCTGTTGATGGAAAAACACAAGGAGTGACCATGGCCCAGGAACACAGATTTTTGTCATCCCAAATTCCACATTCCAGTAGTTTCATGAAGTTTTTAAAGTAACAGAACAAGGCCCTTTTAAAATACATTGTCAGGGCTGGGCATGATGGTGCAAGCCTTTAATCCCAGCACTTGGGAGGCAGAGGCAAGTGGATCACTGTGAGTTCAAGGGCAGCCTGGTCTACATAGCGAGTTCCAGGCCAGCTGGGGCTACAGGGAGAACTTGTCTCAAAAAGACCAAAAATAAATAGATAAATAAATAAATAAATAAATAAAATAAAAGACATTGGTGGACACATTAAGTAGTCAGTTATCGCAAAGTAGAAAAATCTCAGCTATAGGCCTCAGATGCTGCCTGATGACACTTTTAGCCTTTTTGTTAAGTTAATACATTCCAAAACGTTTTCATCTGTTAGCCACAGGATGTTACATCAGACACAGAGGTGGGCAAGGAATTGGCAATTTAGGGGGCTGAAGATTACCCAAGAGAAATTGCAATTAGGCTCTGAACTCTCAAATTTCCAGACCAACTCTCCAAAATCGCTGACATTTAATTAGTTAATCAGCCTTGCAGAAGGTTCAGTTTCAAGAGGAAGTTCTTTTCCTGGGAACTTTCATTCACACCCCAAACTCCCTCTGCCATTATACTTCCAGTTGGTTTTTCTTTTTTTTCCCTTTTATCCTGTGGTATGAGTGGAAAGATGACTCAATCAGCTAAATTTTGAGTAAAAAACTCTTATCAAAATTCACTGGGGAAGATTCAGTGATATATCTAACTGAATGGAATTATTCATTCCAAGTTTGGAACTGCAAAGGGAAAATATGCCTAGAAAGGCCTAAAATAGTTCCAAGGAGCCAGGGGAGAAATCTAAGTACACTGGCTAGTGGGAGAAGCAAACAGCACTGCCATCTCTGCTGGAGGACCAGTCTCAGTGCTTTCAGATTGCAGTCAGCAGCAAAGACCCTATGGGAGGAAGGAGGCTGCAGAAATTATGTGCTCCACTGGCCCTAAGCTTGAGAGTTCTCAGTCCACCAGCAGAAAACCAAGTGGAAGAAAGACTGCTGATGGACCACGATCTCAGAGTTATCAGTCTCTGTGGTTGTCGTCTTCAGGTGATAGAATTTGTTCCCTGATACAGAGGGTGGGGCCACAGATGACCATGCCCTCACTGCCTGAATGTCTCAGCATGTCAATGTATGACCCTTCCTCTCTGTTCTGTATGATCCAGAGAATGGTCTATGATAGTCATACTTTCAGTTTTGAGTGAGTGACTTTATTAAGCATATGTCAAGCAAAAGTAGAAGAACAAATAGCAAGACTGAGAGAATCCCCAGATGTACAGCAAAACAGCATGAAATCAGGCACTCAAACACATCCAGCAGAGATGGCAGGAGTAGTAACTTACAACATCCAGCAGAAATGGACTGGGGAAGCCTGGTTGAGGCAGTCAGAGCTCCCAACTGAGATATATATAT
>NW_008344750.1:66531-82140 GCF_000622305.1 Nannospalax galili
TGGTCTTTTTGAGACAGGGTTTCCCTGTAGCGCCAGCTGTCCTGAACTCAGTATGTAGACCAGTCTGTCTTTGAACTCACAGAGATCTGCCTGCCTCTGCCTACTGAGTAGTGGGATTAAAGGCATGAGCCACCACACCTGACAAGCTATCTCTTGATTATGAGATAAATACAATTGGATCTGAAATAAGGAGGTGTTCCTACGTCACTGCCAGAGCCAGCTTCTCAGTAAGTTTAAACAGCACATGACAATTTACCTATATAATTTACATTCTACTCTCTCCTCAACTGCCTTGCGTCGACCACCTCCAACTCAGACACAGGGAGGGAGTCACTGTCACACCAAATCCATTAACTGGTAACCAGGTTTAAGGCTTGTGAAAGCCTTGTCCTGTCACTAGGACTACTGGCTTTCCCCCACTACCAGGTGTGCTAGTTACTTTTCTTGTTGCTATTTCAAAATATCTAACACTTAAGGAAGCAACTTAAGGAAGAAAAGTGTTTATTTTGGCTTATAGTGGCAGGAACATGAAGTAACTGGTCAAAGTACAATGACAGCCAGGAAGTAAAGATGATGCCAGTGCTCAGCTTGCTTTCTCCTTTTCATTGAGTCTGAGACTCAGTCCACAGGATGGTGCTACACATGCAGGGGAGTCTTCTCTCCTCAGTCAAATCTCCCAGAAACACTCTTAAGAGATACACTTAGAGTTGTGTTTCCATGGGGTGGTGATTCTAAATTCAGTCCAGAGGACAATGAAGATTAACCATTATACCAGGGCTGGCTGGCTTCCCCTCCCACCACCAGGGTGTTGGTTGGGGCTTCTGACCAACTGTGCCCTCATTTTTGTCATGCATTCTTTCCGTTTCTCCGTGCATTTCAGCTGTCCTATCACCTCATCCATGATTTTAATGCTCTTCCTCTCAGTAGAGAGTCTATTCTTTTATAGCCTGGCTTTCCTCATTCATATGGAGGTAGTATCTAATCTACTATCCTACCCCCCAAATATTCTTTACTTTCTGAAAGTAATTAAAAAACATCTTATTATTGTTGCTATAAAAATATAAAGACATGCTTGATAATTTGATTCAGAGAATAAATGAGGATGTGCTCCACAGATTGCAAGCATTTGAACACTTGGGTCCTCATTTGGTGGTGCTGTTTGGGAGGGTAATGGAAACTTTAGGAGGTGTGGCCAGGCTCTGGGGGTGGGATTTGAGAGTAGATAGCCATGTTCTGTTTCCAGTCTATCCCTGTCTGTTTCCTGTGCCTGCTTGGAGATGTGAAAGCTCAGCTTTCTGCTCTGGCTGCCTCCTGCCATGCCTCCCCTGCCATGATGGACTCTTACCCCTCTGGAACCATGACTCAATGAATTCTTTCTTCTATAAGTTGTCTTGGTCATGATATTTTTCCACAGCAACAGAAAAGTAACTAATAAAGAAGTTAGTACCAGGAGTGGGATGTTGCTGTGAAGAATCTGACCATGCTGGATTTGGAAGGGATGTAGAAGACTTTGAAATTTGGACTAGAAAAGCAGTTGCAGGCTGCAAGCAGAGCTTAATGGGCCACTGTAGTAGAAACCTGGGTCAAGATGTTCTAGAGGAAGATGGAAACAAGGACTTAACAACTGGGATATTTTGAAAAAGAGTTGACTACCTTCTGCCTGAGGCCTAAGAGCTTTCCTGAGGCTAAACTGAAAAAGTAATGGACTAATTTCTTTGGCATAGGAAATTTCAAGATAGCCTAATGTTGAATCAGTGTCATGGTTATTAATGGTAAGTGTTATGCAGATGAAAAAGAGCACTAGAAAACTCAACAAAGCTAGAGGCAAAACATGTGCTGAAAGACTCTCTTTGATAAAGAGATTATAGCCATCAAGGACAGGTCTCTAGATTTGCACTTGAAATGGAACAAGTACCCTCAGGACAAGACCCCATCCAGCTAAGTTTCTAAATTGGGAAAGGAAAAGACCTACACAATTTTCTGCTACTGGAAAACCACAGCACACAAAAGCAGCTACAAATGTGATCCCAGGAGACCAAGGTCCATCAGAAGCTGACAGCCAAACTGGGCAGTGCCATTCATGTGGTGCTGACTTTAGAGGCATGAAAGATGGAAGAGTGATGGGGTTGTTAATTCTTCCTCCATGGTTTCAGAGAGTCGCTGCACCCAGGCAGTGCTTGGTAGGGAAGTCCCTGCAAGAAGAAGGCCCTGGGACACCAAAGGGTCCTGAGAGGCCACTGTGTGAAGCTGTGAAAGTCAAGCCTGGTTGGGAATGGAGACCCCAAGATGTTAGAGGCCAGAATCATGAGACATCTGCCAAGGAGGGCAGTATACAAGGAGTAGTACCAGCCCAAGAGATAAATGTATGCTGTAGGCAGCAAAGCTGGAGGGGAGGAACCACCTAAGCCCTTTGGAACTAAAGTTTCAGACATCAAACATGGAGCTACAGGATTGGTGTTTGCCCTGCTGGTTTTCAATTCTGCTTTGGTCCAGTATTTCTAAATATTCCTCACTTTGGGAATGGGAATGTGTATTCTGTGTCATTGTTAGGTCAAACCGGGCCCCAAGATGGGGTCACTACTGATCAGCAACATGGTGATCACAACCCAGTGGGCAGCATTCAGGGAAACAGAAACTAGACCATCCTAGTTTCTCAATAACTACGTGACCTTTGCTTTGACAATGCACCCTGATATTAACAGCAATTTTCCATTGCAGCCAACTGAAAAACTGAAAAACACCTAACTGAAACTGTCCCCTACCAAGGCACCTGCTACTGACTCACCCCCCACCCCATCCTGCTAGTTTCACTTCCCCCTACCCACAAAACAAAAAGCCTGTAAAACCCAGCCTACTGTGACAAGAAATTGTTGCTCCCTCTCTCCCATGGGAGCAGTTCAGCTGCTCGTTCATCCCAATCAGTTTCTTCTTTTCTTGCCTCAGAGTGGTCTCTAGTGGTCCTGGTCTTTTCACGAATCTAACAATTGTATGTTGGAAGCATGTAATTTGTCTTTTTGATTTTGCAGGGCCTAAAAGTTAAGAGAATGTGTTGAGTCTTAGAAGAGGCTTTGGCATCTGGACTTTTAACTGGTATTGAAACTGTTAAATATTAGTTCAACTATTGAAATTGAACTAAATGCATTTTGCATTTTGACATGGTCTTGAGCCCATGGGGATGAGGAGGTGGAATGTGATGGTTTAAATAATAATGGTCTCCATAGGCTCCAAGTATTTGATGGTGGTGTTATTTGGGGAGGTCCATGGAACTTTTAGGAGGTGTGGCCATACTGGAGGAAACATGTGACTGGGGGGCAGGCTTTGAGAGTAGATAGCCATGCTCCATTTCCAGTCTGTCCCTCTCTGCTTCCTGTGCCTACTCTTGAAGATATGAGTTTATCAGTTTCCTGCTCCTGCTGCCTCCTGCCACACCTTCACCACCATGATGGACTCATCTCTCTGGAACCATAAGCCAAATAAAATCTTTCTTCTATAAGTTGTTTTGGTTAGAGTGCTTTATCACAACAACAGAAAAGTAACTAATATAGAGCACTTCTCTAAGTTTTATTACAATATTGTTGTAAAGGCAAGGGGCTAGGGAGGTAGTCTAGACATAAAGCATTTACCAAACATTTGCAAGGTTCTGGGTTCAATCCCCAGCACTACAAAGAAAAACCAGAAAGTTACCAGACAAAACCTATTGAAGATTCACTCTTGGTTGAAATATTTCATAGGAAACTTGAATATTTACTCATTGTCATTACTACACTAAATTGTAAAAAAGGAAAAGTCAATAGCTCTATTAATAGTTACTTGGGGTAAGAGATGACTAATTTTCAAAAATAAATCCTAACTGGAAATGGTGGTGTATGTCCGTAATCTTATTATTCAGGGGGCTGGGAAGGTAGGGGGCAGCTGAGGCAAGATTGGGATTTAGATACCAGCTTCTGCAACACAGAGACCTTTCCTCAAATATGCATACCTTAAGCCTACTAAAGTCCTCATATAAGTGTCTAAACATTTTATCAGATATGTTAACTTTTTTCTTTGAAGGAGACTGCCAAGGGCCTTGCGCAGATTAGATGTGGGACAATTTTTACTTATTCGAGATCAAGGCTTCACAATGCAGGCAGTATTGACATTTTAGGCTGAATGATTCCTTGTGGCAAGGGACTGTCCTGTGCATTTATGTTTTATAGCATCTCTGCCTTCCACTCACTAGATTCTAGTTGTGACGAATGACAAGATAATCAAAATTGACACCAGATATTTCCAAATGTCCCTTAGGGGTAAAATTGTTCTTGGTTGAGAATAACAACTGAGTCAAGATTCAACTTCAATTCTTTTTTCTGTTCTGTTTGTTCTGGATGAAAATGCTGAAAAACTTAAGAGTCAATGAAAACAGAAAGTTTTGCTATGGTAACGTCACTCATTCTTTTGAATTCCTTAAATGCTAAAACTCAAAAGGATTATTATTCAGCCATTGGAGACACAGCCCTGTTCTCACTACCCTTCCAAACTGTCCCACTGTTTGGTACCCCTGGAAGTGTTACACCCTGGACTATACACTGTGAAAGGAACCAGAGATGTGTAAAATAAAAGACTTTCCCCTGTCAAAGGAAGCAAAAAAGAGGAACTCCTTACCTTAGGCACTAGCCTTTTCCCAGGTGGAGTACACATGGCTACTTAGAATCTGGAAAGATGGAGTGAACTGGACACTTGTGTTTCTAAAAGCCCTCAGGAATTCTAATGTACAGCAGGATGTGAGCCACAGTCTAAAACCTGTTACATTGGAGGTTTTACAGAAATAACCTACATAAATCATATGCAATTATGTTTCCTGGAACCATAGGGGACTGGTTCTTGATGTCCTTTGACAAATATCAGAACCATAGATACTTATGTAAAATAACACTGCTTACATTATATGTAACCCCCACACATCTTCTCATATACTTTAAATCATCTCTCTAGAGTACTTATATCTAATTCATATTGATATTTATAATTGCACAAGCAGTTGGTCCTCTGTATCTGTGGATGCTGTACCCAGAGATTCAAACAACCATGGACTGAAAATATTAGGAAAAAATTATGCCTACAAGTATTGAACACATACAGATGTTATCATCATTGCCATTATTCTCTAAACAACAAATCATGACAACTATTCACATAGCATTTACTTTGCATTAGGTATTATCAGACAAAAGGATCCTCGAGAGCTCGATGACCAATTAGTCTACCCAGTTGGTGAGCTCCAGGCTCAGTGACAGGCCTTGTGTTAAAAACATAAGGTAGAGAATACCTCAGGAAGACACCTGATATTGACCTCTGGTCTTCACATGCATGCGTATGTACACACACACATACACACACACACACACACACAAACATTCACACTCATACATCAAAAGCTGCAAATAAACTGAGAGCGGGCAAACTTTTCTTTTTTAGTATTTTTTATTTATGATTTTGGTTTTATGTGTAAGAGTGTATTGTCTGCATGTATGTAAGTGTACTGTGTCATGCAATGACTGTGGAGGTCAGAAGAGGGTGTTGGAGCCCCTGGAACTTGAGTTATGGATGGTTGTTAGCCACTTACGTGGATGTTGGGAGCTGAATCCAGGTACTCTGCAAGCCATCAGCCTTCCCTCAACTGTTGAGTCATCTCTCTAGGCCCCAACTTTTATTTTTTAAGTTACTTAGCTGGGTATGGTGGCCCATGCCTTTAATCCCAGCACTTGGGAGGCAGAGGTAGGTGGATCTCTGTGAGATCAAGGCCACTTGGCCTACAGAGCAAGTTCCAGGCTAGCTGGGGCTACAGAGAGATCCTGTCTAAAATAAACAAATAAACAAAACCTTATTTTACCTATTATTGTATGCATATGATGTGTTTGTGGTGGGACCTGTTTTTTTCATTTTGCTGTGGAGAGACTCAGGGATGAGACTCAGGTTGTCATGCTGAGAACTTTTGCTCTTACAGTGGACCTAGCCTTGATTCCCAACCCCCCTATGGTGGTTAACAACAGTCTATAATTCCAGTTCCAGGGGATCCGACGCCCTCTTCTGACTTCCACATGCATTGCATGACATGGATATGCATGCATATACATGCAGGCATAACACTCACACACAAAGTAAAAATAAATATTTTAAAAATAAAAAATCTTTACTATGAATACTGAAATTTGAATTTCATATAATCTTTGCCTGACACTAAAAGGTATTTCAACGTTTGATTTTTTTCCGAATTAAAAACAAAACAAAACAAAAAAAAATCTGTTCTTAGTTTGCTTCTAGTTGGATAAAAACGGTAGCAGGCTGCACTGGATTAGTCCCAGAGGTAGCTTCCAAAAGATGGGTTTCCAACTTGGTCGAATTCCTTAGGCGGGTGGGTCAGCTACCGTGTTTAGGCAAAGGACCACACCTGAGGGTTTTGATAACTGGTAGGCAAAGTACTTCCCAATACTGGGACTGGCCCCGAGCCCTGGCTGGCTGTAGTTTTCTTTCTTCCTTTTCTGTTTTCGGACAGGGTCTCACTATGCAGCCCTGTCTGGCCCCTAATTTGCAATCCTCCTGTCTCAGCCCCCTGAGTGCTGGGGTTACCTGGCCTTTGGCTTTAGCATCCAGGTTTGGTTTTACACCTGGCTCTGGCTTTCGAATCCTGCAGGCCCAGAAGCCTTGCGCCAGCTCAGGGCTGTTGCCCCTGCCCTTGTGCATCTCAGGTGGACCCCCTCAACTGGCGTTAGCCACTAGAGGCGCCAGAGCCCGGGAACGCCCCGGGCCCTGGACCAATCAGATCGCAGCGCCCGGAGCAGAGGGACTGACTGACCTGAGCTCACTTGGCAGCCAATCACAGGTCGCCCTGGGCGCGTGTGCGGAGGCCTCGGGTTTGCGGGGCGGTGTAGGGCCTGGTGGGGGCCGTGCTCTCCTGCCGGCCTCGGCTTTGGGAGCTGCGCTGCGGGGACGGTAAGGACGTGGCGTGGCGCGGCCCCGGTGCGGGGACGGAGGGAGCCGCCCCAGCCCGTGGATGGGACCCTGGCGCCCGAGGCCTCCCGGCGCCGCGGCCTTACGCACGGTGCGTGGGCCGCGAGCTCGCGGGACACAGGCCTCACAGCCACGGCCGGGGTCAACCGCGGACGCCGGCGCCTCCTCCCCCTCCCGCTGTTCCTCCCTGGGGCTGGGCCTGTCTTCGCCTTCTCTGGCCCGCGTCGCGGCGCTGGGCAGCCGCTTTGCAGGGAGCGCCGGCCTGTGGTCCCAGTCTAGGGAGGCTTAGGCAGAACCGTGGGCTGGGAATACGTAGAGACCCCGCTACCCTTGAAGGTCCACAGGCCTTGGGCCTTTGAGGCTTTTAAAGAGTTTTAAAATTCATTTATTGCCTCTTATACAGCCACGTCTTGTTTTTCCCATACAACAGTATCTTGTTTATGTATTTTTGTTTGTTTTTCTTGTTTAGACAAGGCCTCACAATGTAGACCAGTTTGGCCTGGTACTTGGCGTGATCCACCTGCCTCTGCCTCCCCAGTGCTGTGATTAAAGGGCCGCTACGCCTGGTCTTAGTTATGTATTTTGTGTTAACTGTGCTCTTTTTTGGATTCCAGGGCCCCTAACAGGGCCTCTCAGAACCAGTTTTAATTTGGGCAGTACTCGGTTCAGGTGAGGTTTTTGTTCTGTTTACCGAGGGTAGGGTATACTGGATGGACACAGGTGAGATGCGTGTTAAACATTAGAATGACAGGGTGGGAAATGTAGCTTCTTTGGTAGTGTGCTCGCCTAGTAGGAGCAAAACCCTGGGTCAGTCCCCAGCACTGCAGAGAGACCTGGTGTGATGGTGATGACCTCACACTTCGAATCCCAGCACTTGGGAAGTGGAGGCTGGAGGATCATTGTGCTTTCTAGCAAACAAGACAAAAAAAAAAAAATCACTAGCAGTGGGAGACAGTAGTACAGAGTAAAATCTTGGAACTTGTAATAGGTAAATAAGCCTTTTTCTCTGATTACCTCAGGGATGTGACCTTCACCTACTTGGATTATCTGGAAATTTTAAGTTTCAGTGTATATCTGAGGTAAGATTGAGAGCTTCAGCTTTTGTCTTTTCTCTCCTGTCCTAAAATAGAACATTACTGTAAAGAACTTCCCAAGGGAATCTGAATGGGATTATAAATTCAGGCTGAGTGTTGACTTAAGAAATTCTGGAACCTTCTAAATTGCTTCCTTGAACAGAGGAAAAAGGGAAGGACTCTATCACCTGGGATAGATTTATGTAAAGCTGACTTGTTTTTTTTTTTTTTTTGTCTTTTTGAGACAGGGTCTCCCTGTAGCCCCAGCTGCCCTGGAACTCACTATGTAGACCAGGCTGGCCTTGAACTCACGGAGATCCGCCTGCCTCTGCCTCCGAAGTGCTGGGATTAAAGGTGTGCACCACCACGCCCAGCATAAAGGTGACTTTTTTATATACTATGATGAGGCTTAAATGAGCTGATGAATGTACCATAACATAACATTTCAGTTTATTCAGTAAGTAAAATGTTGAGTTTGTTAGTTTCTGTTTTCCCTCCTGTTTTTTGAGAGGTAGGAAGCCCAGGCTGGCCTCCTACTTGCTGTATAGCTGAGAATGACCTTGAATTCCTGATCCTTCTGCATTCTGCTTAATGCTAGGATTATAGTGGAGTACAAGGCTGGCTGCTGGCGATGGCTTTTGTCTTTCCACCCTAGGGATGCTAAGGCAAATGTCACCTTAGGTCAGTTTCATATATCAAAAAATAATAGTGGAGAAAAAAGGGGTCACTTTTAACTTTGGGCTTCTTAATGCTTGGTAAGTATTACATAAGTTGGAAACAAAAACACAGACTCTGAAGAAGTCATGCCAAGATTTTCCCTTTGGGGGCATCTGAGTAGCAGAGAGCTAGGTACATGGCAGTTCATGACAAGGCCTGGCTGCTGTCCATGGAATATGCTCCCAAGATTTTCACCATCTCCAGAATCCTTAAGCTAGGTTGGCTATGTAATGTTCCACTTACACTGGAATACTTTAAAATGAAAGTAGTGGTATTAGTAAGTCTATGAAGACAGTAGATTAAACTGAGGTGCTGTGGTCAAACTAGGATATCTGGCAACCCTATTTGTAATTAATTTGATTTATTCTGGGTCCTTGATACAGAGATGTGTTCATTTTATAAGTATAAATTTAATCCTGGGACAGGATGACTTACAGTACAAATTTATAAATTTATTACATAATGCGTAAGTCTCTTTTGTTGGACAGATTGACTTACATCATTACCATAACCCTAAGTGCTATCTGTGTAGAGGTTTGAAAGCTTAGCTTCTGTTGTTGGAGGTAATAGAAGCCTGTTACTAGGCAGTTTTTTGGTGTAATTGAGATACTAGGCAGTTTTTTGGTGTAATTGAGATAGAATTTGTGTTCAATAAAATTCACCCTATAGAGTGTGAATTGAATGTTTTTAGCATATTTACAATATATATTTAGCTTATATGTATGTAAGTGTACCATATGTACTAAGTATATTAAATACTGTATGTAGTATATGCTATATACAGTATATTTAGTATATACAACTGTCAAGAATACCTAATTCTCAAATATTTCCTCAACCCTAAGGACCATTTTAGCTGCCATTCCTTATGTTACTTTCTTGTGGCTGTTGCAACAAATTACCACAAAGTTGAATTGGTCCTGGATGTGAGAAGTCCAAAATCGGTTTCATTGGACCGAAATCAAGATGGGTATTGAAAGGGACCATGGTCATCCCAGAGACTCTAGGGGGAACCCTTTCCTTGCCTCCTCCATTTTGTGTGTGTGATGGTCTTCAGCTTGAAGTCATGTGGTTGCCATCTCAGCCTTCACTTCCTGGTCACTTTCTCAAAGTGAACATGTGACCTCTTCTGCTGCTGCTTTCTCAGCTCTTCCTTCCTTCCCTTTTCTATGTTATTAGAGACAAGTCTTGCTCTTTAGCCCAGGCTGACCTCATATTTGTGATCCTCATGCCTCAGCCATCTAAATGCTGGAATAACAGATGTATGCAGTATTCCTAGCTCCTCTGCTTTCTTCCCATAAGGAAACTTAAAATGGTATTTAGGGACCTCTATAGTCAAGGTTAATTTCACTACCGCAAGACACTTAATCATGTCTACATAGATCCTTTTTCCAAATCAGGTGAAGTTACAAGTTTCAAGAATTAGGATTTGAGTGCCGGGTGTAGTGGCACATACCATTAATCCCAGCACTTGGGAGACAGAGATGGGTGGATCTACTTAAACTATGCTTCCCATTCTTCTCTTCGAGAATTGGCCTGTTCTGGACATTTATTTAAGTGAAATTACACAGTACGTGAACTTTTGTGCCTTGCTTTATATACTTATACATACATATTTTTCCATTACATTCCGTAACTGTTATGTATATTTATTTTTATAAGAGGCTGCTGGTCTTTTTGAGACAGGGTCTCCCTGTAGCCCCAGCTGTCCTGGAACTCACTATGTA
The DNA here is from genome assembly GCF_000622305.1 of Nannospalax galili. Lineage (NCBI taxonomy): Eukaryota > Metazoa > Chordata > Mammalia > Rodentia > Spalacidae > Nannospalax > Nannospalax galili. The sequence goes on from NW_008344750.1 coordinate 77,036, forward strand.
GACCAGGCTGGCCTCGAACTCACAGAGATCCACCCGCCTCTGCCTCCCGAGTGCTGGGATTAAAGATGTGCGCCACCACGCCCGGCTCAAGACACTGCTTTTTAAAACATTTAAAAAATTTTTATTTTATGTGTATGAGTGTATTGCCTGCATGTATGTGAGTGCATCTGTGTTGTGCAATGCCTTGGAGGTCAGAAGAGGGCTTTGGATTCCCCTGGAACTGGAGTTAAGGACAGTTCATAGCCGCTGTGTGGGTGCTGGGATTTGAACTCAGGTCCTCTGCAAGAGTAGTCAGCGCTCTTGACTGCTGAGCCATCTTTCCAGCTCTGTATATATTTATTTTTTAATATTTTGGTTATTTTTAATGTGTATGAATATATTGCCTTCATGTATGTTAGTGCATCTGTGTTGTGCAGTGCCCAGGGAGGCCAGAAGAGGGTATTAGATCCCCTGGAACTGGAGCTATGGATGGTTGTTAGCTGCTGTTTGGGTGCTGGGTACTGGATTCTGGTCCTCTGCAAGAGCAGCCAGTGTTCTTAACCACTGAACCATCTCTTCAGCCCTGTATATATTTATACATATATATTTTCAAAATACTGTGTTGCACAGGTATGTGCATTTAATTTTTATGACTGAATAATGTTCATTTTATGGATATACCACAGTTTCTACTCATCAGTTTGCATGGGTTTGGGTTGCGTGCACTGTGTGGTTGTTATGAACAATGCTGCCACAAACATATGCATACAAGTATCTACTTAATGTTTAAAGTTCTCTGGTGACTTAGGAGAGAAATTGATAGGTCATATGGGAGCTCTGTATTTACAAAAGTGAGCACTAAATTGTTTTCTAAAGCAGATCATTTTGTATCACCACCAGCAATATATGAGGGTTCCAGGTTTTTCATATCCTTTGCAGCAGATACTGTTTTTATTAGTTACAGCTTAGTTGTATGAGAAAGTATCTCATTGTGATTTGGTTTGCATTTTCATGATTAATCATGTTAAACAATATATTTTATTTATTTTAATTTTTGTGTGTGAGTTTATTGCAATGTATGTATGTAAGTGTACCCGTCTTGTGCAATGTCTATGGAGGTCTAAATAGGGTGTTAGATTCCCCTGAGTTACTGTTTTTAGCTACTGTGTGACTGCTAGGATTTGAACCCAGGTGCTCTGCAAGAGCAGCTAGCACTTTTAACCCCTGAGCCTTCTCTCCAGCCCCAAAGTTAATATTTTATGTGTTAATTGACCATTGGTATATCTGGAGAAATGTCTGTTCAGTAGTTTAACTACAGTGTTTATATTGATTTGAAACAGATCTCTAAAGCCTGTTCATTTTGCAATGCTGAAACTACTTATTAAACAAACTCCCCCTTTCTTCCCCAGCCCTCTGTGATCACCATTCAACTTTATCTGCTTTTTTTTAATGTGAATTGAATTTGTTAATGGAATCATATGATAGGTCTTTCTGTGACTGTCTTTTTTCATAATTATCCTCAAGATTACTCACACTGTAGCATACCACAGAATGTCCTTCCTTTGTAAGGTTGAAACATCTTCATTGTATATACCATATTTTGCTTATTCATCTGTTGATGAATGTTTGGTTCTTCCACCTCTTGGCTATGGTGTATAGCCCTCCTGTGAACATGGGTATATTAACATGATTGTATTTAAGAACCTACTTTCTTTTGAAAAAAATTTTTTTAACTATTTTATTTAGCTTTTTTTTTTTTTTGTCTTTTTGAATCAGGATCTCCCTGTAGCCCCAGCTGTCACTATGTAGACCAGGCTGGCCTTGAACTCACAGAGATCCACCTGCCTCTGCCTCCTGGGTGCTGGGACTACAGGCGTGTGCCACCATGCCCAGTTTTATTTAGCATTTTTTATGTGTATTGAGTGCACCGCCCACAGATGTCAGAAAAGAGTGTTGGATCCCCTGGAACGGAAGTTACGGATGATTGTTAGCTGTCATATGGGTGCTGGGAACAGAACCCAGATCCTCTTCAAGAGCAGCCAGTGCTCTTAACCACTGAGCCATTTCTCCAGTCCCCAAACCTTACTTTCAGTAGCCATTGTAATTGATGTGAGGTGATATCTAATGGTTTTACTTTACATGTTGAAAATATTTTCATATACTTCTGACCATTTGCACATCTTTGGAGAAACATCTGTTCAATTCATATTGCCCATTTTATTTAATTATTTTTATTTATTTTTGGTTACTGTGACAAAATACTTGAGGAAAGCAACTTAAGGAAGGAAAGGTTTGTTTTGACTCCCAAGTTTGAAGGTACAGTCCATCATGGCAGGGAAGACATGGCAGCTGGTCACATCGTAACAGCAGTCAGGCAGCAGAGAAGTGAATGTTGGTGCTCAGCTCACATTCTCTTTTTTCAGTCCAGGACTGCAACCCATGGAGTGATGCTGCCTGCATTAGGGCGAGTCAGCCTAGGAACATCCTCATAGATGTGCCCAGAGCTGTGTTCCATGGTCAGTTGTTTATTTATTCACTCATTTATTCATTTTTGTTGTTTTTTTCTGAGACAGGGTCTCCCTGTAGCGCCAGCTGGCCTGGAACTCACTTTGTAGACCAGGCTGACTTGACTCTTACAGAGATCCACCTGCCTCTGCCTCCCAAGTGCTGAGATTAAGTATGTGTGATACCACATCCTCCATGGTGATTTTAAATCCTGTCATGTTTATAAGGTTAATCATCAGTTGACTTTTTATTCTTTCATTATTGGAAGTATGTATTGCTTTAGATAGAAGTCACTTATACATGATTTGTAAATATTTTTCCCCAGGTCATCTTTTTGCTTTCATGGTGGTGTTCTTTGAATCATGTTTTGTGTTGTGTCATTTTAGACAGGGTCTCCTGTTTGTAGCCCAAGGTGGTCGTGTTGCTTTCAGTCCTCCTTGTACTGGGATTATAGGCATGTGCTACCATTCCTGGCCTCAGTACTAAAGTTTTAAATTGTGTTAAAGTCTTGTTTTTTTTTTTTTTTTCCTTTGGTTATTTATACTTTTGGTGTCATGTGTAAGAACTCGTTCTCCTTCTTTTTTTAGAGTATTGTAGTTTTAGCTCTTCTATTTAGATCTGTGACATATTTTAGGTTAGTTTTTTTAATTATTTATTTAATAACCATATAATTATAAGAAGCATTTCATTACAACAGCATTGACATACTCAATAACAAATTCCAGAGCTAAGATGCATCTCTTTCAAAATTGGCTGTACATTTTTAGGTTTACAGATGAATTATTATGCTTATACAATCTTTTACTCATTATAAACTCTATAAGACATAAAATTAAATGAGGTTTTAAACTTTAAAAAAGATCTCCATTTCATTATTAAAATACAGTTTCATACAGAAAAATTCATTTTTAATAAAGCTGACACTAAGATGCACATGCATTCTAATCTCTATATATCTGATTATTACTAGTCACAGTCAGTTACTTTCTGAGCTCCTTGGCATCTGAGCATGGATATAAAGTTATCAGGTAGATTTCAGTGGTAAGGTTTTTCACATCTACTAATTATTAGGGAGCAAATTTTTATGCTTAGGAGAATTATTTTTTTCTTTATTTTTTATTCATACACCCACTTCCCAGGTAGCACCCTCCCATAGCCTCCCTCCTACCCCACTAGAGCCGGTATACTCTGATGTCCCTGCTACTCTCTGCTGTGTTATCGGCACCCCCAGCCATTCCCCACTACTTGACCTTCTGGTGAATCTAGTCAGCCTACCTAGAGGTCTTTGTTTTAGGAAGGTCAGCTGTTCCTTATCTACTGGTAATCGGCTGTCTATATTCCTTTGGATAAGATTGGGGTCTGCTGTTCATTTTCCCAGTTCTGTGCTGGGTTAGTATCTGGGAATCCCTTTGGCCACCCAGGCCAGCAGCTCAAAAGAAGGTATTGCTTGTCTGGCATTGTTGCTTGTTATGTAGCCTTTATCTATACATACGGACTCTTACGAAGTTATGTTGGCCCATTTAATCTTTGGTTATACTTACCTTTTGGGTGTTTAAGGCCATAGAGTTGGTCCAGATAAACCGATTAATTTTTACTCTTAAGGTCGTTTGAGGATCTGTTCCTCAGGGGTCACATGGGCTTGGGAGGAGCCCCTGGCTCCTTTCTATTACCAGTTCTGCCTATGTGAAGATAAGTCAAAGGTCCTGCTCGACCATGGTTGGCTTCGCTTGGAAGCATGGAGGAAATGATTCCTCTGTGTTGACCCTCCTCTTTATAGACTGGACACTGGTTCAAGTCCATCTGGTGGGGTCTCCTCGACCTCCTTGATCAAGAGGACAGGTGACCCACCACCATTATAGGACATTTTGAGAGATGTTCATAGTCCCCTGTAACTAGTCAACCTAGGAGGGCAAGGAGCAAAAAGTGTCCTTTATGTCCCTCTGACCAGATTATCATAGACCACAAAGTATGCCTGTTAAACACCCGAGAAGGTTAGTTCCACCAGTCTGGTACTTTTAATTACTGTGTCATGTAGATAAATCTTGGGCAAAGACCAATTGTTCTCAGATAAACCTTACCTAGCCCTATATTTCTTGATCTGCTGTGTATAATTTGTCAGTAGGTTGTAGTAGTATTGTGGTTCTCTTTGCTTTTCAAAACTAGCTAGGCATTGTTGCTCTCTCACATTGTCTCACCCCTCCATCATGGTTTTCCCACTTAAGGTGCCCCCTTTCCCCCTTTCTCCCTTACTAATACCCTTCTCCTATGGTCCCACCTCTCTTGAGCTCCTTCTTTCCCTTTATCCTCTAGGTTTCTTGCATACCCTTCCCTCCCCCCTCCCTTAAAGTAACCCAATTTTTATCCATATCTCACTTACTAAGGCCTGTTTCCTACTTTTCTTCTCTTTCAGATTATTTCTTTTCCTTTACATCCCTGTTTCCTTTCCATTTTCTTGGTTCCTATAGTTATGTTTGGTTGCATACTTATTTATCAGAGTCTGGTTCTATTCCATTATCCTGTTTCCTTTCCATTTATCAGAGTCTGGTTCTAGGATCCACATATGAGGGAGAACATATGTCGATTTTTTTCTGAGTCTGTGTTACTTCACTTAGTATAACAAT
>NW_008344750.1:82619-84860 GCF_000622305.1 Nannospalax galili
GTTTCATAGCCACCTTTACTTCTTCTTTTTGAGAACTCTCTGTTCAGCTCCTTAGCCCATCTTTTAACTGGGTTGCTTCTTGTCTTGGTTCTCTGTTTTTTGAATTCGTTATAAATTCTGGTTATTAAACCTCTGTCGGATGTGTCACTGGTGAAGATTTTCTCTCATTCTGTGGGTTTTCTGTTTTCCTTGGTTGTTTCCTTTGATGTACAGAAGCTTTTTAGTTTAGTGAGGTCCCATTTGTTAAATCTTGCCCTTGTTTCATGAGCAATTGATGTCTGTTTTAGAAAATCCTTTCCCCTTGTTGGTTTTTCAGGTTTTACATTGAGATCTTTGAGCCATTTGGAATTGACTTTTCTGCAGGGTGAAAGATAGGGGTTTAGTTTCATTCTTCTACAAGTGGAGGTCCAGTTTTGCCAGCACCATTTGCTGAACATGCTGTCTTTCCTCCAGTTGATGTTCTTGGCGCCTTTATCAAATATCAGGTGGCTGAAATTGTATTTGCTCATATTTGGGTCTTCAATTTTGTTCCGTTGGTCTATGGGTCTATTTTTGTGCCAGTACCATGTTGTTTTTATGACTATAGCTCTGTAATACAGCTTGAAATCTTTGTATAGTAATCCCCCCGGCATTGCTCTTAGTGCTCGGGGTTGTTTTGGCAATCCGAGGCCTTTTGTGCTGCCATATGAATCTTAGGATAGTTTTCTCCAATTCTGTGAAAAATGTCATGGGGATTTTGATTGGTATTGCGTTGAATTCATATTTGACTTTTGGTAGGATGGTCCTTTTCACAATATTAATTCTTCCAATCCATGAGCACAGGAGGCCCTTCCATCTTCTGATGTCTTCCTCAATTTCTTTCTTTAAAGACTTAAAATTTTCATTGTAGAGCTCTTTAATGTCTTTGCTCAGGTTTATTCTGAGATCTTTTCTTTTTCTTGCAGCCTTTGTGAAAGGGAGTGTTTCCATGTGCTCTTTCTCTGATTGCTTGTTATTGGTATATAGAAAGCCTATGGACTTTTGTAGGTTAATTTTGTAACCTGCCACTTTACTGATCTTGTTAATAATTTCTAGGAGTTTTGGGCTAGAATTTTTGGCATCCTATTCCTTTTGTTTCTTTCTCCTGTCTTATTGCTGTAACTGAGATCTTGAAAACTGTATTGAATAAGAGCAAAGATGGGGGCACCTTTGTCTCATTACTCACTTTAATGAAATGCTTTCAGTTTTTCTACATTTAGAATGATGTTGGCTGTGGGTTTGTTATATATGGCTTTAATTATGTTGAGGTATGCTCCCTCAAATTCAATTCTCTCTAGGACTTTGAACATAAATGCATGTTGAATTTTGTCAAAGGCCTTCTCTGCATCTATTGAGGTGACCATGTGGTTGTTGATTTGAGCCCATTTATATGATTTATGATGTTTATTGACTTACATATATTGAACCATCCCTGCATCTCTGGGATATAGTCTACTTGATCATGGTGGATGAACTTTTTGATGTGTGTCTGTATGCGGTTTGCAAGTATCTTGTTGAGAATGTTTGCATCTATGTTCATTAAGGATATGGGTGTATAGTTTTCTTTTTTGGTTGTATCTTTACCCAGCTTTGGTATTAGAGAGATGCTGGCCTCATAGAAGGAATTTGGAAGTTCTCCCTGCATTTATATTTTTTTGAATAAATTAAGAGTATTGGATGCAGATTTCCTTTAAATGTCTGATAGAATTCTGCTGTAAATCCATCTGGGCTTTTTTTAGTTGGGAGGCTTTCTTTACTGTTTCAATTTCCTCATGTGATATGGGTCTATTTAAACTGTTGATCTCTTCTTGATTTAACTTTGGTGGTTCCCATGATTTTAGATATCCATCCATTTCTTTTAGGTTTTCAAATTTAGTAGCACATAGGTTTTTAAAGTATTCCCTTACAATGTTCTGTATCTTTCTGGTGTCTGTTGTGATGTTTCCCCTTTCAACTCTGATTTTGTGGATTTCGAGGTGCTCTTTCTTTTGGTTAACTGGGCTAGCAGTCTGTCAATCTTGTTTATGTTTTCAAAGAACCAGTTCTTGGAATTGTTGATATTTTGTATTGTTTTTTTTGTTTGTTTCAATTTCATTAATTTCTGCCCTGATTTTTATTATTTCTTTTTGTCTGCTGTGTTTGGGTTTCATTTGCTGTTGCTTTTCAAGTGTGTTGAGTTGCAAAGTTAAGTTGTTTATTTGTGTTCTTTCCATTTTTTAATGT
>NW_008344750.1:85252-86298 GCF_000622305.1 Nannospalax galili
TTGAGTAGAAAGTATGTCCTTTGGTGCTTGGGTGGAATACTCGGTAGATGTCTGTTAAGTCCATTTGATATATGGTATTGTTTAATTCTAATGTCTTTCTGTTAACTCTCTGCCCTGTTGACCTACCTAATGGAGACAGTGGGGCATTGAAGTCACCTACTGTTAATGAGTTGGGGTTAATCTGGGTCTTAATGTCCTGTAGTATGGTTTTGATGAAGTTGGTTGCACCAGAGTTTGGTGAACATATGTTCATGGTTGTAGTATCTTCTTGATTCATTGTCCCTTTGATCAAAATGAAGTGGCCCTCTTTGTCTCTTCTGATTAGTTTTAGTTTAAAGTCTATTTTGTCAGATATTAGAATTGCTACACCTGCTTTTTTCTTAGCACTATTTGCTTGGTATATTTTTTTCCATCCTTTCACTTTGAGATATAGTGTCTGTCCTTTAAAGTGAGATGAGTTTCTTGTAGACAACAAAAAGATGGGTTTTGTTTCTTAATCCATTCACATAGTCTGTGTCTTTTGACTGGGGAGTTCAGTCTGTTAATATTTAAAGTTATTAATGAAAGATGAGTATTGAATCCTGTCATTTTTATTTCTGTTTACATTCTTGATACAGCTGTACCTTTCCACAGTTGTACCTTGATTGGAATTCTTTCCGCAATCCCTTGGTATAGTCATTCCTTTCTTCAGCTCTTTGTATTGCTTCCAGAACTCTCTGAAGACCTAGTTTTGTGGTCATGAATTCCTTTAGCCTATTTATGTCATGGAAGATTTTTCTTTCCCCTTCCACTATAATAGACATTTTGGCTGGGTATAGTAATCTGGGTTGGCATCTGTGGTCATTTAAAATTGGGAATAATTTGGTCCCGGCTCTTCTGGCTTTCATAGTTTGCACTGAAAAGTCAGCTGTAATCCTAATGGGTTTTCCTTTATATGTGACTTCTTGTTTCTCTTTTGCAGCTTTCAGTATTGTCTCTGTTTTGTACGTGTAGTATTTTTACGATGATGTGCTGTGGAGAGTTTCTTTTCTGGTCCTGTCTGTTTG
>NW_008344750.1:86527-86802 GCF_000622305.1 Nannospalax galili
TTCTAATTCATCCACTTTGTCTTCCATTCTTAATACTCTGTTTTCCATTTTGTTCATCCTATTAGTGAGGCTTTCTCCTGTCTTTTCTAATTGGCTTACTGAGTGTTTCACTTCCTTCTTCATTTCAGCCTGAGTATTCTTCAATATTTCTAACTCTTTTCTGAATTCATTCAGAAGTTTATCCCTATCTTCCTTCAGTTCTTTGATTTCTTTGTATGTTCTTTAAATTCAGTGAATTCTTTTATCATGTTTATAATTGTTCTTTTGAGTTCCAT
>NW_008344750.1:86941-98373 GCF_000622305.1 Nannospalax galili
TTTTGTAGTTTCTGATTCTTGTGTGAGACTCAAGCCTTCAAGTTTAGGTCTTCTTCTTTTTGTAAACTTTGTGTGTCTTTGTGGTTTGGTTTTTGGGCATGAAAAACTGGTTCCTCTAAGCTTCCAGTTCTCTCTTTTGATTTTATATTGGAGTGGCCAGATTGCTTTTGCCTTCAGGAGATCCCACAGAGGCCAAATTCAGGTGAGGGTCAGATGTTCTCAGGCTTTCTCCTAAGGTCTGGATCCCTCCAGGAACGATTTTGGATTCAGGAATTTGGGGGTTGGACTAGCCTGGGAGCCTGGCTCAGGAAAGATGCTGGTCTAGGGCAGCTGGTGGCTGTGCCACCAAGAGATGCAAAGGCAGATGGGGCAGGAAGAGGCCCCAAGGCCTCCTGGGGACTGCACTGAAGAGCTGGGTTGGTCTGGCTGCAAACGATCAAGAAGAGGAAAGGTCAGCCCCAGTGTCCCAGAAAGAGGCTGGCGGATGGTTTGGGGCCAGGCCTAGAAGCAGAGCTCCTGGAGCCCAGAGAAGGCATTCCTTTGGTCTGGATGAAAAGGATCAGGGAGCAGTATTGGTTCCCCAGGTATCTGGGGCCCCAGGATAAAGAATGGGGCAGGGCCCAAACTTGGAGGAGAGAATGGCAGGGGAGATGGGAGGTTGAATGGGGCTGAGGGAGTCAAGGTGGGGAGGGCGCAATGGACTTACCCCAGATACAGGCCTGCGGGTAGGAGAGAGGCCTCCCGAGAGAGGCCTCCGGTGGGTCCTGCAGGCCTGGGGAAGCAGAGGGAGGCAAGGGCTGGGCCCGGCCCAGAAGCAGAGCTCCTGGGGCCCAGAGAAGCACTCCGTTGGTCTGGATGAAAAGGATCAGGGAGTAGTATTGGTTCCCCAGGTGTCTGGGGCCCCAAGACAAGAAATTGGACAGGGCCCAAACTCGGAGGAGAGTATGGCATGGATTTGGAGGGTGTATGATGTTGGGGGAGTCAAGGCGCAGAGGGTGCAATGGACTTACCCCTGAGACAGGCCTATGGGTCTAGGTTATTTTTTATAAATAGTGTAAAACATGTATCTTAGTTTGCTATTTGTTGCTGTGAGAAACACTATAACCAAACTAACTTGGGAAGGAAAAGGGTTTATTTCATCTTAGAGGTTACATTCCATCCTCAAGAAAAGCCATGGCAGGAACTGAAGTAAAGACTGTAGAACACTGCTTCCTGACTTGCTTTCCCAAGCTTGCTCAGTTAGCTTTCCTACACTGCCATGGCCTCCCGGCCTAGGGATGGCACTGCCCATAAGGGCTCTGTCGTCTTACATCAGTTAGCAGTTAGAAAATGCCTCTCAGACATGGCCCCAGAAAACTCCAGTGGAGGGAATTCCTTAATGAGATTCCCTCTCCCCAGATGACTCTAGTTTTTGTCAAGTTGGTAAAAACTAACCAGCACAGTCCTTGTTAACATACAAACACATTAATATAAGCCATACCCTTTCATTCCTTGTTCCTAAAATCTGATGTTAATATCACAATTTAAAACACAGTCTAACTTTTCAAAATTCCACACTTTTAAAATAATCCCAACAGCTTTAAAAGTTCTCATTGTCTTTTTTTAAAAAAAATATTTTTATTTTATGTGTATGAGTGTATTGCCTGCATGTAAGTAAGTGTGCCTGTGTCGTGCAATGCCTGCAGAGGACAGAAGAGGCTGTTAGATCTCCTGAAACTGGAGTTACAGACAGTTGTTAGCTGCCATGTGGGTGCTGGGATACAAACCCGGGTCTTCTGCAAGAACAGCCAGTGTTCTTAACCTCTGAGCCATCTCTCCAACCCCCTCATGTAGTCTTTAAATGTCCAAAGTTTCTCAACTGTGGGCTCCTGTAAAATAAAAGAATAATTTAAATGCATTTTATTCCAAAAGGGAACAACCAAGGCACAGTTCTAATAAAATAAAAGCAAAACCCAACATTCAGTAGTATCAGTTCAGACTCTGTACCTCAGTGTCTGACATCTGGAACTCCAAAAGGCCCCCTCTGGACCAGAACTTCTATGTGCCAACCCTGAGGAAATACCAGGTTTCACCTCAATCATTCTGGTCTCTTGTTAATCACAGCTGATTCTTTAGACCAAGCTGACCAGAAACCTCAGATTCTTAATTAAAAATATCACATAAACAGTTCCAGTAGTCTTTGAGGTACTCCCAGACTCTGAAGCTTTGTAAGCCATGTCTCCACTATCTACATTTCTCTCAACATTTAAAAAAAATTAATTTATTGAGAATTTCGTACATATGAGGTGTTTTGATCAAATCCATGCACTCTCCCTTTCAACTCCTCCCATATCTCCCCATCACTTTTTTCTGATAACCTCATATACTCTTTCTTCTTTTCTTTTTTTTTATGGGGCTTTTTGCTACTCTAACATTCCCCCCTCTGAAGAGGTAACCCTACAGTCTTTTAAGGATTAGATAAAAGCTCCCAAATATTTTAGACATTTTTGGCCTTTGGAACGGAGAATGTTGCTAAGAGGCCCAAGGACATTTGTGAGTTTTAGCCAAGAAACTGGCTACTTTTCTTTTTTTTTTAACCTTAACTGCCTAGCCAATTCCTACCTCCTGTTCTTACTGCACCATCCTCTGAAGAGGCTACCCAACTTGGAGACAGGTAATCGGAACACAGACTGCTCTGGCTTCTTCCATGCTGAACAGGCATGTAGAGTGAGGCAATTGAGGAACCCCTTCTTTCTAAAAGACTCACAAATTGCATAACTTTGTGTGTGTGTGTGTGTGTGTGTGTATGAAGGAGAAGTTAAAGGCAAGAGTAATTAGCATTACAAATTCTGGACAGGGAACTAGAAAAAAAGAACAGGGTGCAGTTTTCAAAAGTTCATATGAGAGTCCATTGGAATTTTTGACAAGAGCTTCCAAAATCATCCCTCTGTTGGGTTCCTCCTCATTTTTCTTTTGTCTTCCAAGGCTGAACTCTAGAGTGATGGATTCAGGATTTGCTTTCAGGTATTTTGATAGCTGTTGGAGTGGTTAGAATCAGTGTCAGTTCCCTCTCAAAGGCTTCTAGATGGGGGAGAAAACAAATTTATCCATTTTAGAACAATAGCTGGTTGTCTCCCTTAGCTACAGGTGGGCACAACGGTATTGGAGACCAAGATTTTAAGTCTTACATCTGAACAGCAGTTTCTGATTAGGAACAAAATCATCAATGAGAAATAATTGGCTAACTTTTTATATGGACTTAAGCCTAATGTCTGGGAAGTGTAATCCCTTGAAATCTTAAAGAAACATACTGATGACTTTAGTCTTTGGTTATACTTTCCTTTTGGGTGTTTTAAGACCATACAGTTGGTCCAAACAAATCAGTTTATTTTTACACTTAAGGTCATTTGAGGATCTGTTCCTCAGGGGTCACATGGGCTTGGGAGGTGCTTCTGGCTTCTTTTACCAGTTTCATCCATGTGAAGATAAGTCAAAGGTCCTACTCCACCATGTCTGGCTTCACTTGGAAGCATGAATTAGATGTTTCCTCTGAGTTGACCCTCCTCATTGTTGACTGGACACTCGTTCAGGTCCATCTCGTAGGGTCTCCATCCAAGAGGACAGATTACTCACCACAGTTACAGGATATTTTGAGAGATGTTCCGTAGTTCCCTGGAACTTAGTTGACCTAGGAGGGCAAGGGGCAAAAACTGTCCTTTAAGTCCCTCTGACCACATTAGTATAGGCCTCAAACTATGGCTGTTAAACATCCAGTAAGGTTAGTACCACCAGTCTGGTACTTTGAATTACCATGTGCTATGTAGATAAAACTTGGATAAAAACCCAGATATTCTCCGATAAATCTTGACTAGATATATATGTTTTGTTCCTTAAACTAGTTGACTAAACTATGACCTTAGAAATTTTAACATTATGTGTATATTATTTTTGTCGCATTCTTTATATATCATAACATACCTACACAGACCTTCATCACTTGCTTAGGCTTTCTCAGTTTTTCTATTTTGGAAAATATCTCCATTGCCATATCCTTTTAACATCTTTTACATTCTCATTTTTTTTTTTAATTATGAGACATAATAGCATTAAATTTTCCATCTGTTTTGTGAATTCTTTTCCTGGGGATACTAAGCAATGCTTATTCCTTTTTAAGGTTCTAGTGTCAAGCCAATGTTTGATTAAAGCTTTACTGGAAATCCAATGAATTTACTGAGCTTACTTACCAAGATCACTGGGGAGTTGCTGAGGTGTATATATAACCTGAGGGTATGCACGCTGAAAAGCCTTTACCCAGCATGGATCAAGCCTTCTCTTCCTAGCCTTTCTCAGATTACATACTTTAGCCCTCCCCAAATCCAGGAGACCATATATGATTAAGGCCAAATTACAGTTGGCTAGGAAGAGTGGCTGGATACTCTGGTAAGGGTCCAATGACCCTGCTTGGCTCTCCTTAGTGAATGAGCACAACCGTCAACAAGTCCAGTTGTGATGATATTTAGCAATCAGGCACAGCTGAAGTCATGATGATGGTAGTTACTTTATGCAGAAGAGACTGCTGAACAGCATCATCTTATTAAAAGGACATGGAATTTAAAAGGATTTGGTGCCAGGATCCACTCAACATTTTTTTTTAATTATTTAAAGTATGTATTTATATGTATGAGTGTATTGCCTGCATGCATGTTATGTGCACCTGTGTCATACAGTGCCTACAGAGGTCAGAAGAGAGCATCAGATCCCCTGGAATTGGAGTTATGGATGGTTGTTAGCTTTCCCAGAGGACCAGAGTTGGGTTCCCAGCACCCACGTTGGGCTGCTCACAAACACCTCCAGTTCCAGGGGAATCCAAGGCCTCTGGCTTCCATGGGCATCTGCACTCACATGCACACAGACAAAAGTACACATAATTTCTATGAGTTCAATGCCAGCCTGGTCTACATAGTGAGTTCCAAGCCAGCTGGGGCTTCAGGGAGACCCTGCCTCAAAAAGACCAAAATAATAATAATAGTAATAATAATAATAATAATAATAATAAATCTTAACAAAAAAAAAATCTTGTCACAGAGTGGGTACAGAAATACGCATAGCAATCCTAAATCCTAACTGAGCAATATACAGATGAAAGCGAAACCATCATGAGGCATATATATAAGAATGGAGATTAAATCAGAAAACTAAAGAATATTTGTGGGATGAACAACTCAGTGCAGCTGTATATCAGCAGAAAGTTGAAAGGTCTCAGATCACTCTTGGCTCAACTTAGTGCATGGGGGAATGGGGCAGGCTAGTGGGAGAAGTTGGCCTCTGCAGCCTCTATATATGTTTCTGGAGTGTGGTAAAGGGAGGGTGTAAGGCCTTTTGGAGTAGTTCTCTTGGATGCACTCCAGCATGGCCTCCTCTGGTCCTACGGATCAGGTGTTTGTGAGGAGCAGCACTTTCCTGGCAATTTTTAATGCTCCTTCCCTGGCTAGGCAGCTCCAATAGGTCCACATGGTGCCAATTCAAGAGGGCTTGCATCTGGGCTCCCAATCAGTTTCCAGCTCTCCAGCCTCCTTTCCTGCAGAGATCTCTGACTTAAGTTCATTTACAGACCCTGTCTCTTGCAGAATAGAGCTTACTGTGTATTATCGTGACTTTTTTTTTTTTACTGGGTTTCACTGGTGAGGCTTCTAATCTGCCAAGAAGTCTTCCAGTACAATTTTGAATTGAAGCTGTGAAAGTGAGCGCCATTGCCTTGTTTCTGATGGGGTGGGGAGGGAAGGCTTTCAGTCTCTGTTAAGTGTGATGCGGGCTGTGGGGGGTGTGTGGGGGGAGGGCAGGGATGTGTGTGTTGCTAGGGATCTAGTCCAAATCTTTAAGAATCTACGCAAAATGTTCCACCACTGAGCCACACTCCCAGCCCTAGTTGCGATACTCTTTTGAAATAGATAACCTTTGGCTGGTTGAGAAAGTTCTATTCCTACTCATTAAATGTGTTTATTGTTGTTGCTTTTTTTCAGTTATATAAAGGTTTTAGATTTTTTAAAAAAATATTTAATTCATTTTTTAATTTTATGTGTATGAGTGTATCGCCTACATGTATGTAACTGCACCCATGTGCAATACCCATGGAGATAAGAAGATGTCAGATTCCCCAGGAACTGGAGTTACAAAGGTTTGTTAGCTGCCATGTGGGTGCTGGTCCGCTGCAAGAATAGCCAGTGCTCTTAACCCAGCCCCCAAAGGCTTAGACTTTTGTCAAAGGCTTTTTTTTTTTTTTTCTTTTTTCTGCAGACAAATGAATTTGTTCTTTATTTTAAAAAATGATGTAACGATTTTTTTTTTAATAAAATGAGTCAACCTAGATTATGTAAATCTCATTTTGTCATAGTATAGAATGCTTATATGTATGTGATTTTTCTGTACCAGAAAGTTTTCTCTCCTAATGTCTGGAATAATTTGATTTTTTTTTTTTTTTTTTTTAACAATTTTCACCTAGCTGATCTGATTTGTTAGGCTAAAACTATTCATACTAGTTTTCCTAATTCTGTTCTTGTATAGTTGGAGGTAGATCACCTTTTTAATTTTGAAAATTGTGTATGTGCATGTTTGTGAGTGTTCATGTGTTGGTGTGTGTATAAGTGTGTAAATGTGTGCACATGTATGTGGCGACCAGAGGACAGCTTCATGTGTCACACACATCTCATGGGCCATCCACCTTGTTTTTTGAGTCAGGGTCTCTCTTTAGCCTGGGGCTCACAGATTAGGTTAGGTGAACTCAGGCTTGGGAGCCCCAGACATCTGTGTTGTCTTTGCCTCCCTTGGACTGGAATAACGTGTGTCACCAAGCCCAGCTTTTTACATGGGTGCTAGGGAGTAAACTCACATACTCAAACTTGAACAGTAAACACCTTTACTGACTGAACTCTCTCCCCAGTCCCTGAAAATAATTTATTCAGAAGTCATTTTAAAGTGAATAGTTGAGTGACATTTAAAGCACTTAAGACATTACATCTGCCTCTGTCTAGCTCTAACACGTTTCCATGATTCCACGGCAAAAGTCCCACTTCATGAAGCCGTTTGTCCCCATTTCCTCTCACATATTCCCTGACAATTACCAATCTAAGTTGATTTATCTGTTCTGGATATTTTCTGTAAATGAAAGCATACAGCATGCGTTTTTGTGTCTGGCTTCCTTCACTTTCATGTTTTAGTGTTCTGTGTTGTAGCATGTGTCTATTTCATTCCTTTTATGAGTAAGCTTCCACCACATGTATATACCATAATTTCTTTATGTGATCGTTCATTGATGGGTATTTCCATTGCATCTCCCTGTAGGTGATTATTATGAACAGCTGCTGTGCACATTCGTGTCCATATACTTGTCTGTGTACGTGTTCATTGATTTCGGCTATGTACCTAGAGTAGACTTGGGGTCATGATGATAGCATCTGTTTAACTTTTAAACTTCCTTGCCTTTTTTCATTTAATTTTTCCTTCTCTTGCCTCCCTACTCTCCCTCTTCTCCATTCTTGTTCTTTTTATTTTATGTTTAACATTTAAGGAAGCACCAAACGCTTTCCATAAGAACCTTCTGATTTTGCAAGGCTTAGCTTAGTTTCCAGGATCTGAAAGACTTGACTTTTACAGTTTGCTATTCTCATTGCTTTGAAGAAAAAAACACCTTCTTAGAGGTCCTGATTCCACCTTTTCCTTACATAACCTCTATTGAAATCATTCTCAATCACTATGTATTAGTTACTTCTCTGTTGCTGTGATCAAACACCATGACCAAAGGCAGCTTATAGAAGGAAGAGTATTGGGCATATGGTTCCAGGGGGATGTCCATTATGGTGAGGAGCCTTGCTGGCCGAGGTGGCCAGAGCAGAAAGCTGAGCACTCAAATCTTCAAGCAGGCACAAGAAGCAGAGAAAAACTTGAAATGGGCTGGGGCTCTGAACTCTTAAAACCCACCCCCAGTGACAGCTTCCTCCAGCAAGGCTGTACTTCCTAGGGATTCCATGATCCTTCTAAAACAGTGCCACCTGCTGACCAAGTGTTCAACTACTTGAGCCTGTGGGGATACCTCATTCAAACCACCATGTACAGATAATTCCAAACCCCTTTAAAAACCCTGCCACAGTGAAAAGAACTTGCCTTAGAACTACTAAATCCCTTTTGGATTGAACTGTCACCCTGTTTGTATCTCCTGTGCATTTGTTTAAGGTTCTGCTCCTGAGAAGGGAAGTAAAAGAGGGAAAAGATAATCCCTCTACTGCTTAGGAGAAAATCCCATGAAGAAATCTAGGCATTACTGATTTGGAAAAGGACTTCTCACCGTATTGTTTCCCCTAGTGATGTCTGAGCACAGGCTTTTTCCTCAATTCCAGGGCTGTGCAGCACTCCACTGTCCTGTAGTGTGTACTTCAGTGGTGTCTAGACTTGAAGGAAACTAGCTGTTGGCTTTTTACCCTGGTTTAAACATTCCTTACCCCTTCCCTGAGCCCACTTCTTTTTTTTTTCTTTCCTGAATTTCTTCTTTTCTTTCATGGGGTCTTGTGTGTCCTAGGATGACCTCTCCAGCTGACCTTCCTGCATCTGGAGAGCTGGGATTACAGGCATGTCCACCATTCCTGTGCCTGGTGAATTTACTACTTTTTCTAGGTAATCTTTCCTTAATGAATGCTAAGTACTTATTGTATTCCAAGTACTGTTTTAAGTACTTGAGATCAGTGAACAAAATAGAGAAATACTGTAGAAACAACAAAACACCATAACCTGGAAATTATTTGAACAGAAGGAACTGACAGTCTAGTAGAAGACGAAATGTAATCAATATAATAAATACATAAATTCTTGGGTCAAATAGAAGATGACATTGTGGAATTAGGGGAAAAAAGCCAGGGTTACAGGATGGGCAGTGATAAAATGGAGGAGGGAGTTGTATTATAATTTTGGATGGGAGGGGTTTGCTGGGTAAATCACGTAGGGAAGGTAGATTTGGAACTGGACTTGGAGGACATAAACTGTCTCCATGTCAGCTGTGTTATCTTGTGTCCTCCCTTCCCCACACAAACATTGAGAGAAGAAAGGTAGCAAGAATGGAAACAATGGTGAGAATTTACAAATTCTGGATTTTCTCAGTCTGGTGTATAGAAGTGTTGATAGATCTTTTGATAAGGAAGAACCCTGGTTTAATAATTGCTCCCTTCACAGCTCTCGGGAAATGCAATACTCTTCCACCATCATGTACATATTTATGAAAAAATGTTTCTTAGATGAAAATTTATGACAAAAGTTTTTTTTGCAGGGATGAAGGTCAAGCCTAGGGCGTACACATAGTAAGCATGTGCTCTACATCCTCAGCCCCAAAATTGATTTTTTTTTTTTTTGGACAGGGTCTTGTTATTATGTAGTCCAGATTGCTTTTGCTTGCTTTTTTCTTTTGAGGCACAGTCTCCCAGTAGCTCTAGCTGGTCTGGAGCTCACTATGTAGACAAGTAGACCAGGCTAGCCTTGAACTCGCAGAGATTCGCCTGCCTCTGCCTCCCAAGTGCTGGAATTAAAGGTGCCCAGATTGCCTTTGAATTTATCCTCATACATTAGCTTCTTAAGTGCTGGGATCACAGGCAGCATATACCACCATTCCTGGCTTCAGTTTTTCAAAATTTAATTTTAGTTAGTGTCCCTAGGATGATTGCAAATG
The DNA here is from genome assembly GCF_000622305.1 of Nannospalax galili. Classification (NCBI taxonomy): domain Eukaryota; kingdom Metazoa; phylum Chordata; class Mammalia; order Rodentia; family Spalacidae; genus Nannospalax; species Nannospalax galili. The sequence continues at coordinate 96,627 of NW_008344750.1, forward strand.
TTTCCTGCAGTTTTAAGTATCCATGAACCTCCCATTTCCCCCAAGGGTCTTTGTTGATGGTCATTCAATTCGAAGGCAGTAAATGTGTGGACTTACCAAGAGTGCTAGAGACCAGAGTAAGGGGGGAGGGGCAAGACTACAGACCACAGTAAGGGGGAGAGGGACAAGACTACAGACCACAGTAAAGGGCGGAGGGACAAGACTACAGACCACAGTAAGGGCGGAGGGACAAGACTACAGACCACAGTAAAGGGCAGAGGGACAAGACTACAGACCACAGTAAAGGGCAGAGGGACAAGACTACAGACCACAGTAAGGAGATGAGCCAGAAGACTGGAGGTATGAAGAGTGGATAGGTACAGAGGTGTCCTGATGGCATGAAGTCCCATCTCACATGACTTGAGAGAACTGATGCCAGGTAACAAAGTTCTACTGGAAGGGCTGTTTTTTAAATGAATAAGGCTCATACAGGAGGTGGATCATCAGATATATTTGGGAAGAAATGCTGTCACTGACTCCTTCCAAGACCCTTGAGATGAATATGAATTGATTTTTTTGAGACAAAAACTTAAGATACAGTAATTCTTGGCATATGCAGCTGCCCAATCCCATTACATCAAGGTTTTGTGTAAGTTTGAAGCTAAAGGTTTATGAGTTCATCCACTGAGGGAACACTTGTAGGAAAGGGGCCCTGGATGCCTAGAGAAGTGATAAGAGCACATGTGTGCTCTGACGTCTGGCTCATTTTGGAGCCCTTTCCTCTACCTTGCTATTCGTGATTCCTTGTACACTTTTCACTTTTTATTTTAAATAATTGGTTTGAGGGTGTGGCTGACAGCCAAAATCTAATCAGGGTCAGTTGGGTGAAAATCCAGCAGTATGATTAGAATATAGCTTATTTTTAAAAAGGTGTCCCTCAATTGATGAGTGGATAATGAAAATGTGGTTCATATATACGATGGAGTTTTACTCAGCAGTAAAGAAAGATGAAATCATGAAATTTGCAGGTAAATGGATGGAACTAGAATCTGTTATACTAAGTGAAGTAACACAATCTCAGAAAAAAAATCGACATATGTTCTCCCTCATATGTGGATCATAGGATCAGACTCTGATAAATAAGTACGCAAACAGACATAACTGCAGGAACCAGGACAAGGGTAAGGAAACAGTGAGGTAAAGGAAAAGAAATAACCTGAAGGAGAAGAATAGTAGACAACAGACCTTAAGAAGGAATATATGGATAAAAATTGGGTTAGATTAGGAGAGGGGGGAGGGAAGGGCATATGAGAACCCTAGGGGATAAGGAGAAAGAAGCAGTTCAACAGAAGTAGATCATAGGAGCAAGGGTATTAGTAAGGAAGAAAGGGGGGGAAGTGCAGGCACCTTAAGTGGGAAAACCATGATAGAGGGGGGAGACGATACAAGAGAGAAACAATGCCTAGCTAGTCACGAAAACCAGAGGGAACCATATTATTCCTACAATCTACTGACAAATTATACATAAAAGATCAAGAAAAATATCTCTAGATAAGGTTTATTTGAGACCAACTGGTCATTACCCAAGATTTATTTACATGACACACAGTTATTAAAAATACCAGACTGGTGGAACTAACCTTCTTGGGTGTTTAACAGGCATACTTTGAGGTCTATAATAATTTGGTCAGAGGGACATAAAGGACATTTTTTGCTCCTTGCCCTCCTAGGTCGACTAGTTCCAGGGGACTATGAGCATCTCTCCAAA
>NW_008344750.1:98797-118841 GCF_000622305.1 Nannospalax galili
TATTTTTAGTTGGAGATGAGTTTTTATTCACTGTTCTGTTGCTTACCCCCAAAATGACTATCAAAATGATTATTCACCCTCATGAGTCTGTGTGTCACCAGCACAGGGAGGGTTGCCTGTGCTGTTTTTAAACACAGAGCCCCTGGGAGCAGAGGACACATTCTAGTTCCAAGCTGCTGAAGACAGGCTCCACCCAGCCGCCTTGCAGCAGCAGCCTACTCCTGGCTCTACAAAGGCCTGTCCCAAGGGGAGTTGTGGGTTGAGGAGAGTTTCAGACAGTAAGGAGGAAGATCAGTCCAGGTCTGAACTTGAACAAAGATTAATGCTGACAGCACAGTTATGAGACTGTCAGAATTGAGAAAGACAGCTAAGACACTTCAGGCCAGATCCAAACTCTGCAGGACAAAGGACATGCAAGGTGGGATGAACTTTACAAAATCACAGAGGGCAGAATTGGTCTTTGAGGAGTTGCTAGTCTTTTGTTTAAGAGTTTGGTAAATATCTTGGTAGAGAAGTGGATGAAACCCAGGGTTCTCACAGCAGGAGCAGGTCATCTCTTCCCCCCAAACTGGCCCTGATCAGGAATATCTGACTGCTTAGTCACCTCACCTACTAGCCTGCCAGCTTGCCAACCTGCCAGTCCATCCTTCCTACTCACTCTCAAGGTTCCTGTAATAATACAACTGTAAACCTAAAAATTTACAGCCAATTTTGAAAGAGATGCATCCTACCTCAGGAAACCGTTATTGAATATGTCAATTGTGTTGTAATGATATGCTTCTTCTAAGTATGTTGTTATTAAATAAATAATTTTTAAAAATTTAAAAAAACCAGAATTTTATTTCTCAAAATTTTTGAGGGTACGAGTCTGAGATTAAGGTTATTGGTAAGTTTAGTTTTCCACTGAGAGCTCTTTTCTCATCTGATAGAAAACTGACTTCTTGTGTCTTCCTATGGGAGAAAGACCAAAAGGAAGCAAGAGCCATGACGTCTATTTATAATGGCTAACTAATTCCTTTATGAGAGTTCAACCTTCCTAGCTTCCTCTAACCCTAATTACCTACTGAGGGCCTAATGTCCAAGTATCATCACCTTGGAGGTTATGGCTTCTGCATAGAGCATAATCTAAAATATATTCTGTACAGTCAAGGTGATCATTTAAGAATATAGTAACAATATGATTACATTGGTGTTATAAGACCCATGTGCTGCTGGTGTGCTAATATAATTAGAAGAGACAGAACAATTTAGAATATAGTACAGATACAGAAATATAAAGTGGACCTAAACTTAGAAGTTAGGACTAAGTAGCACTTAGTAGGACATTATTGGAATGGAAATGAAAAGTGGTGCGAATGAGCATGCTAGGTGCTATCTAGTAATTTATAAGGTACTGTGCCTGATTTGATGGGAGATGAAGAAGGCTTGAACAGGCTTTGAAAAATTAAAAATGGAGAAATTCAGTGAGGTACTTCAATGTATCCTTAGTAGGCAGTAGCACCTTCGGAAACAGGCATGTGTTCTGTCAGAGTTCTGTTGAAGAGTACAGTGAACTAGAATCAGGAATCATGCTTTTTAGAGCTGTCTGTAAACCTTCAATATAACCAAGGAGTCTCTAAGATCTGTCCTTATGTGAGTCTGATAGCCATATTAGTTCTCCAATGATCTTCTGATATTTATGATATCAGAATATTAATCATTCTGATTTAGTACTTTTTTGTTAGAGATGTTAAGACATACATAAAATTGTCAAGAACATTACTAGAAATGTGGAAGGGATCCTGAGGAGGTTGAATTTGGACTGGAGTCTCCCACTAAACCTTCAGTCATGCCTACAGCCATTTTTGGTTGCCACAGCTTGGAGATTGCTGCTGGTACCTAATGGGAAGAAGCCAAGGGTGTTGCCAAACATCTGCTAGGCACCCAAAACTCCACGTAGAGAACAAATGTCAGTAGTGCTTAGGTTGAGAAAAACTGGGCTAAGTGGCATCATCCTGGGGTTGGATGATTAAAGCTATGTATAGACAGAACAAACCTATTGTAGTTGACTCCAGGGAGGAGTGTGTTAAGATTCACCTCATTTTTCTGACATTATGTATAGACTTAATTATTACCTGATCCAGTGAGTTTCATGCCTTTACTGTTGTCTGTTTCATGCTTGGCACTGTCTTACCAGTGTTGGGCAAACAAAACGGTGTAAATGGAATAATGAGGGAAAGGGAAAAGGGTACATAGTTTCTGTTGTTGTTGTTTTTTGGGTTTTTTGGTTTTTTTTTTTTGGTCTTTTTGAGACAGGGTCTCCCTATAGCCCCAGCTGGCCTGGAACTCACTATGTAGACCAGGCTGGCCTGGAACTCACAAAGATCCGCCTGCCTCTGCCTCCCGAGTGCTGGGATTAAAGGTTTGCGCCACCACTCCCTGCTCATAATTTTTGTTATTCTTAATAGAATGTATTTTTAGTTGATTTCCAAGGTGATACATGCGTTATAGGATAAAATGTGTGCTACAAAATTAGATACTAATATTCAAATTAAAATTGATGTGAAATGCATGATACGTATTAGATACCAGTTTAATTTTTATAGATTAGATTATACTTGCCAGGCAGGGTGATGCATGCCTTTAATCCTAGCACTCGGGAGGCAAAGGCAAGCAGATCTCTGTGAGTTAAAAGCTAGCCTGATCTACATAGTTCCAGGCCAACCAGAGCTACCTAGTAAGACCCTGTCTCAAAATAAATCAATAAATCAAAAGATTATGGTAGGGTTTGTGAGATGGTCAGCCAGTAAAGGAGCTTGCCACCAAGTTTGATGATCTGAGCTCAGGTCCCGGAATCCACATGTTAGAAGGAGACTCCCACAAGTTGCCTCTGACCTCTACATGTGCTCTGCATGTATCCCTACAAAATAAATTGTAATGTGAAAAATTATACTGGCTTGGGCTAGAGAGCTGGTGTGGCCATTAAAGACTCAGGTTCACAACCAAAAAGATTATGCTGCTTTGAAAGGTCTATATTGAGCTACAATGATTTTTGAGATGTTCAGAAATTGCTGATTTGTGAACCATAAAGTGCCTACATTTTGCATTGCTTCAACAGTTTTTCAGACTACTAGTAGTGTCTCAACAGCTTTTTGGTTTTTTCAATTTATTAATTTTAAAATTTTATTGTGACAGGATCTTGGATCTTGCTGTGTAGTTCCGGCTGAGCTGGATCTCACTGTACATCCCAACCTGGCCTTGAACTCATGATCCTTCTGAGTGCTGGAATTATAGGTATGTACCACCACACCGTGTGGCAATTATTATTTGTGTGTCTGTGTATAATAAGCTTTCATATAATTTATTTTTTAAATTTATTATTTTATGTGTATGCATGTATTGCCTGCATGTATGTGAGTGCACCCGTGTCATGCAGTACTGCGGAGGTCAGAATTGGGAGTCATATCCCCTAGAACTGGAGTTATGGACAGTTGTTAGCTGCCATGTGAGTGCTGGGATCTGAACCCAGGTTTTGACAAAATTATAAAATGTCAGCAGCTGCAAATCCTTTATAAGCCTCCTGAATTTTTGATTTGTACTAAATTCTCAGATTACGTTTATAGAAAATGTGGAATGAATGGAACATAATCCATTTTTACAAATAAAAGATTGTATTAATGAGAGTTACTGCTTAGTGCTTCATTTTAACAACTTGTGCGTTGCTGAGCATGTGTGGTTTCACACACTGCTCTGTGTGCTGGGGATACCACAGTCATAAAAAGATATAGTCCCCATCCTTTGGAGTTTATCTTCTGGATGGGCAAGAGGAAAGAATCAAGATAAATAAGTAAAGTTTACATACAAAGTGGTGATAGCACTTGAAGGTGAACAAGAAAGGTAGTGAGATTGGGAATAGAAGTTAGGTTGGTTGAGGTATTTGAGGATCTCACTGAGAAGAGTTCTTAGAGCTGAGCCCTCGAGGTAGTCCGAGGATCCATATTGTGGGTATTTGGATGAAGAAAGTTCACGTTAAAGGGAACAGCAAAGACAAGGACCCTGAGCAAGACAAAGAGTTTAGAGTGTCCAAGAACTATGGGGAGGGGGTGTGGCTGGAGAGATGACTCAACAGAGAGGACCTGAGTTCAGTTCCCAGCACCTATTTTGGGCATCTCACAAATGCCTGTGACTCTAGCTCCAAGGGATCTGACACTCCCCTCTGAACCAATAGGCACTTACATACCCACACATTGACATACACATAATATATAACTAAAAATAGTAAAAATAAAAATCTTTTAAAAATAGAGCGATGGCTCAGTGGTTAAGAGCACTGACTGCTCTAGCAGAGGACCCAAGTTTCGTTCCCAGCACCCTCATGGCAGCTAACAACCATCTGTAACTCCAGTTCCAGGGGAATCCAACTCTTTCTGGCCTCCATGGGCATCATACACACATGGTACACTTACATACATTCAGGAAAAATACTCATAAAATAAAAGTAAATAAAAATAAATAGCAAGGAGGGAGCCAGTGTGGTAATTTCTGTCTGTAATCTGCATTGGGGAGGCAGAGACAAGTTGATCTTGAGTTTGTGGATAGCCTGAGCTACATAGTGAGACCCTATCTTTATATATAGATTTACACGAACACATATAGGAAGTTAGTATCATTTGAGTGAAGTGGTAGGTAGTAGGTGAGGAGAAAAGTATGAGATAAACTGTAGGGTGGTATGCTGTGGTTATGTATGCACTGGAAGGACTTGCCCCCTCACAGAGTGAGTCAGCAAGTCAGTGGAATATTTAGAGCCGAGCAGTAATTTGATTTCTCACAATCATTCTGCTTGTCATATGGAGAAAAGATGAGGTGCCTTGAAGGAAGGAGTACTCCTCAATGGGGATGTCAGCACTAAAGGGAGAAATTTAGGAAACTCAAGGGAAAGGACTACAGTTAAAGCTAGAAGGCCAGGTGTGGTCATCTAAACCTGTAATCCCAGGACTGGAGAAGCAGAGAGGATTGGGGGCTTAAGGCCAGACTGTTACAAAGTAGGTTCAAAGCTGTTCTGGGCTACAAAATGAGATCCCATCTCAGAAAATAACAAAAAACGCAAAGAACTTAAGGCTGCAAGTAGAGAGTCTCAAAACAGTTCATTCCTAATACGTCTGCCTCACAAATGCTGAGTACTTGGACATTTGTGCAGTACTATTTGTTGACTATGTAGATATTCTTACTCTATAAATTTTATCTTTTGTATATAAATCATGAAATTCATTCGTATGGTTCAATAGAAGCATATGCATTTAATGCTTTCCCTCTATTTCTGTGAAGCAAACAATGGAATGATACTTTAAAAAAATAGCTATTGGGGCTGGAGAGATGGCTCAGCAGTTAAGAACACTGGTTGTCCTTGGAGAACACCCGGGTTCAACTCCCAGCACCCACATGGCAGCTAACTGTCTGTAACTCCAGTTATGGGGATCTGACGCCCTCTTCTGACCTCCTCAGCATTGCATGACATGGGTGCACTTCCATACATGCAGGCAATACATGCATACACATAAAATAATAAATTTTTAAAAATAGCTTTTTAATAAATAAGAACTTTTGTCTTCAAGATACCAAGGTACACTTAAAAAATAAATTTGCTAAGGAAGATTCAGCTAGTTTGGACTGAGGATTCCACCTTGAATCTCTTAACTGTAAAGACCTTTTTTTTTGGTCATTTTGAGACAGGGTCTCCATGTACCCCCAGCTGCCCTGGAACTCACTGTGTAGACCCGACTGGCCTGTAACTCACTGAGCTCTTCCTGCCTCTGCCTCCCCAGTGATGGCAGATCACATCATATCTGTCATTGTAATTGGTTCTGATAGCTTCCACCAGCTTAGGCAGAGAGCCTTTGTCTTCTGAATTAACCTGTATGAAGGCAGTGGTATTGCACGACTTCTTTCTTCCTGTGAACCAGCTGCCTCAACCTGGCCTTTCCCTTGATAATGCAATAGGGGACCCCCATCTTGTGACACAGGGCAGCCAAGAAGACTACCAGATGGGGTCTGCATCATGTATGATCATCACCAGCTGAGCCTTGTTCTCCACCCATTAAGAATACTAACCCCTGCTTGGTGGGATGACCCCTTTGCTAGCAGCCTTCTTCCTAGCTCAGGCCAGCGGCCTCTTTGGCTTCTGCTTGGTCTCTGACCTGATCTTGTGTGCACGCTTAAGTACCTGCATTTCACAGGTGGTACTTTCAGCCACTTACAGAGGATAGTCCTTTGTCACTGCAACTGGATGTATTGGGACTAATTGATGAAGCAGTGAGGTCTCTTGGGCTAGATGTCCTGTCCAATGGCATATTTCTTAGGCCTTTTCTCAAGCAGAAAATTCACTACCTTTTTGGCCTCTTCAGGACAGCAGAAGCCAAGGCCACCTTCTTCCCCTTGGCCTTCTTTCCTTTCGGCATCCTGCTCGACTGGAGAAGAGAGTATGTTTACTTATTTTTGTGTGTCCACATGCACGTTCATGTATGGTCAGAGGACAACCTGAAAGAGTTGTTTTTCTCCTTCCACCATGTGGAATAGATCTCAGGGTGTCAGGCTTAATGACAAGCACTTTTTACCTGCTGAGCCATCTCCTGGACCTGGATTTTTTTTTTTTTTTTTTAAATGGAAGAGATTATAATCAGTTTAATTCTGAAGTCACAGAGACCTTACCTTGCATCATAACATTCAAGCTGCTCCTCCTTGTGTCTCAGTCTTGTCTGGGTTTTGTCTAACATAAGGATGTTTGTAACTACTGCAAAGCTTTTGAGAATTAAATAATGCATTTTTCTGTGCTCACCAATGGCTGATGTGTTTATACTTAGGTGGCAGATATATAAAGCAAGCCACACCTTTCAAGAATTAAGAATTAGAAAATGGATCAACCGCTCGTGATCTGTGATGAAGAAGACCCAGAACCACAGAAGAGTTTACAAGAAACTAAACAGATTGATGATGAAGATGCTGAGCTGATCTTTGTTGGGGTAGAACATGTAAGTGAGGATGCTGAACTGATCTTTGTTGGGGTATCTTCAGATTCAAAACCAGCCAGTTCAAACATTTTGAATAGAGTCACCCCAGGTTCACGCTTAAGAAGAAAGTGTGGTCACCTTAGAAAAAGTAGTGCTCAAAGAGTGCAGCCCACAAGCCGTGTGGCCCCCGAATCAGAAACGGTGACCATCTTGCCAGCATCTCCATCTGAATCACGATCAACAGATAGTCCTATTATTATTGAGCCTTTGTCTGAACCTGATTGTAAAAACAATTCACCACAAGACGTGCCTAGTAGCTCCTCAGAGTCCTGTTGTTTGGTTACATCCACAAGTTCATTGCACCATCCAGCGAGGGCAGTGCTTTCAATAGGAGATTTGAATGAAAGTCCTCGTGTATTGAAGCGCCGTATCACTTCTGAAGTAAATGGCATAAATCCCCAAAGGTCTAAACTTAATGATGGACTTGTAGAAGAATATTCAGCTTTGTCCCCTTCAGGGAATTATAGTACAGTGAACCCTCAACCAAGTGCACCCTCAAGTGAAGTTCATGTGCCAGTAAACCATGTTGAGAATGGAGCACCTTTTCCAGAGGACAGTGTTCACTCCAGTCCTACAGGTTTAAATCTTGACAGAGAAAATGGGTTGACAAAAGCAGACTTTTCAAGTCTAGCAGGTCAAAACAAGACACTTGATCCCAAGAAGGGAAATCTGACCCTCTTACTTAGTGACTTTTATTATGGACAGCATAAAGGAGATGGTCAGCCAGAGCAGAAGACTCACACAACCTTTAAATGCCTCAGCTGTTTAAAAGTTCTAAAGAACGTTAAATTTATGAATCACACCAAGCATCATTTGGAACTTGAGAAGCAGGGGAGCGACAGCTGGGAAACCCACACCACCTGCCAGCACTGCCACCGGCAGTTCCCTTCTCCCTTCCAGCTGGAGCGGCACATTGACAGTGTGCACACTGCTCCAGAGCCCTCTACTGTCTGCAGAATCTGCGAATTGTCATTTGAAACAGATCAAGTTCTTTTACAACACATGAAGGATAATCACAAGCCTGGGGAAATGCCCTATGTGTGCCAGATTTGTAACTACAGATCATCAGTCTTTGCTGATGTGGAAACACATTTTAGAAAGTGCCATGTAAACACTAAGAATCTACTTTGTCCATTTTGTCTTAAAATTTTCAAAACTGGGTCACCATACATGTGTCATTATAGGGGGCACTGGGAAAGGAGTATTCACCAGTGTTCCAAATGTCGGCTGCAGTTTTTAACTTTCAAGGAAAAAATGGAGCATAAGACTCAGTGTCACCAAATGTTTAAGAAGCCTAAACAGCTCGAAGGGTTGCCTCCTGAGACAAAAGTTGTGATTCAAGTGTCAATGGAACCTCGTCAGTCCGGATCTGTGAAGATGGCATCCATTACTGTGAGCACAACTGATTGTGAACCATCTTCCCCTAGATCTAAAGGCAGAGCTTCAAAAAAACCCCATCAGTTCTAGTTTTGGTAAACCAAATAGCTAAATCAAATCCTAAAGCCCCCGTAGAGACAAGTGCAAACTGCACATTGTTCATTAGCTCCAAGAATGAGAAAACTAATGAATAATTGAAGGTTTTTTTAAAGTTCATGATAACGCAGGTTTTGTGTGTTTGTGGGGTTTGTTCTTTGTTTTTGTATTACTTCAGAGGCTAACTTAAAGGCCTCAGAGACAATTGACAAGCACTCTACCACCAAGCCGCATTCCTAGATTTACAGTATATTTTGACTGATTGAGGTATTTAGAATGCGTCTGGTTTTCATGTTAAGTGTTGGCGCCACGCAAGAAAGTGTTTGCATGTGTCTGAGTGAAAGGAAGAACAGTTGGCAACCTCTCCATTAGGCTTCTTGTTACTTCTAAGCTCCAAAGCTCTTCTGTGTAAGAAATTAGAGAGTTGAGGGCGGGGGAGGTGCTCTCAAGTCCCCACCCTTCCCTAAGGACCTGTAGACAGTTAGTATTTACTACAGGGAGGGGTTCACATGACCCCACCTTTCCTTGAGGATCTATAGGCAATTCATGCTTGTTGGAGGAGGGAGAGACATTTTCTTCAGTGGTGTAGTGCCTGGTAAGTGGCACATGATCTTAAAGATAACCTTTCACTCCTATTAACAACCCTAATTAAACTCACTAGGACACACACACCCCAGGAAAAAAAACAAAAGGCATGAGGGTAGAAGGGATAGTCTCCAAGAATAGAAATTTGTTCTGTGAGAATCACTCAGTTACACTGCAGGAGCTAGTATAACTGGAATTTTCTTAGGAGCTCAAGCTCCTTTTGCCAAAAGTTGGCAAAATGAAAGTAATAAATTTTATTTTTATGTTCATTAATAAATGCTGATGTGCTTGAAGAATTTATATGTTTTAAAAATAGTTCATTTTTTTCCCGCATCACTTTAACATATTCTAGATCTCATTAATTCTAGTCAGAATGGATTAGCTTTGCTATTGCCTGTCCCATTTCCCTATGTACTCCTCGAATCTGGCTCTGAAATCTGGATGTGAAGGTGAGGGAGGTGCTGTGGCATGAAGGCAGGTACCTGTTAGTGAAGTGAGAACAATGCTTCTTTGTCCTTAGTAGGGACAGGCACACAGTCACCCCTGTCTTGGAGCCAAAGCAGAAGGAATACTGCCTCAGTGTTTTTACCTAAAGGAAGAATATCCAGGGATATAAAGCCATTCTTATGAAATGACTACATTTGGTTACAGTCTCTACAGACAAAGCACTGCTGTGTACAGCCTTAGCTTCGTAAGCAGCAGTAGTCATTAGAATGGGAACTGGTATCTGGACACTTCTTATTGAGTGATCCTTAGGGAAATTCACTTCCCCTTCATTTTGGCCTGCTGTGTTTGAAGAAGGAACTGGTCGTATCTTTGTCGGCCACTACGTTAAAGCACATTGTCTTTCCCTAGGGAAAAAGCCTTGGCATGTGTAGTTTGAAGAAATTGGACCCACAGTCTTACCTGAAAGGGTCAAAAAAAATGGTATCCGTCCTGTTTATAGCTTGGTTTACATTTAGTTCTGTTAAGCTGTAATGGGGGCTTGTCCAAGAATATTGAGCACAGCACAAAAAGTAACCCAGGGTGACCAGAGTTTAGGCCCTTTATAAGGCCTTTTATTGTGTTTTTCAATAATGTATATCTTACGGTAATAGAACATGTGAAGCTTGCAGTTTTTGCAGTGCTAGGGATTAAACCCTGGGCCTTGCACATGCCAGGCAAGTGCTCTACCACTAAACTGTATCAATTTCTACCTTGCATCCAACTTGAGTGTTACAATGCGTGTTTTTTTTTTTCTTTTGTTGTATGTATAATTTCCCAGTTGTTCACACTAATACTGTTTGTGTCTTACTTGAAGCACTTTAGTGTGTGTGTAAGAAATGTCCTAAATGAAAAGATTCTCCTTTTCTGCCATCTAATATTTCCTGCTACTTAATAGTCACTATCCAATGGAGGAACCTTCTTCCTTGCCCCTCCTTAAGTACTCTTTCACAGAACTGCAGAGTACCCCTTCAGGAGAGGTTCTAGACAACATCAGTAGCCTTAGCTGCTTCTGTAAGTTTTCAGTGTTACCTCCCTGAGCCTGGTCTAGTGATGCCTATTGTTCCTCTGTCCCCAGCCCAGATGTCCAGCAACTTCTGTTCATCAGTCAAGGAATCTGGCTAGCATCTTGCTTATAAACATAGGCCTGGAAAAATCTCTAGTTTTTCCATTCCTTTCTTTAAAGGTACCTTATCTTGCTGGGTGTGGTAGCACACACTGGTAATTCCAGCACTTGGGAGGCTGGAGTTCCTAACCCAACTCCATGACAAGACCCTGTCCTTAAAACCAAAAAAAAAAAAAAAAAAAAAAGGGGGGGGAGGAGGCACTTTATCTCTCTCTCTCCCTTTTCCCCACCTCAATCTAGTTAAATTTCCTTAGATTTCACAAAAAGTTAAGAGATAATCATCATACCTTACCATCTGTTACAATTGAGGGAGGTAAGAGATTGTGAATATATTCTGTTGTGTTTAATTTGTTCCTCGATTGATTGATTGGGTGACCAATTCGCATCTTTAATATTTACTAGGCCTTCTCAGTGAGTATACCTAGGCCAAGGCACACTGGTGAAGTTTTACACCCTCCCTTTCCTTTAGGTGTAGAAAGTGTCTGTATTTGTCCCACATGCTCTGGTGGAAAATCCTACTGTGTATAAAATGGATATGCAGACTCTTGTATACTCTATGGTAAAAATAGCAAATGTCTTAGATCTGTGTTTTAGTGAGTGCTTAGTATTGGCAGCACTGTTGTAGTTTGCTGTTTCACTAAAGCATGCTCCTAAGGAGTACAGATTGTTGTTTACTGCTAGCCAGAGGTCCCAGGGGTCTGGCCCTGCCTACCTCCTGTCCCATTCTCTGCTATGCTACCCTACCATTTTCCCCTGAATGCACTGTTCCAACCTATTGGCCTTATTCCTCAAGTAAATCCCATTTCCTCCTGACCCAAAGGTTACACAGGCTGTTCTCCTTTGTAGAATGCTCTTCCCCTAGGCCTGCATGGCTTGCTACCTCACATTTGGTTTATTAAGCTTTGCCAAGATTATTAGAATGGTTAGAAATATCCCCTGCTTCTTAAAACCTATTTGTTCCTTCTCTTTGAAGGCAGTTTACCTCCCACCATACCTTTCTTTCATCTGTAATCCAGCCAAATTCCCTAGATTATTCACAAAAATCTGGGAAGATATCATCAAAAGCTTTGCTTCTGTCTTAGAAATGAGCTAGCTTGAGTCAATTTCTGTGCCTATAACAAAAATATAGTGAGCCGAGTCTCGGAAGCGTTCTGTTTTTATATTGATAGCTCTATATATTTTTAAAGCAATGTCACTTTGTTTTGTTTACAAATATATTGAATATCTGTCCAGATTACTATTTTATTACTCCTTATGAATTTTGTTGCTTGTTCTTTCAAATAAATTTTATTATTTTATTAATGTTGCAAAAAAGTAAAATAGTTATAGTAAAATGTTTTGTGAAAAATTTTGCTTTATTGTCTTTCTTCCACTAACATGATATATTTTTCATTTAACTCTTTAGTACCTTCTGCCAGTTGAATTTTGGTCTTATTTCATTGATTATAACTTCTAAACAATATGTATAGTGCATAATAGACTTCTTATTCTTGGGCTCTTAATTTTTTTTTTATACAGTTGGCCCAAATAAATCCATTTATTTTTACTCTTAAGGTCATTTGAGGATCTGTTCCTCAGGGGTCACATGGGCTTGGGAGGAGCCTCTGGCTCCTTTCTTTTACCATTTCTGCCTATGTGAAGATAAGTCAAAGGTCCTGCTCGACCATGTCTGGCTTCACTTGGAAGCATGGATGAGATGTTTCCTCTGTGTTGACCCTCCTCTTTGTAGACTGGACACTGTTCAAGTCCATCTGGTGGGGTCTCTGTGGCCTCCCTGAACAAGAAGACAGGTGACTCACCTCAGTTTTGAGAGGTGTTCCATATTCCCCTGGAACTTAGTTGACCTTGGAGGGCAAGGAGCAAAAACTGTCCTTTAAGTCCCTCTGATCAGATTAGCATAGGCCTCAAAGTATGTCTGTTAAACATCCAGTAAGGTTAGTTCCACCAGTCTGGTACTTTTGATTACCATGTGCTATGTAGATAAAGCTTGGGTTTAAATTATTTTATGTGTATGTGTGTTTGCATGTATATTCACCACACCCATGCCTGATGCCCACAGATGCCAAAGAAGGCGTCAGATCCCATGGAACTACTGTGACAACCGGTTGCAAGCTGCCATGTGGGTGCTGGGAGCTGAACCCAGGGCCTCAGCAAGAGCAGCAAGTGCTCTCTGTTCTTGTTGTGTATGTGTATTGTGTGTGTGCACATGCCATTGCACGTGTGTGTAGGTCAGGACAACTGAGAGTTGGTTTTCTCTTTTTACTGTGGGATTCTGGGGATTGAATGCCATTAGGCTTGTGGGGCAGGGCTTTTACCTGCAGAGCTGTCCTTTAGCCCTTTGTTCTTGGCTTGAATGAGGTTCCCTATCCAAGTCTGGGAATAGTTGCTTAAGGAACTTCTAGTTCCACTTTAGAGTCTTTCTTCATTTTATTGGATAGTTCATAACAATCATTTGGTTGGTTACCAACCCAAGGTTTTGCAAGCCTTTAATCTGAGCACTCTGGAGGCAAAAGCGGGATCCCTCAGTTGAAGGCCAGCCTGGTCTACACACACAGTGAAGTTTGTCTAGTTAGGATTTCATAGTGAGACTGTCTCAAAAACAAAAAGCCTCCAATCTTCCTCCCCCCAAACAAAAAACAACAGTTTTGCTTGCCACATTCAAAACTTTGGTTTTAGAAACTTACTTAACCAGGTGTGGTGATGCATGCACTGGAAGCTGAAGCAGGATTTCGAGTTCCAGGCCAGCCTGGGCTACTTAGGGAGACCCTATTATAAAAGATCAAAACACAAACTGTTCTTATTTTTTTTTTTTAAAAGTAGTCTGCTGGGGCTGGAGAGGTGGCTCAGATGGTAAAGAGAGAGCACTGGCTGCTCTTGCAGAAATCCCAGGATCAATTCCCAGCACCCACATGGCTGCTCACAACCATATGTAACTCCAGTTCCAGGGGATCAGACACCCTCTTCTGGCCATGTGCTAGGAGTGTGTGTGTGGTGGGGGGAGGAGGAGAGACTGGTATATATATTATATAAGCATCCTTTCAAATTGTATATACACAGATAAATAGTATAATCAAAAAGCAATGGCAGGATCTATGGTAATGCAAAATTATGGTATGCAGAATAAGAAAGCAACATGAATTTTTTTTTGTCTTGTTTTGCCTTTTTAATTTGTTTTGGTTTTTTTGAGACAGGATCTCATTATGTAGCCCTGGCTGGCTTGGGACTATCTATGTAGACCAGGTTGTCCTTGAACTCAAAGAGATCCACCTGCTTCTGCCTCCTGAGTCCTGGGATTAAAGGCATGTACCACCACACTTGACCTGAATTTTCTTACGGTTTTGTTTTGAGAACCCAAGCTGCTTCAAACTTTCTATGTAGCTGAGTCTAGCCTTGAACTTTTTTGTCCTTTCTGAGACAGGGTCTCCCTGTAGCCCCAGGTGGCCTGGAACTCACAGAGATCCACCTGCCTCTGCCTCCCCAGTGCTGGGATTAAAGGTGTGCTCCACCACGCCCAGAAGCCTTGAACTCTTGATCCTCCTGCCTTCACTTTCCAAGAGTGGAGATTCCAGGTCTGCTTCACAACACCCAGCACTGAATTTGTGAGTACTTGGCAGTAACACATGATGGTAATATCTGTGAAAAAGAATGATAACTAGCAGCTGGGTGTGGTGATGCACATCTGTGAGCCCAGCACTTGGGTAGTAGAGGCAGGAGGATCAGGAGTTTAAGGTCTATCTGGCTACATAATGAGTTCTAGGTCAGCTTGGGGTTATGTAAGAGTTGGCCTCAAATACACAAAACAAAAATACTAAATATAATTGAATTTGTTTAATCTGATGGTGATTATTTTATCTTTCAAATGAGTTGCTTTTAAGATATATTCACTATATAAGTAGAAGAAAGTAGGGCCGGGCATGGTGGTGCACACCTTTAATCCCAGCACTTGAGAGGCAGAGGCAGGAGGATTTCTGTGAGTTTGAGGCCATTCTAGTCTATATAGTTCCAGGCCAGCTGGGGCTACAGGGAGGCCCTGTCTCAAAAAGACCAAAAACAAAAATCAGTAGAAGAAAGTAGATTCCATTTCAGTGATTAGCTTGTTTAAAGAGAACAGTTGCTAAAATGTAAGAGTTCTATCAAGAGCCTTAACACAAGTCATTTTTTTAAAAAATTATATTTTATGTGTATGAATATATTGCCTGCATGTATGTAAGTGCACCTGTGTCATGCAATACCTGCAGAGGTCAGAAGAGGTATTGAATTTCCCTGGAATTGGAGTTACTGATGGTTGTTAGCCACCATGTGGGTGCTGGGAATTGAACCCGGAACACAAGTCTTCCTGAGAGCAAGTATTGACAGACTAGCTTTTAGGCCTAAATTTAATGTTTTTAAGACCCTTTAGAGAAGGACAGCAAGCAGAGACTCCTATGCGTCCTCCAAAACCTAAAATACTTATTCCTTGTTACTTGCAAAGAAAAGTTTGTTGACCCCTCTGGACTGTGAATTTATGGTTTAATGCCCTCTCCTGTATTCCTGATGTTCTGCTCGTAAACTCGTGGTTTATAAGAGCTTTGAAGATGGGTATGATAGGGCTATAATTCCTCTATCCTGTGACCCAGTTTCCTTTTGGGCTCTCTGTTCTGCTCCATTGGTCTCTACATCTCTTTTTATGTCATTTTGATTACTGCTGCTTTGTAGTATGTGTTGAACTTAGAACAGTATTTTGCTTTGTTCTTTTTTCAGTGGCTTTAGCTGTTTTGCTGCTTTTGTTTTGTAGTTGCTTACAGATTTTAGGATTTTTTTTTCTGATTCTTTGTAGAGTGTCACTGGTATTTTGATGGAGATCTCAACCTGTTTTGTTTTTGAAAATTTAAGAATTTGTATCAGCCATTCTTTGGTCTCTGTTCTTTTAATCATCTAACAATTCTTTTTCAAGTTCTTTTCTAAAATCAATGACTTGCCTTTAGTGGACAGAACTTTGACTTTTTTATGAAGTTCAGTTCAGCAATTTCTTTGGCATCTTTATGACTTGTCTATTCTAAAGCCATTAAGATATTATCTTGTGGGGCTGGAAGGATGGCTCAGCAGTTAAGAGCACTGGGCTGCAATTGTAGAGGACCTGCATGTGGTTCCCAGCACCCACACAGTGACTTAAAACTGTCCATAACTACATTTCAGGGGATCCAGTGTCCTCTGGCCTCTGTGGACATTGCATGACACGAATGCACTTACATACATGCAGGCAAAACACACAAAATAATCAAAAGCAATTTTAAGATAACTATTTTTTTAGTGTTTTTTTTTTTTTTTTTAACTCATGTGGGTCTGTAGTTCATCATAATTTTGGGTATGGCATAAGACAGGAAGTCAAGGTTACTTCCTTTCAAATATCTAGTTTTTCCATACTGTTTATTAAAAATACTTATACCAATTTGAATTTCATTGACATTTTTGTTGACTATCAAGTAACTGTATATATGTCAGTTTAAGCCCGAAGTTTCTATTATATTCACAGATCATTTGTAGATCCTAATATTGATCTCATTTGGTCTTAATTACTATAGCTAAGAGAAAATTTCAATATTACTAGGGTTGTTCTGAATTCTTGCTTTCCCATATAGCCTTAAAATAATTATTGCCAGCCAGGTGTGGTGGTGCACACCTGTAGTCCCAGCACTTGGGAGGCAGAGGCAGGTGGATCTCTGTGAGTTCAAGGCCAGCCTGATCTACATAGTGAGTTCCAGGACAGCTGGGGCTACAGGGAGACCCTGTCTCAAAAAGACAAAAAAAATTTTTTTTTGCCAACATTTCCATTTTAATTGGAATTTTTTTGACTCTATATACAAATTTGGGGATATTCGGTGTATTAAAAATACTGTGATCATTTTAACTTTTCCAAGGGTTATTTTTGTTTTTGTTTGAACCAAAGTTAGTATCTAATTCAGGATTCACTTTGATGAATATCAGATGAAATTTCTTATGTAAAAAAAAAGTTTTATAACTTTTCTTAGTACCTTTTGATAGCTTTCCAAGAAGGAAGTTTCCAATAACATTTAACTTCATTAACAGATAACTACAGTATGTCAGACCACGTTGGAATTTTCTTTAAGAAGGTAGATCTATTTTTGTATGAGTGATGGGTATGTCTAGACAGGTACATGATCTTTAGACTTTGATTTGTACAGACTCAATTGAGAACTGTTTTCCATGTGTCAACAAAAACTTCACAACTCATCAAATTCAGAGAAACAAAGGATCCCCAAAAGTATATGTGCCATTGTTAGAAATAAAATCTGAGGTCCAAGGACCCCACCTATATCACAAAAAGAACATGTGGATAAAGCAAAAGTAACCTGGCAAGGCAAAAGGGTGCTGTATATGGCCATTTAGATCAGCAATCATACCTAACACAAAATTTGATAGGCTTTTATCCCTAATGAAAGAGTGTTGTGTCTTTTCACCATTGGCTGGGGACTGACCTCACAGTCTTTCCCAATTGGCTAGCTGAAAAGAATAGATGCAAAGGAAGAGGAAAGAAGGTTGGCCCAAGAGGGAGAAAGAGTTCCACCATCAGGTTCTGGGAAAGCTTCAGGGCCTTTTCATAAACAAAAGTATTACAGGGTGTGTGGGGAGATTAGAATTCCTTATCGTAAACCAAAAGTTTAAAAGAGAAGACTAATGTTTCTTACACCACATTCTTTGACAAAGCCTATTATAGCAAGTCTTCCTGAATTGTGTACATTTAAGTGGTATCTGTAAGTGCTATAAGAGTGTATTCTAAAATTATTAAAAATACAATTATACTAGTTATGGTGGCACATTCCCATAAACCCAGTGCTTTGGAAGCTGAGGCAGGAGGATTGCCATGAAATTGTGGCCAACCTGGGCTATATAGCAGTTACAAGGCCAGTCAGAGCCATGTAACAATACTGTGTCTCAGTTTCACCCCTCTCCAAAAGACATTATTATACAAATAGCATGTGCCAAATTTTGTGTATCTTGTTACTCAAGGAGCCAACAGAATGACAAAGCTGATTCAGTAAAGGTACAGTGAAGTAGGATTTATAGTTAATAATAGGATTGCTAAATGATGTTTGATAAATTAGATTCACAGCTGACTATAACTTAAAGCCATGGCTCTTGGGATTATTAGCCTCACTACCTTCTTACCTCTTATTTCATTTTTCTGTGTGTAAATGCACCCATGTCATACAATGCCCGCAGAGGTCAGAAGAGGGTATCGTGGATCCCCTGGAGCTGGAGTTACAGACAGTTGTTAGCTAGCTGCCTTGTGGGTGTTGGGTATCAAGCCCAGTTCTCTGCAAGAGCAGCCAGTGCTCTTAATTGCTGAGCCATCTCTCCAGCTCCGTGTTTCTTACCTTTTAACATAAACTCACTAGTTGTAAAATATCTGGGTTCTAATCAATTAATAGAGAAAAAAGAGTTACAAATTCAGATAAGGTAAAATTGAATTATTTAAAATCTGTAGCTTGACATTCCACAATCACAGTTTTCTTTTTCTTATATTCCCAATTAAAGAACTTATTTGTTCAAAAACATCATTTTTAAATAACCACAGTCCCACAAATTGCAAGAAGAACCTAGTGAGTCCTTCCAGATTTTTGCAATGCTGACAATTTTTGAACAATTTCAAATAGGAAATTAGTGTTGCTGTGATACAGGACTGTTGAGGTGGAAGGCCTGGACTCATCTCCATTCCCCACTGGAATTTTGAACTCCCACTATGGGGCTGTTGCAAGGGCTATTAAAGGGTTTTAGGGGCCCCTGCGATTTAAGATTATTCATTACAGCTGTTACTCCCTCTGGCCTGAGTGGGTATTACCTCCGATGAGGAAAAGAGGTAGGGTCCTTAAGATGAATCCAGATTGGCATTGTTGTAATATCTCTGTTAACCTTCCTTTGAGTTGTCTAGACCTCTGGATTTATGCCTGCCTCTACTAAAGGTAAACAAAGATTCTACCCTGGAGTTATAAAAATATATGCAAATGAGCCAAAGCTAGGATGCTTCTGCCTTGCAAAAGAGCTGGGGTTTCAGGCATGATTAAGAAGGAATGATCAGCTCTCTCTGACCCGCAGACTTCTCTCTTCGGGGTAAGTCTATCCTGCCCTCCTTGCCTTGACTCCCCCAGCCTCACTCACCCTCCAATCTCCCCACTGGTCTCCACCTAGCCTGGGTCCTGTCCCATTCCTTGTCTTGGTGCCCCAGACCACTGCTTCTTCCTGATCCTGTGCATCCAGAGCAACTCAGTTCCTTCTCAGGTCCCCAGGAGCACTGCTTCTGGGCCTGGCCCCACCCTCACCTCCCTGTGCTTCCCTGGGCCTGCAGGACCCGCAGGCCTCTCCGAACCGACAGGCTTCTCGCTCCAGGGTAAGTAGATTGGGCCCTCGGCGCCTTGACTCCCCCAGCCTCACTCACTCTCCCATCTCTCCCGCTGGTCTCTCCTCCTAGCCTGGGTCCTGTCCCATTCCTTGTCTTGGCGCCCCAGACACCTGGGGAACCACCACTGCTTCTTACTGATCCTGTGCATCCAGAGCAGCTCAGACCCTTCTCAGGTCCCCAGGGGTGCTCAGGGCCTGGCCCCGCCCTGACCTCCCCCTGCCTCCTTGGGTCTGCACAACCCCTCAAGCCCCTTTCTTGGACATGGGGGCTGGCCTTTCCTCTTCCTGTTCCTTTGCATCCAGACCAACACAGTTCCTTAGTGCAGTCCCTATGGGCCCTTGGGGCCGTCTCCAGCCCCCATCTTCCTTTGACTCTCTGGGTGGCATGGCCACCAGCTGCACTAGACCAGCATCTTTCCTGACCCCAGCTCTCAGGCCAGTCCAACCCCCAAAGTCCTGAGGCCAAAATCTATCCTGGAGGGATCCAGACCTTAGGAGAAAGCCTGAGAGCATCTGATCCTCATCTGACTTGGGCCTCTGTGGGAACTCCTGAAGACAAAAGCAATCTGGCCACTCCAATATAAAATCAAAAGAGAGAACCAGAAGCTTAGAGGAACCAGCTTTTCATGCCCAAAAAGTAAACCACAAAGACACATAAAGTTTACAAAAAGAAGCAGACCTAAACTTGAAGGCCTGAGTCTCACACAATAATCAGAAACTACAAAAGAAATTCACATGTCAAAATCACAGAGGAAAGATAACATGAAAAACTAAAATAACAGATCCCTCCCAAATACAAATAGTCCTCGAGAGGAGTACAATGAGAACCTCTTAGAGATAATGCAGGACGTGGAACTCAAAAGAACAATTATAAACATGGTAAAAGAATTCAGTGGATTTAAAGAACACACACACACACACAAATCAAAGAACTGAA
>NW_008344750.1:119141-119823 GCF_000622305.1 Nannospalax galili
CGATAGGACCAGAAAAGAAACTCTCCACAGCACATCATAGTAAAAACAATAAACATACAAAACAAAGACAATACTGAAAGCTGCAAAAGAGAAACAAGTCACATATAAATGAAAACCCATTAGGATTACAGCTGACTTTTCAGTGCAAACTATGAAAGCCAGAAGAGGCTGGACCAAAGTATTCCCAGTTTTAAATGACCACAGATGCCAACCCAGAATACTATACCCAGCCAAAATGTCTATCATAGTCGAAGGGGAAAGAAAAATCTTCCATAGCAGTAAATGGGCTGAAGGAATTCACGTCCACAAAACCAGTCCTTCAGAGAGATCTGGAAGCAATACAAAGAGCTGAAGAAAGGAATATACTATACTGAAGGGGTTGGAGAAACAAATTCAATGACAGTATAACTGTGGAAAAGTACATCTACATCACGAATGTAAATAGAAATAAAAATGACAGGATTCAATACTTATCTTTCATTAATAACTGTAAATATTAATGGACCAAACTCCCCAGTCAAAAGACACAGACTAGGTGAATGGGTTAAGAAACAAAACTCATCTTTTTGTTGTCTGCAAGAAACCCATCTCACTTTCAAGGCCAATCACTATCTTAAGGTGAAAGGATAGAAAAAAATATATGAAGCAAATGGTACTAAGAAAAAAGCAGGTGTAGCAATTC
>NW_008344750.1:120306-120710 GCF_000622305.1 Nannospalax galili
ACATGATCCTTAGAGGGAAGTTTAGAGCTCTAAGTGCCTACATCAAAAAATCGGAAAGAACACAAATAAATGGCTTGACATTGCAACTGAACACACTTGAAAACAACGGCAAATAAAACCCAAACCCAGCAGACAAGAAGAAATAACAAAAATCAGGGCAGAAATTAATGAAATTGAAACAAACAATACAGAGAATCAATGAATACAAGAGCTTTGAAAAGATAAACAAGATTGACAGACCACTAGCCCAGTCAACCAAAAGAAAGAAAAAGCACCTCCAAATCATC
Organism: Nannospalax galili; assembly: GCF_000622305.1. NCBI lineage: Eukaryota > Metazoa > Chordata > Mammalia > Rodentia > Spalacidae > Nannospalax > Nannospalax galili. The sequence continues at coordinate 120,594 of NW_008344750.1, forward strand.
AAAATCAAAGATGAAAGGGGAATCATCACAACAGACTCCAGAAAGATACAGAACATTATAAGGGAATACTTTAAAAACCTATATACTACTAAATTTGAAAACCTAAAAGAAATGGAT
>NW_008344750.1:121585-122529 GCF_000622305.1 Nannospalax galili
TTTTAAAACTTTAGGGAAACAAACTGAGGAAGACATCAGAAGATGGAAGGACCTCCCATGTTCATGGATTGGAAGAATTAATGCTGTGAAAATGACCATCCTATCAAAAGTCAAATATAGATTCAATGCAATGCCAATCAAAATCCCCATGACATTTTTCACAGAATTGGATAAAACTATCCTAAGATTTATATGGAAGCATAAAAGACCTCAGATAGCCAAAACAACCCTGAGCACTAAGAGCAATGCTGGGGGGATTACTATACCAGATTTTAAGCTGTATTACAGAGCTATAGTCATAAAAACAACATGGTACTGGCACAAATAGACCCATAGATCAATGGAACAAAATTGAAGACCCAAATATGAGTAAATACGATTTCAGCCACCTGATATTTGACCAAGGGGCCAAGAACATTCACTGGAGGAAAGACGGCATGTCCAGCAAATCATGCTGGCAAAACTGGATCTCCATCTGTAGAAGAATGGAACTAAACCCCTATCTTTCACCCTTCCCAAAAGTCCATTCCAAATGGCTCAAAGACCTCAATGTAAAGCCTGAATCTCTGAAACTGTTAGAAGAAAACATTGGGAAAAACCTACAAGATATAGGTGTAGGAAAGGATTTTCTAAACTAGACATCAATTGCTCAGGAAACAAGGGCAAGAATTTACAAATGGGACCTTATTAAACTAAAAACTTCTGTACATCAAAGAAGCCAACCAGGGAAGCTATCAGAAAACCCACAGAATGGGAGAAAATCTTTACCAGCGACACATCTGACAGAGGTTTAATAACCAGAATATATAACGAACTCAAAAAACAGAGAACCAAGACAAGAAGCAACCCAATTAAAAATGGACTAAGGAGGTGAACAGAGAGTTCTCAAAAGAAGAAGTAAAGATGGCTATGAAACATCTTAAAAGATGTTCAACATCACTAAT
>NW_008344750.1:123275-130515 GCF_000622305.1 Nannospalax galili
CCATTACTCCTACAACCTACTGACAAATTATACATAGCATATCAAGAAATATATGTCTAGGTAAGGTTTATCTGAGAACAATTGGTCTTTGCCCAAGATTTATCTACATGACACAGAGTAATTAAAAGTACCAGACTGGTGGAACTAACCTTCTTGGATTTTTAACAGACATACTTTGAGGCCTATACTAATTTGGTCAGAGGGACATAAAGGACAGTTTTTGTTTCCTGCCCTCCTAGGTTGAATAGCTCCAGGGGACTATGAGCATCTCTCAAAATGTCCTGTAATTGTGGTGGGTCACCTGTCCTCTTGATCAAGGAGGCCGAGGAGACCCCACCAGATGGACTTGAACCAGTGTCCAGTCTACAAAGAGGTGAGTCCACAGAGGAATAACTTCATCCATGCATCCTAGAGAAACCAACCATGATCGAGCAGGACCTTTGTCTTATCTTCACATAGGCGGAACTGGTAAAAGAAAGGAGCCAGAGGCTCCTCCCAAGTCCATATGACCCCCGAGGAACAGATCCTCAAACGACCTTAAGAGTAAAAATAAATTGGTTTATCTGGGCCAACTGTATGGCCTTAAACACCCAAAAGGAAAGTATAGCCAAAGACTAAAGGGGCCAATATAATTTCTTGAGTCCATATGTATAGCTAAGGCTACATAACAAGCAACAATGCCAGATAGGAGATACCTTCTTTTGAGTTGTTGGCCAGGGTGACCAAAGGGACTCCCAAATAGTAGCCCAGCATAGAACTGGGAAAATGAACAACAGACCCTAATCTTATATAAGGGAGTATTGACAACTAATTGCTGGTAGAAGAGGAACAGCTGACCCTCCTTAAACAAAGACCTGTAGATAGGCTGACTAGATTCACCAGAAGGGCAAGTAGTGGGGAATGGCTGGGGCCTGACAACACAGGAGACACTAGCAGGGATATCAGAGTATAAGGGCTCTAGTGGGGGGAGTGAGGCTATGGGAGGGTGCCATCTGGGAAGTGGGTGTATAGTTGAATAAGATGGTTTGGGATGTTCTGTGTGATATACACAAAAAAAATCAACAAATTTTTAAAAATGTATTATATTTGACGAGGAAGCATGGAAATTTACATCAGGCTAATTAGTAGAGGTGATAAACATTTCCATTGAAATCTAGTTGATGACTTCATATACACAAGCACCAAGGATCCAAGTGCAACCAATTACGACTAGTAATAATCAGATGCATACAGATTAGAGATGCATGTGCCAACATCTCAGTGTTAGTAGCAAAAATAATGAGTCTTTCTGTAAGGAACAATATATTCTAAAATGAAGTGGAGATCTTTTTTAAAGGTTAAAAAACTCCTTCAATTTTACGTCTTACAGGGCTTATACTGCGTCCAATATTGTATTACTGTATTAACTCAACTGTGAACCTAGAAACTTGCACCCACTTGTTAAAGAGATGTACTCTTGCTCTGGAGTGTGTTACTGAATATGTTAAATCTGTAGTGTAATGTTTCTTCTAATCATGTAGTTATTAAAAATTAAAAAAAAATAATTTGTAGGTGTGAAACATATTACCATTGAAATCTACCTGATGACTTTATATCCATGCTCAGATGCCAAGGAGCTCATCAAGTAACAGACTGTCAGTAGTTATAATCATATATATAGAGATTAGAAATGCATGTGCAAACATCATGATGTCAGTTGCATTGAAAATGAATTTTTCTGTATGAAACTATATTTTAATAATGAAATGGAGATCTTTTTTAATGGTTAAAACCTCATTTAATTTTATGTCTTATAGGGTTTATACTGAGTTCAATATTGTATAACTGTATTAATTCAACTGTAAACCTAAAAATTTACAGCCAATTTTGAAAGAGATGTATCTTAACTCTGGAAATTGTTATTGAACATGTCAATGCTGTTGTAATGAAATGCTTCTTCTAAGTATGTGGTTATTAAATAGATAATTAACTGGGAAAAGAAAGAAGGAATGGTCAATTCTAGCCCCAACTCTTCACTATTCTCATTGTTTAATGATTTGGGCTGCTCTGACTTAGATTAATACCCGAGTTTTGTTCAGCACAATATTGAGTATCTTTTCCTTAAAGACTTCTCCTTTGGGCCATTAAAGATTATAAACACTAAATTAATGCTGTATTCAAACTTGCTAAGTTTAAAGTGCTAAAACATTCAGATAATAAAACTTGATATTGTAAGGAAAAAAAAAGAAGGAATGGTGAAGAAAACCTTCCTACTCACAACGCAGTGGGTGGCAGAGCTTCTGGTTAGGAACTTCCCTGATACCCTTCTACTATAGTGGCAAGTGAGGGGAGCAGGATTTGATAGAAGTGATAAACTGATTCCAGTGTCTAGCAGGAGACTAATAGGTTTTCTGTCTATAGTCCTAGTCAACCAAGGCTCCTGTTTAGAGGTAGCTGTTCAGATGTGGGAGCCACAAATGGATATGGGGCCCTTTCAGTTTACTTGCTCAGTTTGATGAATGTGGGGGAGGGGGATGTACCCAGATGTCTTCCAGTAGTCTCCTTCTCAGATGGGACATGGCTAAAGGGGCTTTTTCTTTATTTCCTGCATTCCCATTTGAAGTGGCTTTTCGGACACGTTGAAAGCAGGCCAAAGCCATCTTTCTTTTCTCCTGGAGGCTAAGCCTTGGGTCACCTTCTCACAATGCACCCTTAAGGGTCATCATTTTCCTCCAGTTCATCTTTAATTTTCTCCTGGTTCTGATTATAAAAGATCCTTTCAGCCATCTTAAGGAGGTTGTCTAGGGTATGTTCAAAGACTGAAGGGCTCTTTTGTAATTTCCTCTTCATGTCTGGGGTAGATTGAAAGCAATCTCTTGGGATCAAATCTCCTTTAGAAGGAGGAATTATATTTGTCTATTTAATCAAAGCCTGTCTCAACCTATCTAGAAAGGATGAGGGTGTCTCCTCAGATCCTGGAATAGCATGAAACAATTTAGTAGGACTGAAGGGCTTAGAATGAGTTTTCTGGAGCCCCTCTAAGACACAAGACAGTGTCTCCTTCTGCCCCTAGGAGGAGGCAGTTATGGTCCCAGTGGGATCATGCTGTGGGTTGCTTGTCTCTGTCAACTGGAACTGGTTTTCTGTTTGTACTTGTACTTCATTTGTTATGAATTTTATGTTTTTATTTTATAATAAAATAATTTGCAGCAGCTTGTAAAGCAGTGGTCATTTCAGTGGAGGTCAGGGTCTGATTTAGGAGTAATGTTACATCCTTCCAAGCTAGATCAGAGGATTGAGTAAATACCTTGAAGACCTTGGTGTATTTGTCAAGGTCTTTTGAAAAATTCCCAAGATCAGCCTTTATCTATCTCAGATCTTACAAGGAAAAGGGAGTATGTACCTGATGTGTCTCCCTAATTGGTCAGTCTCTGTCTCCTACAATGACAGGGGAAGATATATTGAAGAGGAGGTCTTTCAACCTTGACAGGTTCTGAATTCTCAGGGTAGAGAGGGCAGGAAGTCTGAGAAGCTTCTTCCTGTTCAAAGTTGACACAGCACTCCCTACATGAGTCTGGGTTGTCTCAGGGCAAAGAAGGCCTGCACAGAAGGCACTTCAGTCCACTTACCTTTGTTTTTACAGAACAAATTTAGTTATAAAATTGTATTAAAACTAATACTTCCCTCTGGAGGCCATTTTTCTCCATCTTCCATTCCAGTTAGGCCAGATCCGAGTGCAAAACTTAGCACATTTCTTTCTTAAGGCCTATGGATCAGAGATCCCAATGGGTAAGGGTAAAGTTTAGGGGCGCCTTTGCTGAAAACACAGGAACTTTGCTGAAGATAAACAGCTACCCATCCAAACAACAAAAAATCTTTTGGAACGTCTTCCATATGTTTGTCTACATCCAGAGAGTCCTCTAGAGAGTCTTTTATTGCTTTCTCGGGGGTTACCATGAAAAAGGAGACACCTGTCAATTAACCACTACCTTACTGTCTTTGCTGACCTAGACCTGGGTACCTGAATCCTCTCCTTCCTTATTCATGACCCTAAGGAAGGGGAAGCCTTCAGAATATTCACTATTGCTAATGTGACTCTCTAATGCCCTGTGACCTTAATGGATTTTGTTTTCCTGCATTTTGCTTTGTTAATCTTATATGCCTATGCAGGACCCATCATCCATAAAAACCTCTGGAGTAAATATTGAGATGTCGAGGAAGTCAGCCATTTTGAATGATTATTTGAAGTGGGGTTAGAGCTGTAATGTTCCCTTAAATGATCTCTTTGATCCTTTTCTTCAAATTGTCAATCTAGATAGGAGGCAGATAGTGCTCTGGGTGAATTCCCTTTTTAAAGAGGACTGTCAATCACTCTGCCTAGATTAGAAAAGCAACATTTAAGGAGTACCCATAATCTAGAGACTATGAAAACAGTAACACCTAAAAGAACCTGGAAAGAGACAGATCAGAATACTGTCTTTAGCCTGTTGGTAACCTAGCAACAAAAGCAAACACAAACATCAAGGCACCTCAGGTGCAAGGAGCAGCAATATGGAGGGCAGTTCCATTCTGTCTTAGCCAAAGAAAAGCCAGCCAGGCAGAGGGTAGACATTAGACCCTGGAGCCAATGTCAGTCTCCTGCCATCATAGTCATCAAGATTAGCTGCTGCAGTCATCTACACCAAGGCAGTGGCCACAATGGCGTCAGCATCATTTGTCTAATATCCTTCCAGGTCACAGCAGGAATCTGTGTTCCTCCGTACTGGGCCCTGAGGCACCTTGAATCTGTGTGGGCTTCCCAGATCAAGCCATCTCAAAGCTCTAGTTCTCTCAACACCTGTTAGTGCGGAACACTTTCCTACCCAGCAAATCTTGGTCAGTGTCCCACAGAATCCACACACTTTCAGGCTCCTGACCTCACAAGCGGCAGAAAAATAAAGCAAGGGGAGATTCGGGATTCCTTACAGACATCTGCCCATCTAGTCTCAAATGTACCCAGTTCCCGAGCAAAAAGGAAGGTGCTAAGAAAAGGAGAAAAAGGAGGGCGGGCAGAGCAAGCTTCCTGCCTGTCGCTGGGGAAGGTGGGAAGATTGGGAAAACAGGTCCATAAAGCAGGAAAATAGAGGGGCCGGGGGGAACACACCAGATAGGGTACACGGGATTGGGGGTGTCTTAGCGATCAGGAATTCAGCTCTGTGGTGCTTAGCCTGAGAAGCTCAATGGCCACCAAAGCCACCGCAGGCCAGAGGCTTTCCGGTTCATGTCTGGCGAATTGAATGAAACTCACGTACCACAGAAGATGAGTTTTAGAAAGGAGTACTGGTTATAGGAAGCTTAGGAAAGAGAAAGAAGACAGAGCTCCTGTACAGCAGGAGGCGTCCCCAGGAATGGGATTCCTTGAGCCTCATTGCTTGGGCTTTAGTGGAGGGAGGAAACGAGCTGGTCAGTACATTTCCCATGTCAGGTATCCAGGTCCCTCCAGGTTCTGGCCCCGCCCTCAGTGTGGTTTCCAGGAACAGGCTATTCCTTTAAGGAAAAGAGATAGGGAAGGGGGGAAAAAAAGAAAGAAAAGAAAAGCCAGACCCCTTCCTGGTATCCTCAGCCTCTAGCTCTGGCAGAACCAGAGACATCTTCGGTTTAGATAGCTCTGGTGTCTCTGAGCTCAGGCAACGACAAGTGTACCCGCAGGAAGAAGGAAATTTCCGACTCTTAGCCAAGAAAGGAACTGGTCAGTTTTCTTTTGGGGTGTTTTTACCCGAAACTGCCTGATTGCTACCTCCTGTTCTTATCAGCTGTGATATTATGAACTAGCTTAAAGAACTTACCCAGTTTTGAATATATTTTGAGTGCATTTTCTGTGCATGTGAAGTTGTGTGAAATGTTATCCCTTGTCTAGACCCACTGTAGTCAAGATAGAGAACTGTTTCAGCACCACAGAGAAATCCCTTCATTTTGCTCTGGCACACCTTCTCTGCCCTTTCATCCTTGGCCCCTGGTGCCAGTGCAAAGGCACAGCTTTCACCTCGGAAAGGATGAGAGACAGTTTATTCCAGAGCCAAATGTGAATAACCATGGCCCCCGGGAATACAGATTCAGGTTACCTCAAATTCCATGTTCCATTGTGGTAACAGTTTAATAAAGTTTTTATAATAAAGAACAAAGAAAGCCATAAATCAGATATACTTCAAACACATTGGTTGAGACATCGGAGAGGCAGGTTATAGTAAAATGTGTGTGTGTGGCAGATTCTGATATAGGCCTTCGATGCTATCTGACAGGCTTTTTAGCCCTCCGGTTGGTGGAAGTTCATGGTTTGCTAAATTAATACATTCCAAAAGGTAATAATAATTAATTCTTAAATTTTAAAAAAGAGAGGGGAATTGAATTCAGGTTCTCTGGAAGAGCAACAGCACTCTTAACTGGAGTCATGTCTCCAGCCCTTAAGATAAAAATTATTAATATGTAAAAATAAAAACATCTCATCTCAAAGGGGATAAAAAGATAATTTATTCTGGAACCAAGGAACACGGATTTGTGTTACCCCAAATTCCATGTCCCAACAAGATAACAATTTCATAGAGTAACAGGACAGAATCATAAATCACGAGAGTTTTCATATATTGGTGGGTACATCAGGTAGGCTGGCTAAGGCTGAGGGGAAATTTCTGCTATAGACCTCAGATGCTATCTGATGATGTTTTTAGCTTTTGGGTTTGTCGAAGCTGGGGGGTCTGTTCTTCAACTCTAAAAGGATTTAATATTCACAGGATCATTTGTAATTAGGCTCTGGACCTACAATATTCCATCCTTTCTATAACCACTAAAGTTTAATCAATCACTCTTATACTGTATAGCTTCTTCTTAGGCACTTTAGCTCACCGTTCACCTTTTTGGCCAAGCCTCACATTTTGTACATGAAGGGACCAACTATATTTGTTAATATTATATTATGCCCCATGTCACTAGGAAGATCTGTTCCTAGATCTAATATGCAGTGTTTAGGAGAGAGAAATAGCTGTAAGAACATTAAGGAATAAATTCCTGGATCATACCATCAAATTGTATTAGCTAGCTGTCATGGTCTGGGTTTGAGTTTTTGTTTTTTTTTTCTTTATTAGAAGAAGCATTTCATTACAACAGCATTAACCTATTCAATAACAATTTCCAGAGCTAAGATGCATCTCTTTCGAGATCGGAAGTAAATTTTTAGGTTTACAGTTGAATTATTACAGTTATACAATATTGTACTCAGTATAAACCC
>NW_008344750.1:136974-160300 GCF_000622305.1 Nannospalax galili
AGCCCCAGAAAGAGGCTGTCAGCCCCAGAAAGAGGCTGGCGGGTGTTGCAGGATCAGGAAGCAGAGAGAGGTGGGGGCGGGGCCGGGTCTAGAGGCAGTGCTCCTGGGGCCCAAGGAAGGCACCAAGCCAGTTGGGGGTGAACAGGGTCAGGAATCAGCAGTGGCTTCCCAGGTGTCTGGGGCCCCAAGACTAGGAATGGCACAGGGCCCAAGCTTGGAGTAGAGAACAGCGGGGGAGATGGAAGGGTGAGCGCCAGCTGGGGGAGTCAAGGTGTGGAGGGCTGTGTGGTAAACTTACCCCAAGAGAGGTGCGAGGGCAGGAGGTGGGTTTGAGTTTTTATTCTCTATTTGACGTAATGTTTATATGTGACATATAATACTTCTATTGAAGTATTATATCTAAAATTAAAATAGGAACACTGGCCTAATGAAATAAAGGTAGTAGAAACAAGTATTAAAACCAATCAAAATTATATTGAAAAAAATAGATTGACTATGTTTCCTCTGTATCTACAGTTGTTTGTATTTTATGAACTATTTTATTTCATATCTGGAGTACTGAGAAGAATTTGTTATCTTTTAATTAAAGTTTTTCATTTGGCCAATTTGATCTCTTACTTAAACCTCATGTACAGTCTAGCTCTAATTCATAGGAAAGACTGGTCTTTAATATCTAAATTATTATATCTCTTACTTTTGAATACTAAATTGCCCTGTTTATTACCTTGGTATTGTACCAGATTTTAGTTTAAGAAACTAAATGGATAGTCACATAATAGAAGAAATCAGACAACAAAATAGGATCACTTTGTACAGTTTTCCAACAGAATTGCTTTTTCTCCATGTATCAAATATTTATAATAGTCATAGAAACAAATGGTCAAGCCTGTTAGAAATCAGAATTTATAGTCCTTGTAAGCACAACCAAATCTTAATTCTTTTTTTAACAATCAGAAAGGGAAATGTTTATCTAGTCAGAGTCATTTAATATTCTTCATTTCCTTTTAGAAAAATATGAATATTATTTAATTGCTTTAAATAATGGCAGCTAACAACAATCTGTAACTCCAGTTCCAGGAAGTCCAATGCCCTCTTCTCACCTCTGCAGGCATTGCACATACACGTGTACTTCATACATGGAAGCAAAACACTCATACATAAAAATGAAAAATAATAAATATAAGATGGAAAGATTGTAAGAGCCAGAGGTGGTAAATGACCACAAGGAATCAGAGTTTCAAGACAGATGTTATTTGGGTGAATTCACAGCAGTGCTGACAGCATTCACAAGTCCCATGCAAACTCAAACCAAACCAAATTCCAGCATAGATGTGGGGAAGTGGGTAAGAAACCCCAACTCAACCTAAGGAAATTTTGTCAATGACAGCTGCTGGGAGGGGGAGAGACAGTCTCTTTCAAGGATGGGACTCTTGACCAGGCTCCAGTGGAAGGACCCGACTGGAGGACAATTAGGGATACAAACTAGACTCTATAGGCCTCATTTTATATGTACTTATATATAATATAATTATATTATACATGTTAAATTATGTATATATACACACTAGAGTACATTAAATTGGGTAGCAGGCAATAAGGGGAGTTGTGGATAGGGGAAGGGATCTAAATACCATCAAATTATATTGTATGAAAAATCACAAGAATTCAATTAAAAATAATAATTTAACAGTTATATTTCAAATAAAAGTTCTGGAAGTTTTATTTGAAACACAGAAAATATGCCTATTATGTCATAAGCATCTAACAGTTATAGATGCAGATAAAACATTAACAGTCTTATGTTTTCTTAACAAATTTAAATTATTTGTTAAAGATTTATGTCTTATAATAGGCATTTAGAAATTATCTTTGTTTGGAAAAACATCAATTTCTCATGTGGGTCCACAAGGCAACCAAAGTAGGGTAAAATTCTGGCATTTTGCTTTCTTTACTTTGTGACACCTGTTCACATTTGTAATAGGATGTTAAGCATTTGACAAGTATCTTATCTAAATTTATCTTCCTGTAAAGCTAAAAACACAGAGATGAGCTCTTGCCTCCAACATATTGAAAAAGAGAAAATGTAATTATGATGTAATCAAACATGATCATCTGTAAACCTCTAGATGCCTTTGTAAGACTTTAAATGACCATCTTTTTTTTCTTAGTTCCAAATTCTTAAAATTGTATCTTACCTTAACTTCATTGAGGATCTTGAAAATCTTTTTTTTCAAAAGATGCAGTAATAATAATAAAATATCTTTAAAACACTTATATTCACATATGTAATACATACATATACATTCGTACATATATCTTAAAGCACAGAGATAAGCCATCTTTTTAATCCTTAGAATAATGAGCCTAGCTGATTTATTTCCCAGATGAGGGCAGTTATTCAGTATGGAAAGTTTAAGCCCCAGAGCATCTCTTAAACATCAGTCCATTTCCTCAAGAAATAGAGTATTCCTGAATCCAGACAAGTATCAAGGCAGTACCACTCTTACCAGCACTGTCTATACATTTGTTTTGTTAATGTTAATACCCAACTAAAAGATCTGGGTCCATTAGGCCCTTATGTTCCCAAACATGACCACATTGATTACATATGCTCTTTCTGTCCTTCCCCATTACTCTTTAATTGGTATATTGGGTCAGGAAGCCAGCATTTGATGTATGAATTTTTGTTTGCCTATATATGTATGCGTACCATGTATTTGCTTAGTGCCCTTATACTCTTTGGTATTGGTCCATCCACTGGAGTGTGGTCAACCTACCAGGCACCACACCCTTAAAGAAAACGGACTCTTCTTCTCCAAGCAGCTATCAATTGCCAACAGCTGAGCTACCTGCTTCATGCTGGGATTTTGTCTGGCTTGTGCTTACACAAGTCGTGTATGCTGTCACAACTGCTGTGGTTTTATATGTGCAACTGCCCTGCTGCATCAGGAAAATGCTGTTTTGTTGTAGTCATCCACCACCTCTGGCTCTTGCAATCTTTCTCCTCCCTCTTCTGTGATGATCCCTGAGCTTTGGGAGGAGGGGCATGATATAGATGTCCCTTTTAGGGCTGAGCATTTCACAGTTTCTCTGTACTTTGACCAGTTGGTCTCTAAATCACCATCTACTACAGAAAGTTTCGCTGATGAAGGTTGAGGGATGGACTAATCTATGGGTATAGTGATAAGTCATTAGGCCTCACTTTAATACCATGTCCATTTGGCAGAATAATAAACAGAGGTTCTCCTGTAGGAACTATGACCTGTCTAGCCACAGGTTCTAGCCCTGATAATGGTGCCTGGTACAGGTTCAATCTTATGGAGCAGGCCTTAAATCCAATCATAAAGTGGTTATTCCCATATCATTTGTGCCACTATTGCACCAGTGGGCATATCTTGCCAAGCCAGTTATTATTATAGCTCACAGGGTTCACAACTGGGTAAGACTGATGATTACTTTTCTTCTCCAAGATTGTGCATAGCACTTCCTAGCACTATGAAAGCTAGCCAGTTGGGAAGAAACTTCCAGATCAATACCAGCTTGATTTCTCCATGTTCTCTGATTCAAGCATGTGACATCTTAAATGATAGGGTCTTATTGTCAAGTTCTGGAGGGTAACCAAGAGCAATCAAAATAACATAATATTCGAGCACTGGCTAACAACACCAAAAGGATAACCCATTCCTGGAAGTGGGCTTTTTATTTGTTTGTCTGTGGTTTCTAGTAGGGACATTATTGTCCCTACTATAGGGTAGCTCTATTTAAACTCTTTCTAATGTGTATGTATATATAGGAAGCTTCTATAGTAATATTTCTTTATGACTTTTTCAAAATGCTTTTAGTGTTAGTTATTCTTCCTTGTATTTACTCCTCTACCCTGCTCTCCCATCCCTAGACATATTTTACCCTTCCTGATCCATACAGTCTCGTTTGTCAATTGTTCAACTTTATTTCTTAAGCAACTAGAGTTCTATTTCAAAAGTTCTTACCTATTAATATATCAACTAGAATATTCCCTACCTTTTCCTGTAGCAGTTTCAGAGTTCTGGACTTTATATTGAGGCCCTAGATCTACTTAGAATTTATTTTTGTGCAGGGTAAGAGATAAAGATCTATTTTCATTCTTCTGCATGTTGATATCCAGTTTGCTAGTGCCATTTGTTGCCATATTGTACTTCCTCTGCTGTGTATTTTTTACCTCCTTGTTAGAAGTAAAGAGGCTGTAGTTGCGTGGGCTTGTATCTAGTTCCTCTGTTCTACTTCAGTGCTATATGTGTCTGTTTTTGTGCCAGTACCATGTTGTTTTTATTACTATGACTTTGTAGTAAGGCTTCAAATCAGGTATGGTAGGTAATACTCCCAGCACTGCTTTTTCCTGAGGGTTGCTTTAGATATCTGAGGAATTTTGTGCTTCCATATAAATTTTAAGATTGCCTTTTCTATTTCTCTGAATAATGGAGCTGGGATTTTAGTTGGCATTGCACTGAATATGTGGATTGCTTTGGTTGGATGGTCCTTTCCATAATGTTGCTTCCTCCAATCCATGTGCATGTGATGTCTTTCCATCTTCTAGTTTCTTTCTTTAGTGGTTTAAAGTTTGCTTTGCAGAGGACTTTCACCTCCTTGCTTAAGTTTATTCTAAGGTATTTTATTTATTTTAAGGCTATTGTGAATCAGATTGTTTCCCTGACTTTTTCTCAGTATGTTCATCATTGACATATAGGAAAACTGGTGATTTATGAATGTTACTTCTGCATTATACCCAATTCCCAGTGAACTTTTGCACCAACCAAAGTAATTCCGGAATTGAGCAGTACATGCTGCTGCTGATTCCCAAGTAAAATTCAGGAAGAATCTGTCAAAGTCATGAAACATTAATGTTAAGTTGGGGAGGGAAAATAAGCTGATAGACCTCCCCCCTCTCATGGTTGCCCAAGAAGCAGGGAGGCAGGAGAATCACCATAAGATGCTCCAGTGGGGGTACAAAAGGAGAAACCAGGAAATATCCTAACATATTTTAATATTACAGATGGATAATTATCCATCATGTATTTACCCACAGACCTTGACAAAGGAATGCCTGACATTTTTCTGCACTTGAGAATATATTGACTTATATTAAATATAAGATAGAGAATAAAGAAAAAAATAGTCTGCAGAATTTTGCAGGAGAACAAATGCCTTTTGTATTCAAAACTACAGTTACATGGTTAACATATAAAGCTGCTTCTTTGGGCTGTCTTGTGCTTTCCACAAGGTTTCCCGGGAACTTGCAAACAGTAAAAAAAAAAAAAAAAAAAAAAAAAAAAAAAAAACCCTTATGATTTAACAATATGTTATAGGTAATATTAATTTGCTACATTATGCTATGTATATAGTTCAGGTCCAACTCTCTTTTAAGATTATGGTAAATATATTTGTTGATGTTACTAGATCATGTGCATTAAGAAAGGAAATAAAAGAGAACCAGTAAGAAAAGGAAAAGTTGTAAGAATGAAGACATTTAAAAAATTTTCATTTATTATTTTTATTTTATGTGTATGCATGTATTGCTTGCATGTAGGTAAGTGCACCCGTGCCGTGCAATGCCTGTGGAGGTCAAAAGAGGCTGTCAGATCCCCTAGGACTGGAGTTACGGACAGTTGTTAGCTGCCATGTGGGTGCTGGGATTCGAACCTGGGTCTTCCGAAAGAACAACCAGTGTTCTTAACCACTGAGCCATCTCTCCAGCCCAAATGAAGACATTTTAAAATAAAGATTTCTGTAGGGCTTTGTCCCAAGGTAAGGTATCTAGATTTTTCCGGAATTGTAAAGATAAATGCAAAGCTAGAAAGCTTAAGTAAGTTTCAAAAGGCGAATGTGAATTACACGAGGTTTATAAAAGACGGGACTGTGCTGGACAGCTTTAGTTGTCAACTTGACACACCTGGGTTGAGGGAGCCACAATTGGCAAATTGCTTCTATTGGACTGGCCTGTGGCCATGTCTCTGGGGGGGGGGTTCTTGATTGTTGAGTGATATGGAAGAGCCCAGCCCAATGTCAGTGTGTTGGATAAGTCTGTCCTCCCAATAGCAAGCTAGACTGGCAAGCAAATGGATAGATGCCTTCTTCTCTAGCTTCTCACCTTGTTGCTTCAAACTATTGTACTATTAAGACTCTCTCCCTTCTATAGAAAGGGAGGGGCAGAGGGAGACAGTCACCCCTCCCACCCAATCAATCAGCCTTAACTGCATGACGGGGCAGGACTAAGGACAGACATAGGGGAAGCCAGAGAGGAGGAGGGGCTTCACCATCTGGGACCTGCAGCTGCAAGTCCAGGAAGCCATGGGGCTGAAATGCAGGGTGAAAAACAGCCCAGTGTGCTCATTCTTTGTAAGTAACCCCTCACAGCCATCATATGCTCTGTTAGTAAGACCAATAAATATTTTTGTTCCCTAAACTGTAATTTGGAGGAATATTTTCTCAGTTTGTTGTAAGGATGGTGGGAGGAGGAAGCCATGTGTGTGCCTCCCACCAGTAAATTCAGCTTACAGGGTGGTTCCACCCCTGGGCAGGTGGTCCTGTATCGTATAAGAAAGCAGGTTGAGCAGGGGGTCAGGGGAGCAAGCCAGCAGGCAGTGTTCCTCCATGGCCTGTGCTTCAGCTCCTGCCTCCAGGTTCCTGCCCTTAGAACTGCCCTACCTTGGGCTCCCTGATGAACTGTGACCTGAGAGATGTGAGCCAAATAAACCCTTTCCTCCCCAACTTGGTATTGGTCAGAGTATTTTGTCACTGCAATGGAGAAACAAACTAGAACAAGAACTTCGAGATGATATATGTATGATGACTAAATAATATTAAAAAGTCAAAGATCAAGGTTCAATGCATTGATATCAGACTTCTCTTTACATCAATAGAGTTCTCTTAAGTTGTTGATCTGCTCTTGGTAACGTTTGCAAGAACTGACTTGAACAAAAATATATGTTTAGTCAATATTTATTTAAAACTATTTGGATTTTTTTTTCCTTGAGTTTTGTCTAAGTGTTATACAACAGCTAACTTTAAACATAATTCATTCTTCAGTACTGAGGTAACTGACCATCTGGTTGTTCAGTAATCATACTTAGAGGCCTATGCCTATGTGGACAGAGGACTACAGGGATAGTGAATATTTTGGCCCTTGCCATTCATGGTTAACAAGGTCCCAGGGAGCTATGAGGCACCTTTGAAAGGATCCTACCCCTCCAGTGAGTCACCTGTACTCTTGATCAGGAGGACCTGATAGAGACTAAAACGGAGACCAAGAGGTTGAACTCTTACCAGTGAACATTCTGAAAAGTCGAGAGCAAGCATAAATGAAAATGTCCTCACTGCTTCCAGGAGAAGCTGCATGGTCAGCAAGACTCCAACTCATCCAAATAGGTGGCACAACTAGTAAATGAAAGGCTTAAGGAGCCAGAGGCTCCTCCCAAGTCCCAAGTAATCCCTGAAGACAAGACCCTCAACTGGCCTTGACAATAAAAAAGGAAAATCCCTAATTTTGATTGCTTATGTAAAGATCCAACAGGAAAGTATATCTAAAGATTAAAATCATTGATATATATATATTTTTTTTTATCAGTCTAAAGAATCACACTCCTGGGGCTGGAGAGATGGCTCAGTGGTTAAGAGCACTGACTGCTCTTGCAGAGGACCCGGGTTCGAGTCCCAGCACCCACGTGGCAGCTACGAACCATCCTTAACTCCAGTTCCAGAGAAATCCGAAGCCCTCTTCTGACCTCTATGGCATTGCACAACAAGGGTGCACTCACATACATGCAGGCAATATACTCATACACACAAATTTTTTTTAAAAATGATAAATTAAAAGAATCACACTCCTTAGACATTAGACTTAAGTCTATATGAGATGTTACATGGGCAACCATTACTATTTTCTTCTTGATAAAAAAAAAAAACTGCCCAGATATAGGACATCATGGCTATTGCTCAGTTTCAACACTGTAGTGCCTTTGTGGGACCTGCAGCTGAGAGACAGAAACACTATTGGTCCAATTTGTAGATCAGGTGTTAGTCATATCTCTTCTCTCTCTTCCTCTCTGGAATTCCCCATGGGAGGGACCTCATACTGTGATTCTATCTACTCCAACAGCTATCAAAGTGCCTAAAATCAAATGCTGAGTTCATCACTCTCAAGTCAAGCCGTGGAGGCCAAAGGAGAAAAGACCAAGGGGAGTCCAATGTACCAGACATGGCAGATGCTCTAATTAGCCTTTGAGGAGGGGTGAAAAATTCCTCTTCAAAAAAGGGAACAGATGAATCTTCTAGTGGGATTTGATTTGGACATTTTAAAATGTCCTTTGTTTTGGCATCTCCTGGTTGTCTGACTAGGCCTTATAATGCTAAGTTCTTGCATGAACTCAGGTCTGTTCCCAGCTAGAATAATTTCCTCTACTAAAGGGTTCCAATTTCACTTTTTTCTTGCCTTTACTTGTTCACATTTCTATTGAGGTGTCAATCAAAACTTCCTTTTGGACTGGAGAGATAGCTCAGCATTTAAGAGCATTGACTGCTCTTGCAGAGAACCTGGATTCAGTTCCCAGCACCCATATTGTGGCTAACAACCATCTGTAACTCAGTTCCAGGGGATCCAATGCCCTCTTTGGACTTCCAAGGGCATTGCATTATATGGGTGCACTTACACACATGCAGGCTATATTCTCATACACACAAAAAAAAATTCGTTTCCTCACTTCACTTGGCTATTAAACAAATGGCACCACCAGTGCACTTTTGACATTCCTTAGCTAGGCCCCGAAGGGGTACCCTTGTTGCCACACACAATGGCTCCACTCAGCAGGAAGATCAAGCAACACCCCACTTTCCTACAGCCATTTAAAGTTACCTTTTTGGGGGTGGGAGATGATAAGAACATGAGCTAGAAGCTAGGGTTACCTTTTCAGGAAGATGGGTCATAAGAACAGGAGATAGAAACTGGTCAGTCAGTAAAGGACAGGGACCTCTAAAATGAGCAGTTTTGATTCTTGTCTTTGGCCAGGAATGCCATAAATATTCTGACCAGAGGTACTGGTTTGTACCAGAACCCCAAGTCCAGTCACTGAATTGGAAGGACACATGGACACCTGATGAGTAGGTGAACTGGACTTACCATTCACCTCTCATGCCTCAACCCAGTTGCTGCCATAAGTTCTATAAAATGTCCCTAGACTAGAACTGTGATGATGTCCCACCTCTGGGCCTCACTCCTGCTATGCAGGAGTTCTGCTTGCTTGTGTTTTTTTTTCCTAAGCTCCCTCCCATGAACCTAAACTAAACTCCTTTCTAAAACCTCACCTTCTCTGTGCTCCATAAATTCATTCTTCCTGACTCAGTGTAAGTTTAGTGCACTGAACTTCTAGCACCCTAACTTCTGAGTTAAACCTTGTATTAGTTACTTTCATTGCTGTGATAAAATAACATGACCCAAAGAAATTTATGTAAGAGTTTATTTTGGCTTATGATTCCAAAGAGGGAGTCCATAATGTTGAAGAAGGCATGACTGCAGGTGGTCAGAGCAGGAAGCTGGCTGATTACATTTTGTTGGCACATTATGAAACAGAGAGAGTGAAGTGGAAGTGGGGTGAGGCTATAAACTTTCAATGCTGGCCCCCCAATGATGTACTTCCTCCAGCAAAATTCCATGGCCTAAATGTTCTACAACCTCCCTAAAGAAGGCCACCAACTGGGGACTAATTGTTCAAATACCTGGGCCTATGGAGGACAGTTCTCATTCAAACTACCACAAGTCTACATGAGGCTAGAAAGCCTGTGTTGCACCCAAGGACCTTTCCCTTGTTTCAGCGCTGCTCTGGAGAGAGTAGACAGACTGTACTAAGAGGAAAGCAAAAACAACCTAGATATTTCAATATAGATAAAATGATTTGGAAACAACTACCATACCTCCCAGGAAGACAGAAAAGAAAAGAAGGTATATAGCTTTAGATTGACAAGACCAGGAATTAAAATTACCAATGGTATAATATTATCAATAAAGTAAAAATAAAGGGGTGATGGGGAAAGCAAAGGAAAGAAGCAGGGTGGGAAAGAGAGGGAAAATAATGTAATAACTGTATGAGAAATACTTGTAAAGAGAAAATCAAGCAAACCAAATACAAAACAATAAAGTGGAGGAGGAATAGGGTGACTATGATCAAAATATATTGTATGAAATTCTCAAAGAATTAATAAAATATTATATTTTAAATTGGCCATGGAATAATTTCTTGCTGAGAAACACGGGACAGATTTCATCAGGTGGGTAGGCAGTGAGTCATGCTCCTGAGGCCAGCCCTGCCTTGCCTGCCAGCATATCAGCTAAGAGAGTGGCTGCTGCTAAGCTCCACATGAAGAATGCCAGGCCATGTGAAGAATGAAGGCGCTGCTCTCAAGTTGTCCAGCCTGGAACCTGTGGATTGCCTGGTTGCTTGTTGTATTATGTCAGATGTGTGGCACTTCTGCCAAATGTCTCTGGGGCTCTGAGAATGGAGAAAGTGACCACCCAAAGCAATGTGGCCTGGGCATGGGGATTGGCATGAGCACTGTGTGAGCCTGTCTGCCCTGTCCATACTGATTTCTGTCCCAGCCCCTGCTTGTATCCCACACACAGCTTGTTTGGCTCCGCTTCTCATAGATCAGACCACCATTCTCCAATGAAAGTCCCCCTACTCTTTTTTTTATGTGTATGAGAGTATTGCCTGCATGTAGGTGGGTGTACCCATGTCATGCAATGCCTACAGAGGTCAGAAAGGGTGTAGATCCCCTGGAACTGGAGTTACAGATGATTGTTATCTACCATGTGGGTGCTGTGAATTGAATCCAAGTCCTCTGCAAGAGCAGCCAGTACTCTTAACCACTGAGGAATCTCTCCAGACCCTAGAGTCTCCTACTCTTATCTGCAACTCAGCATCCACTTCCCACCACAGAGATCTAAGTTCATGAATTTACATTCAAGGCCCAATCAGTTTTTTGGACTCATGATCACCTTTCAGGGTGGTTGCTGCCTTAGCCAATGAGAAAAATAGGTGACTAAGACTGGGAAAACAATTGCAGGTGATTCTGAAAATGTATCCATACCCTATCTCTTTTTTAGTTTTGAAATTTTCAGTTGGTTCATGCTTTGCTTTCTTTACTTGTGAACATCTTTATAATTATCTTTATTTTGAATTCTCTATTTGTAAATAACATACCTCCATTTCATCAAAGTCAAGTGCTGTTTCCACCACATTTCCCTATTTATTTATTTTCCCCGATTATTAGTACATGCATTAGATTAAAAACAACTGAGGGGGCTGGGTGGAAGAGGCCCGGAGCTCAGCTGGGTGGGGAGAGGCCCGGGGCACCTCGCCATAGCAGCTAGGAAGGCAGGCATGCAGCTGGAGACGGAGATGGAGATGGAGTACTGCCACCTGAGTGCGGAGATGGAGAAGGAGTGCTGCCGCCTGAGTGCGGAGATGGAGATGGAGTGCTGCCGCCTGAGTGCGGAGATGGAGAAGGAGTGCTGCCGCCTGAGTGCGGAGATGGAGATGGAGTGCTGCCGCCTGAGTGCGGAGATGGAGAAGGAGTGCTGCCGCCTGAGTACTGAGATGGAGAAGGAGTGCTGCCGCCTGAGTACTGAGATGGAGAAGGAGTGCTGCCCCCTGAGTGCGGAGATGGAGAAGGAGTGCTGCCGCCTGAGTGCCAGCAGGAGCGGACTCCCTAGCTCTTTAAGCATCTGTCAACCAAGCCCATCGACAGAGATGACATGACTGACCTTCTCCCCAGGGAGTTGAAGCTAGAGCAACACTTGAAGGTGAAGCCCCTGGCAAGGAGCCAGTCCACCCCAAGCCCAGCTGACTGAAATGTACAAGCATTCGATTGCTGCTGTGGACAGAGGGAGCCTCAAGTCAGAATACCTACAAGAATCCAATCTGATCATGGCCAAGTTGAAGCTACAGATGATTGAGGAAGCCTACTACCAAAGATGGAGGAGGGTTGTGGAGGAGAGTATTAAACAGGACTTTGCCCTTGTGTATTTATAACATGGCTCCTCAAAGAGCTCACAAGTCCACAGCCATCTGGATGATAATGGAAGTGGCTGTAACAACTTGAGTGACTTGGGGGTCCTTCCTGGGCTTCTCCAGAGCTCTGCTCAGAAGCTGAGAAATGAGTAGGAATCTGCACAGTGGGCAGGAGTGGAACCCAAGCACCCACCCATCTCGCCTGTCCCCTCTATCCAGAGGAATTATATCTGAAAGATTTTAACCAGATGAGCAAGGTTTGGGCCAATCAAATGAAGCAGCTATGTTCTGCGGGTTCCTACTCCCTCTTCTGACTGCTGTGGGCATTGCAGGACATGAGTGTACTTATGTACATGCAGGGAGAAACACTGTTTGAGATCCTGAAAGCCTGAGAACTTAAGGAAAGAAGGAGAATTAGACCTATGGTCCCCTACTGTGAGCTGAAATCATGGTCCCGTCTCATGAGCTGGAGCTGTGGTCCTCTCCTGTGGGCTGGAGCTGTGATCCCTCCTGTGAGCTGGAGTCATGGACTCTTCCCATGGGTTGGAGCTGTGGTCCCCTCCTGTGCTGGAGCTGTGGTCCCCTCCAGTGAGCTGGATCTGTGGTCCCCTCTAGTGAGCTGGAGCTGTGGTGTCCTCCAGTGAGCTGGAGCTGAAATGCCCTCCTGTGAGCTGGAGCTCTAGTCCCCTCCACTGAGCTGGAGTTGTGGTCCCCTCTTGTGAGCTGTAGCTGTGGTCCTCTCCAGTGAGCTGGAGTCATGGTCCTCCCCTGTGAGCTGGAGCTATGGTTCTTCCTATGACCTGGAGCTGGTTCCCTGCCAGCCATCTCCAATGGAGTCCGCCTGAGGTTCTCTGTGGACTGAGGCTAAAACTTCAAGGAAGATTGCCTCTTGGAACTGGCTGTGCAAAGAAAGCTTGCTGTGCACTTGGCTGATCTACTCTTGCTTTTATCTTTATTGTAGTCATTGTGTTCCTGGCTCACAAAAGTAGCTCATTGTCCTTATTCAGGTCAGCGAGCATGCCTATGAGAAAGTTAGATATAGATGACTTCTCTGGAACACTGTGCCCAATATTACACTTCCTCCAGATGCTCCTCTTCTATTTCAGGCATTAGTTATATTAGGAAAGAATAGGAATCCCTGAAAAGTCCTAGATAAATTACAACAGGAAGAATTATTTGTGGAATCCCCTCTTGCTAAGATTCCTTTAGCTGCAAAGATTATAGGAAAAGGATCTAAGATAGAAATCAAGAGAAAACTGCCACCCACTGTCACAACTAAATATGAATATGCTCATGTATTAGGTAATGGGAGACTTTGGGCTCCACCAAAAGGGAAAGGAAGTCCTAAAACTACAAATGATTAAAAATAAGAATGGTTGCCAAACCACTAAGGACAGACAGGAACTTGATGTCTGGTACTAGGTAATTAATAGATAAAAATCTTTTCCTCACATCTCTTGCTTTTATTTCCAGAATGACTTTTCTTAAGAAATTGTTGACCGCTTGATTAAACGAAAAAAGATTTTGTAATTATGTTCTGTATATAAGCTGATGCTTGCAGCTTGGAAAATACATTCAGATTCAACCAACTTCTGTGTTGTTTCTGTTTGTCAATAGCCAAATCCTTACCCACTCTCTTAAAGCCCTGTTCCCGTCGGACTGAGTGCTCCGGTCTAGCTGGTCCGTCGCAGCTCCCCTCTTGTGAGCTGGAGTCGTGGTCCTCTCCTATGAGCAGGAGATGAGTTTCCCCTCCTGTGACCTGGAGCTGTGGACCCCTCCTGTGACCTGGAGCTGTGATCCTCCCCTGGTCGCTGAAACCCTGATCCTCTCCTATGAGATGGAGCTATGGCCCCCTCCTGTGAAATGTAACTGAGGTACCCTCATAATAATATGGACTCCCAGTCCCGGGAGGGATGATTGGAATGAATTGTGCTGGGTCAGGTGCTCAGCCACCCTTGCAGATTAATGCATCTTTCAACTCTCACCAAAGAAGTTTCCTTAGGTAGCAGATGGTGATTGACACAGAAACTCACAGCTTTCTAATGTGCGGGGGAGGTAGGGACTGCAGAGCACTGATCTCTGCGTGGGACACCTCTGTCAGGCTTCTGGAGCTCAGGACTTGGGAATCATCGCAGAGGAGGAGGTGGAAAGATTGCAAGATCCAGATTGGAAGACCATGGCGGGGGCAGAGCTCCAGACAGCTGATCAGTTACTCAGAGGAACTCACAGCAATGGTGACAGCATGCACAAGTCCTATGCAAGCTCAAGTGGATGAGCCCACACTGGAGAACATTTGGGGATTCAAGGTAGACTCTATAGGCTTTATTACCCAGAGAGAGTACATTGAATTAAGTGGGGCGGTGGGGGGGGCGTAGGGAGGAGTGGGTGGGAGAGGGGCTATAAATGTCATCAAATTATATTGTCTGGAAATCACAAAAATTCAATAAAAATGCTAAAAATAAAATCTCAAAAACAAAAACAAAAACAAAAACAAAACCTAAGGGGGAGTGGTAAAACCCACCTCCTCCAGTGTTGTTACTGTCCTTATGCAGGAATGGACTTTAGCAAACAGCCTAGACAGAGAGCGTAGCATAGGTGTCTCGAAGATCTTTCCCCTCAAGGACGTGGAGGCCACCTTCATTAGAGGATGTTCTTATCCAAGGTGCTTTCTTTGGACACTTAGGAGATTGGGTTATGCCAGATCCTATTACTGTCCCAAGATAAGCACAATAGACCTTAGTCTCTCAAGATGTAGTTGCAATGTTAGAGTGCTAGGTGTGTTTCACAGTTCTCTCTATCCTCACTCATTCTGCGTTAAGTGTGAGAGGGGGTTCATATCAAACACCAGCACTTTTTAAAAAAAATTATTTATTTTATTTTATGTGTATGAGTATATTGCCTGCATGTATGTAAGTGCACCCATGTCATGCAGTGCCTGCAGAGGACAGAAGAGGGCATTGGATCCTCTGGATCTGGAGTTATGGACATTTGTTAGCCACCATGTGGGTGCTGAGAATCACACCTGGGTCCTCTGCAAGAGTGGCCAGTGCTTTTAACCACTAAGCCATCTCTCCAGTTCCAAATACCTCTTATTCAGACTGTGCATTCCAAGCCTGGGAAGGTACCTTGGAGAGGTGAGAGGTGCGTCCCTTAAAAGGCCACCTCTTAGTTTTCTGAAGTATAAAAATACTCGGTGCAAAGCAGCATCTCTGGGTCATGCTACAAATTACAGGTAACAATATAAGGATCTGCCAAGGGCTCTTCCAAAGTGGTTATGCTGTCAGTTTGTCTGGCAGTTCTTTTTTGTTGTTGTTGTTGTACTTCATAACAGTACTTTAAGGGGCATGATGTGACATCCAATTATGATTTCTGTTTGCATTTCACTTGATATTTGGCTATTGTCCATTCACACACACACACACACACACACACACATGCGCACACATGTATATGAAATAGTCTTATTATGTAGCTCTGGTTGGCCTGGAACTTGCTAGGTAGACCAGAATGACCTTGAACTCACAGAAATCCCTGCTGTTGCCTCCCAAGTACAAGGATTAAGGTGTCACCACCTCTCCCAGCACCTGTCTGTTTTTTGTGAGATGCCCTTCCTTGCCTATTTTCAAAATTGGGTTGTTGGCCTTTTTACTTCTACATTGCAGAAATTATTTATATACTCTGGATATAAGTCCTTTGTCAGATGTGCATGCTATTAAGTGTTTTTTTTTCCTTATAGATTATTTCCTTCAAGGAGATTTTTTTTGGTCTTTTTTGAAAACAGGGTCTCTCTGTAGCCCCCAGCTGGCCTGGAACTTGCCCTGTAGACCAGGCTGGCCTAGAACTCAGAGATCCCTCTGCCTCTGCCTCCCAAGTGCTGGGATTAAAGATGTGCACCACCATGCCCTGCCTAAGGAGAATTTAAGTAGAAGTTCTTAATTTTGATGAAGCAGAATTTATTATTTTTCTCTAATGATCAGTTTTTGTGTTCTCTTATTGAACATATTGTCTAGTATAAGGACATAAAAATGTTCTTTCATTTTTTTTTCTAGATTTTTGTGTGCATGTGTTTTTGAGACAAGGTCTCACTGTAGCCCCCACTGACCTGAAAATCACAATGTAGACTAGGCTGGTCTTGGTCTCACAGAGGTCTGCCTGCCTTTGCCTCCTGAGTACTGAGATTAAAGGTATGCACTATCATGCCCTGAGTTTTCTAGAATTTTTATGTTTTAGTTTTTGTACTTAATATCTGATTTGAATAAAATTATTTCAAAATATAATTTGTGTGTGTGTGTGTATGTGTGTGTGGTGTGTGGATGCATGTACACAAATGTGTGTGGTTGTGTGAGCATGTGAGGCCAGCTGTCAACATTATGTTTCTTTCTCTATCATTCTCATTGTTTTCTGAACCAAAATCTTTCACTGAACCTGGCACTCACTGGTTAGGCTGGCTGGCTCTCAAGCCCCACAGCTCCTCCTGACTCCACCTCCCAGCTCTGGGCCCAGCTTTTTACATGAGAGCTGGGGATCCAAACATGGGATCTCATGCTTTCACAGAACACACTTTGCCTGTGGAGCCATGTCCCCAGCCCCTCAAATTACTTTTTCATATACTGTGAGAATGGATTAATATTAACTATTTCCAAATAACAATCCAGTGATATACTTTAGAAAAAAAAACCTCCATAATTAGCGATTTTGTGAATTAAAATATTCTAGAAATAAAAATATATAGTATATGTTTAAAAACAAACATTTTTATGGTTTCACATTAGGTGTCCTAGAACATTACTAAATGGATTTAAGTCAGGAATAAAATGGGCATGGAAAAATGCAAAATCTTTTTTTGTTTGTCTGTTCTCTTTTTGTCTTTTAAAGAAAAACAGTTGGCTCTGGAGAGATGGCTAGGCAGTTAAGAACATTTGCTGCTTTTGCAGAGGCCCCAGGTTGGGTCCCCAACACCCACATGGCAGCTAACAACTGTCAGTAACTCCAGCTCCAGGGAATTCTATGCCTTCTCTGGCCTCTGTAGGCATTGCATGCAGGTAGTACACATACATACATGCAAGCAAGACACTCACACACAAAATAAAAATAAATAAAACATTTAGAAGAAAAGTCCTATTACAGGTTAACTATATGGTAATTCACAGATTTTCTTTTACCAAAGTATAATATACATAACCCAATGCAATTAGTTCTGTCAGAGTTAAATACTGGAACCCACACAATTAAGGCTAGATCATGAATTTTCCTATAAAAGCACATGTAGAGATTGGAAAATGTGGATATTTGACCAAGCTGTACCCACTAACAGGTAATGTGAATGTAAATGCGACACACAACCTTTCTATGATGAGCGAGAGAGACAGAGATAGACCTACGAGAATGAATGTGCAGATTTCCATTAAAGACAAGGACCACCTTTTTTGTTCATCCATTATTGTCACATTTTTATTCTTTACACAGGCATGGAATATACAAAAGACAAATATACAAATGCATTATGAATATTTATAGACATGGGTACATAAGGAAGCTTTCCTTTTATATGCAAATAACAAGGAAAAATTGTCCTGGATCATATGCAGAGCAGGAAAAAGCAAGCTTATTAATGCACTTGTGTGATGTTGTGTCTTTGCTATCTCACATACTATCCAACGAATACTGACTGCTTGAGTTTGCCTAAGTTGCAAAGTTTTGAAATAGGGAGATGTTGATTAAAGGGCATAAACTTTCAGATACAAAAGGAATTCTGGGAATCTTACGCAAGTCATGGTGACTATACTTTAAGACACTCTAGTGTAATTTAAGTTTACTAGGTGAGCAGATCTTAAGTATTGTCACAATAAGCATACAGAAGACCAACAAAGAGGGAGGTGGATGTTTTGCTTAGTCTGATCATGGTAATCATTCAAAGGGTGTACACATACCAAATCATCATTCTGTATACCTGAGATATATACAAATTTTATTTTTCACTTATATCAAAATAGAGCTGGAAAAAAAGAATTTTTACCTAATTGGCACAAATGAATGTTAAAAGTAAGAAATCACATGTGTACAGATCTAATTTTGCAACACTTCCAGTTGATCATCTTCATTTGTCAACAACAATCTTTCATAAAAGAAAAATATAATCGTTCTTTGCTTAACTCCCAGTTCAGGCAAAACAGGTGTGAACGAAGACAGCCACAGCCAGCAGAAGGATGGCATTGATGTTCACCGCAGCTCTCCACAAGGGCTTCTCAGATGTGTCTGTGAACTTTCTCCTCAGAGCTTCTTCCTCTTCTTTGCTCATCTTGGGCTGTCTCACCTTGGGATGTCTTAAGACATCCACAGGATTGCCCAGGATCATCTAAAACAAGAAAAGCACGAGTGAGTCATAAACTGAGATGGGAAATAGGAATCATTGTCAGCATCATACAGGTGACTGTGAGGAGAAATCACAACCACTTTCAAGTGTCAGGGGAATCTATGAGAAAATATGCTTAAACCTGACGATGTGAAATAGAAAATTTTGGAGATCCTGCCTTCTGCATCTGGATTCCCCTGCAGCCTGAGCACCTCCACTCCCCCCAACCCCCAACCCCCATCCCTGCACTATGTCCCCCTTCTAGCCTTGGGCCAGGCCCATGATCTCTCAACTCAGATCTCTGGACTCCCCTCTTAGGCCAGACCTGCCCACTGTGTCCTGATCCTTTGCACTCAGACTAGGTCAATTCTCCAACTTTGTTTGTCAGCTCCTCCACAGGTTGTCCTCACCCCTGTCTTGTCATTGGCCCCTCCTCTTGATCTGCCTACCACAGATCTGCCTACTACCCTGACCAGACCCTGAAGCACACACCAACTAGCTTTCCATACCTGAACAAAAAGCAACCAAGCTACACCAACAATATAAACAGAAACAAAAATAAATGAAGGCAGGATAGAATTTTCTATCAGCCACACAACCAACAAATGACATTCATAACCCAAATGGCAATTCCAAAACCCAAATATGAAGAGAATATGTCCCCAACAAAACCTTGGATGTCAACCCAGAACATTCTACCCAGTAAAACTATCTATCATACTCAAAGGGGAACAAAAAATTTTCCAAGAGATGGATAGGTTGAAAGAATTCATATCTACCAAACCAACCCTAGAGAGGATACTCAAAACAATACAAAGGACCAAAGACAAGAATGACTATACCCAAAAGGTTGCATAAAGGAAACAAAGGAAGGTATAATTACAGAAATACAAAAAGGACCAAGAACACAAAAAAGTTTAAATGACAGTAACCAAAACACATCTTTCAGTAATAACTCTAAATATCAACAGCCTCAATTCCCTAGTCAAAAGACATAGGCAAGTGGAATGGATTAAGAAACAAAATCCAGCCGAGTGTGGTGATGCACGCCTTTAATCCCAGCACTTGGGAGGCAGAGGCAGGCGGATCTCTGTGAGTTCAAGGCCAGCCTGGTCTACATAGTGAGTTCCAGGACAGCTGGGGCTACACAAGGAGACCCTGTCTCAAAAAGACCAACCAACAAACCAACCAACAAACAAACAATAAAATAAACAAAATCCATCTTTTTTGGCGCCTCCAAGAAACTCATCTCACCTTCAAGGATAGGCACTGCCTGAGGGTGAAAGGATGAAAAAAAAATTCCAAGCAAATGGCACTAAGAAGCAAGAAGGTGTTACAATTCTAATATCTGACAAAAATAAATTCCAAATTAAAACTAATCAGAAAAGATAAAGAGGGTCACTTCATTCTAATCAAGGGAGCAATCTATCAAGAAGATATTACAATCACGAGCATATCACCAAACTCTGGTGCACCCAATTTCATAAAAACAGTACTGCAGGACTATAAAACACAGATTAATCCCAACTCAAAAATAGTAGAGAACTTCAGTACCCCACTATCTCCAATGAACAGGTCAAGTGGACAAAGAGTAAACAGAGAGACAGCTGAATTAAATGACATCTTACATCAAATGGACCTAACAAACATCTATAGAATATTCCACCCAAGCATCAAAGAATACACTTTCTCAGAAGCCCATAAAAATTTCTCTAAAATTGATCATAAACTGAGACAGAAAACAAACCTCAGCAAATATACAAAAAATTGAAATAATTCCATGTATTCTATCAGACCTCAATACAATAAAGCTTAAAATCAGCACTAAAAGAAGCTCTAGTAACTACACAAACTCATGGAGATTAAACAACACATTCATGAATGATGAATGGGTCGAAGAAGAAACTAAAAAACTGGAACTAAATGAAAAGGATAATACAACACAATAAAACCTCTGGGACACTTTAAAAACAGTCCTAAAAGGGAAGTTTATAGCTCGAAGTGCCTACATTAAAAAATTGGAAACAGCACATGTAAATGACTTAACAGTACAACTCAAGACTCTGGAAAAGCAAGAACAAACAAAACCCAAACCTAGTAGATGAGAAGAAATAATAAAAATCAGAGCAGAAATTAATATAATAGAAACAAAGAAAACAATACAAAGAATCACTGAATCTGAGATCTAGTTCTTTGAAAAGTTAATCAAAATAGACAGATCCTTAGCCCAGTTGACCAAAAGAAAGAAAGAGGAAATCCAAATTAACAAAATTAGAGATGAAAGGGGAAACATCACATCAGACACCAAAAATTTCAAAATATTGTAAGGAACACTTTTTAAAAAAATATTTTATTATTTTTATGTGTATGAGTATATTGCCTGCATGTATGTAAGTGCACCCATGTCATGCAATGCCTGCGAGGACAGAAGAAGCCATCAGATCCCCTGGAACTGGAGTTACGGACAGTTGTTAGCTGCCATGTGGATGCTAGGATTCAAACCCGGGTCTTCTGCAAGAGCAACCAGTGTTCTTAACCGCTGAGCCATCTCTCCAGCCTCAAGGGAACACTTTAAAAACCTGTACTCCATTAAATTTGAAAATTCAAATGAAATAAATGAATTTCTAAGTTCATGGAACTCACCAAAGTTAAACCAAGAAGAGATCAACAGCTTAAGCAGACCCATAACAAATAAGGAAATTGAAACAGTAACACAAAACCTCCTAAAAATCCTTTTCCAGATGGATTTACAGAAGAATTCTACCAGACATCCAAAGAAGATGTTCAACCAATACTTCTTAAATTATTCAGAAAGATAGAAACAGAGGGAGAACTCCCAAACTCTGTCTATGAAACTAGTATCACTCTAATAACAAAACCAGGCAAAAACACAACAACAAAAATGAAAACTATAGGTCTGTATCCTTAATGGACATAGATGCAAAGATTCTCAACAAAATACTCACAAACAGTATATAGACACACATCAAAAAGATCATCCACAATGATCAAGTCAGCTTTATTTCATAGATTCAAGGATGTTTCAATATACATAAGTCAATAAATGTAATAAAACATAAATGAATTTAAAGACAAAAAACACAATAGATTCAGAAAAGGCCTTTGACAAAATGTATCCAACATGTATTTATGTTAAAAGTCCTAGAAGGAATTGGTCTGGAGGGAACATACCTCAACATAATTAAAGCTATATACAAAAAACCCATAGCCAACATCATTCTAAATGGAGAAAAACTGGAAGCATTCCCATTAAAATCAGGAACTAGACAAGGTTGTCCACTATTTTCATTCCTTTTCAATATAGTGCTTGAAACTCTTGCTACAGCAGTAAGACAGGAGAAAGAAATTAAAGGAGTACTAATTGCAAAAGAAGGGATCAAATTATTAATATATGCAGATGATATGCTATTATATGTAAGAAATCCAAAAAATTCCACCAGAAAACTGCTAGAAATGATCAATACTTTCAGTGAAGTGGCAAGTTACTAAATCAACTTACAAATATCAGTAGCCTTTCTATATACCAAATCAAGCAATTGGAGAAAGAGTACAGGGAAACTCTTCCATTCACAATAACCTCAAAAAAATCTAGGAATAAACCTACCCAAAGACATTAAAGATGTCTACGATGAAAATTTTAAATCTTTAAAGAAAGAGAGGAAGACATCAGGGGATGGAAGGATCTACCATGCTAATGAATTGGTAGAATTAATATTGTGAAAATGACCATCCTACCAAAAGCAATCTATAGATTCAATGCAATGCCAATCAAAATCACTACGACATTCTTCACAGAGCTAGAAAAAAACTCCTAAAATTCATATGGAATCACAAAAGAACCTGGATAGCCAAAGCAATCTTGAGCAAAAACAGCAAACCTGGGAGGATTACCA
Source organism: Nannospalax galili (assembly GCF_000622305.1). Lineage (NCBI taxonomy): Eukaryota > Metazoa > Chordata > Mammalia > Rodentia > Spalacidae > Nannospalax > Nannospalax galili. Next base: position 159,276 of record NW_008344750.1, read on the forward strand.
CACCAGATCTCAAACTATATCACAGTTATAGTCACAAAAGCAGCATGGTGCTGGCACAAAAACACACATGTAAATCAATGGAACAAAATAGAAGACCCAAACATGAGTGCTTGCAATTTCAGCCATCTGATATTTGACAAAGGTGCCAAGAACAATCAATGGAAGAAAGACAGCATCTTCAACAAACGGTGCTGGCAAAGTTGGATCTCCACTTGTAGAAGAATGAAATTGGATCCTTATCTTTTACCCTGCACAACAGTCAACTCCAAATGGACCAAAGACCACAATATAAAACTTAAAACTTCTCTCTCCAACCCGCAGGCCTCTCTCCCAGGTAAGTCAATCAAACCCTCCGCGCCTTGACTCCCCCAGCCTAATCCACCCTCCCACCCCCTCTGCTCTCCTTCTAGGCTGGGTTCTGTCCAATTCCTTGTCTTGGTGCCCCAGACACCGGGGGAACCACCACTGCTTCCTGATCCTTTGCATAGAGACCAACCCAGTTCCTTCTTGGGTTGCCAGGAGGACTCTGAGCTTGGCCCTGCCTACACCTCCCTCTACTTCCCTGGGCCTGCACGATCTGCCAAACTCTTTCCTGGATGCCGGGGCTGACCTTTCCTCTTGGTGATCCTTTGCATCCAGACCAACCCAGCTCCTCAGTGCAGGAGCCCTTGGGGCCACTTCCCACCCACATCTTCCTTTGCATCTCTGGGTGGCATGGCCACCAGCTGCCCTAGACCAGCATCTTTCCTGACCATAGCTCCCAGACCATTCCAACCCCCAAATTCCTGAGGCCAAAATCTTTCTTGGAGGGATCCAGACCTTAGGAGAAAGCCTGAGAGCATCTGATCCTCATATGACTTGGGCCTCTGTGGGAACTCCTGAAAACAAAAGCAATCTGGCCACTCCAATATAAAATCAAAAGAGAGAACCAGAAGCTTAGAGGAACCAGCTTTTCATGCCCAAAAAGTAAACCACAAAGGCACATAAAGTTCACAAAAAGAAACAGACCTAAACTTGAAGGCTTG
>NW_008344750.1:160383-160702 GCF_000622305.1 Nannospalax galili
GAACTCAAAAGAACAATTATAAACATGATAAAATAATTCAGAAAACACAAAGAAATCAAATAACTCAAGGAAGATAGTAATAAACTTCTGCATGAATTCAGAAAAGAGTTAGAAATATTGAAGGATACTCAGGCTGAAATGAAGGAGGAAGGGAAGCACTCAGTAAGTCAATTAGAAATGATAGGAGAAAGCCTCACCAATAGGATGAATGAAATGGAAAAAAGAGTATCAAGACTGGAAGATAAAGTGGACAAACAAGACCACTCCTGCAAAGATTATGAGAAATTTAAGAAATCACAAGAATGGAATATGCAGGAAT
>NW_008344750.1:161844-163616 GCF_000622305.1 Nannospalax galili
TAGTAGGGGACTTCAATACCCCACTGTCTCCATTAGATAGGTCAACAGGGCAGAGAGTTAACAGAGAGACATCTGAATTAAACAATACCTTATATCAAATGGACTTAACAGATGTCTACCAAGTATTCCACCCAAGCACCAAATGACATACTTTCTGCTCAGCACCCCATGGAACCTTCTCCACAATCGACCATATACTGGGGTGCAAAACAAACCTCAACAAATACAAAAAAGGTTGAAATAATTCCATGCATTCTATCAGACCACAATGCAATAAAGCTTACAATCATCACTGGAAGAAGTCCTAATCACCACATAAACACAGGGAGATTAAGTAGCACACTCCTGAATGATGAATGGGTCAAAAGATAAATTAAGAAAGAAATAAAAGTATTCCTGCAACTAAATAAAAAGGACAATACAACACAACAAGACCTCTGGGACACACTGAAAGCGGTCCTTAGAGGGAAGTTTATAGCTAAAGTGCCAACCTTAAAAATTTGGAAATAACACATATAAATGACTTAACATTGCATCTCAAGACACTTGAAAAACAACAACAAATGAAACCCAAATCCAGAAGGCAAGAAGAAATAATAAAAATCAGAGCAGAAATTAATGAAATAGAAACAAAGAAAACAATACAAAGAATCAATGAATCCAAGAGCTGGTTCTTACCAGAAAGATACAGAACATTATAAGGGAATACTTTAAAAACCTATATGCTACTAAATTTGAAAACCTAAAAGAAATGGACGGATATTTAAAGGTGTGGGAAACACCAAAACTAAACCAAGAAGTGATTAACAACTTAAACAGACCCATAACACAAAAAGAAATGGAAACACTAATACAAAACCTCCCCACTAAAAAAAGCCCAGGACCAGATGGATTTATAGCAGAATTCTATCAGACATTTAAAGAAGATCTTCATCAAATACTACTTAATTTATTCAGAAAGATAGAAATGCAGGGAGAACTTCCAAATTCCTTTTATGAAGCCAGCATCACACTAATACCAAAGCCAGGTAAAGATACAACCTGTGATGGCTAATTCTGGGTGTCAACTTGATTGGATCTGGGATTAACTGAAATGAAAGAGATCTTCTTAATTGGATCAACTAAAGCCGGAAGACACACCCTAAATGTGGGCGTTACCTTCTGATGGCAGCCGGTATAAAAGACCAAGGCAGAGCAGAATGCCAGGCTTTTTGCTACTTGCCTTCTCTCTCACTGGTGAGTTCGTCTTGCTACTGTAGACTGAAGACTAGCTGATATTTTGGAATTTGTCAGACCTTCAGCACCAGATTGGGACTACTGAGACATCCAGCCTTGTGGACTGAGCGACTACGGATTCTCAGCCTCTCCAGTGTGGTGCAGCCATTGTTGGACTACTTGGACTCTATCCTGTGAGCTAAGCTGATAAATCTCTATACATATTCATTCTACCAGTTCTGTTTCTTTGGAGAACCCTGACTAATACACAACCAAAAAAGAAAACTATAGACCCATATCCTTAGTGAACACAGATGTAAAAATTGTCAACAAGATACTTGCAAACCGCATACAGACACACATCAAAAAGATCATCCACCATGATCAAGTCGGCTTTTTCCCAGAGATGCAGGGATAGTTCAATATACGTAAGTCAATAAACATCGTAAATCATATAAATGGGCTCAAAGACAAGAACCACATGGTCATCTCAATAGATGCAGAGAAGGCCTTTGACAAAATTCAACATGTATTTATGTTCAAAGTCCTAGAGGGAA
>NW_008344750.1:164577-164854 GCF_000622305.1 Nannospalax galili
TAAAAATGACCATCCTACCAAAAGTCATTTATAGATTCAATGCAATGCCAATCAAAATCTCCATGACGTTTTTCACAGAATTGGAAAAAAGTATCCTAAGATTCATATGGAAGCACAAAAGACCCAGGGTAGCCAAAACAACCCTGAGCACTAAGAGCAATGCCGGGGGGATCACTATATCAGATTTTAAGCTGTATTACAGAGCTGTAGTCATAAAAACAACATGATACTGGCACAAAAATAGACCCATAGATCAATTGAACAAAATTGAATACCC
>NW_008344750.1:164904-190977 GCF_000622305.1 Nannospalax galili
GGTGCCAAGAATATTCGCTGGAGGAAAGACAACATGTTCAGCAAATAGTGCTGGCAAAACTGGATCTCCACCTGTAGAAGAAAGACACTGAACCCCTATCTTTCACCATGGACAAAAGTCAATTCCAAATGGATCAAAGATCTCAATGTAAAGCCTGAAACTCTGAAACTGTTAGAAGAAAACATTGGGAAAACCTACAAGATATAGGTGTAGGAAAGGATTTTCTAAACTAGACATCAATTGCTCAGGAAACAAGGGCAAGAATTTACAAATGGACCTCATCAAACTAAAAAGCTTCAGTACATCAAAGGAGGCCACCAGGGAAGTGATCAGAAAACCTACAGGATGGGAGAAAATCTTTACCAGTGATGCATCCGACAGAGTTTTAATATCCAGACTATATAACCAACTCAAAAAACAGAGAATCAAGACAAGAAGCAACCCAATTAAAAGATAGGCTAAGGAGTTGAACAGAGAGTTCTCAAAAGAAGATGGAAAGATGGCTATGAAACATCTTAAAAGATGTCCAACATCACTAATAATTAGGGAAATGCAAATTAAAACCACTTTAAGATTTCATCTTACCCCAGTCAGACTGGCTAAGATCAAGAGAACAAATGATAACAAATGTTGGAGAGGATGTGGGGAAAGGGGAACACTCATTCACTGCTGGTGGGGCTGCAAACTTGTTCAACCCCTGTGGAAAGCAACTACAAATGAACCTGCCATTTGACCCAGTTATACCACTCCTTGGCATATACCCAAAGAACTCATCCTATTGCAGAGACACTTGTACATCCATGTTTGCTGCTGCTCTTTTCACAGCAGCTAAGAGATGGAAGCAACTAAGTGTCCCTCAGTTGACAAGTGGATAATGAAAATGTGGTTCATTTATATGATAGAGTTTTACTCAGCAGTAAAGAAAGATGAAATAATGAAATTTGTAGGTAAATGGATGGACCTAGAAACAGACTCAGAAAAAAAAAATCAACGTATGTTCTCCCTCATATGTGGATCCTAGAACCAAACCCTGATAAGTGAGTATATATCCAGGCATAACTACAGGAACCAGGATAATGGAGAGGAAACAGGGAGGTAAAGGAAAAGAAAGAACCTGAAAGAACAGTAGGAAACAGGCCCTAATAAGGGAGAAATGGATAAAAATTGGGTTAGTTTAAGGGAGCGGGCAGGGAAGGGTATGCAAGGAACCTAGGGTATAAAGGGAAAGAAGGAGCTTAAGAGATGTAGGACCGTAGGGGCAGGGTATTATTAAGGGGGAAAGGGGGGAAATGGGAGTACCTTAAGTGGGAAAACCATGATGGAGGGGTGAGACAACGCAAAAGATAAATAATGCCTAGCTAATTTTAAAAACCAGAGGGAACCATATTACTCCAACAACCTATTGACAAATTATACATAGTAGATCAAGAAATATATGTCCGGGTAAGGTTTATATGAAAACAATTGGTCTTTGCCCAAGATTTATCTACATGACACACAGTAATTAAAAGTACCAGACTGGTGGAACTAACCTTCTTGGATGTTTAACAGACATACTTTGAGGCCTATACTAATTTGGTCAGAGGGACATAAAGGACAGTTTTTGCTCCTTGCCCTCCTAGGTCTACTAGTTCCAGAAGCCTATGGAGCATCTCTCAAAATGTCCTGTAACTTTGGTGAGTTACCTCACCTCTCTATGAAGGAGGCCCTGGTAACCCCACCTGATGGACTTTAACCAGTGTCCAGTCTACAAAGAGGAGGGTCATCACAGAGGAATCATTTCCTCCATGCTTCAAACCAACCATAGTTGAGCAGGACCTTTGACTTATCTTCACACAGGAAGAACTGGTAAAAGAAAGGAGCCAGGGGCTCCTCCCAAGTCCATGTGACCCCTGAGGAACATATCCTCAAACGACCTTAAGAGTAAAAATAAATTGGTTTATCTGGGCCAACTGTATGGCCTTAAACACCCAAAAGGAAAGTATAACCAAAGATTAAAGAGGCCAATATAAATTTTTTAAGAGCCCATATGCATAGCTAAAGGCTACATAACAACAACGCCAGATAGGAGATAACTTATTTTGAGTTGTTGGCCCAGGTGTCCAAAGGGACCTCCAGATAGTAACCCAGCATAGAACTGGGGAAATGAACAGCAGACCCCAATCTTATCTAAAGGAATATTGACAATTGTTTGCTGCTAGATGAGGAATGCTGACCTTCCTAAAATGAAGACATCTAGATAGGCTGACTAGAGTCACCAGATGCCAAGTAGTAGGGAATGGCTGGGGTGCCGACAACACAGCAGACAGTAGCATGGATTTCAGAGTATAATGGCCCTAGTGGGGGGAGGGAGGCTATGGGAGGGTGCCATCTGGGAAGTGGGTGTATAGTTAAATAAGATGGTTTGGGATGTTCTGTGTGATACACAGACACACACACACACACACAAATCAACAAATTTTTAAAAATATATTATATTTGAGGAGGAAGCATGGAAATTTTCGTCATGTTAATTAGTAGAGGTGATAAATATTACCATTGAAATCTACCCAATGACGTTATAGACATACACAGGCACCAAGGATCCAAGTGCAACCGATTATGACTAGTAATATTCAGGTACACACAAATTAATGAGTCTTTCTGCAAGGAACAATATGTTCTAAAATGAAATGGAGATCTTTTTTAAAGGTTAAAAACTCATTCAGTTTTATGTCTTACAGAGCTTACATTGAGTTCAGTATTGTATAACTGTATTAATTCAACTGTGAACATAGAAACTTACAGCCACTTGTGAAAGAGATGTATTCTTGTTCTGGACTGTGTTACTGAATATGTTAAAGCTGTAACAAAATGCTTCTTCTAATCATGTAGTTATTTAAAAATGTTTAAAAAACTTAAAATTCTGAAGCTGCTAGAAGAAAACATAGGCAATACCTTACAAGATATACATATAGGAAAGGAGTTTCTAAATTGGACATCAGTTGCACAGGCATTAAAGTCAACAATCAACAAGTGGGACATCATTAAACTAAAAAGCTTCTGTACAGCAAAAGAAACAACTAAGTAAGTGAAGAGGAAACCCATTGAGTGAAAGGAAATCTTTACCAGCTACACATCTGACAGGGGATTAATATTCAAAATATACGAAGAACTCAAAAAACAAAGAAATAAGAAAGTAAATGATCCAATAGAAAGATTTACCTGGAGTTGAACAGAGAGTTCTCAAATGAAGAAATAAAAGTGGCTAAGAAACACCTTAAAAGTGCTCAACATCCTTAATAATTTGAGAAATGCACATCAAAACCACTTTAAGATTTTAATCTTATCCCAGTGAGACTGGCTAAGATTGAGAAAACAAAATGCTAGAGAGGATATGGAGAAAGGGAACACTCATTCACTGCTGGTATGAATGCAAACTTGTGCAACTTCTATGGGAAGCAGTATGGCAAACTCTTAAATAACTAGAAATGAATCTATCATATGATTTGGTTTTATCACTCCTTGGCATAAAACTAAAGGACTCATCCTACTGTAGAGATGCCTGTACATTTGTACGTCTGTGTTTGTTTGTTGCTGCTTTTTAAAAAAATTATTTATTTAATAACCATATAATTAGAAGAAGCATTTCATTACAACAGCATTGACATATTCAATAACAATTTCCAAAGGTTTTTTGTTTTGTTTTGTTTTGTTTTGTTTTTTTTTTTTTTTTTTTTTTTTTGTTCTTTTTGAGACAGGTTTGTTGCTGCTTTTTTTTTTTTTAAATAGCTAAGAAACAGAAACAACCTAAATTCCCCTTAAATGATGAATAATGAAAAATGTGGTACATTTACACAATGGAGTTCTACAGAGCAGTAAGAAAAGTTGAAATTATGATATTTTTAGGTAAATGGATATAACTAGAAACTGTTATACTAAGTGAAGTAACACAGTTCCAGAAAAGCAAACAACATGTGTTCTCCCTTATTTGCCAATAATGGCACCAAATCCCTTATATGTGAATATCCTGATGTATGAGCAGGTCTTGCAGGTGTCCTGGGGCCCTCCGGGCGGGGGTAGAGTCGGCGCCAAGTCACAACACAGACACTGGGAGTCAGGGGAGAAGCAGGCAGTGCGAGCAGCTGCAGACTCGTTTATTGCAGATACAGGGCTCCCTTATATCCCCCCTCCCAGTGTCCCATTGGTCCATTGATAGGTCGTGTCTGTTCCTCATTGATTCTCTGTATCAATCCTACAGGCCATTTTCTCATCAGCCGTCTCTATGTCTTTTGGCAGAACACAGGTTTGCCTCAGCTGGATGTTTCTGGCACGTTTGCAGCGGGTGCTGGTTGTTCAGGCCGCACTTCCTCCTACATCTCCACCCTTTTTCATTTTGTGAAGCTCTAGTGGGAGCCAAGATTCTTCACCTTGGCATTATTGGCCCCACCTCAGGGGGTCCCCAGTATTATGGACCATGCCTGTCTTAGGTTGGCTTGGTTAGCAAGCTCTTATCTGTTATTGACTGCTGGCCATCAAAGGGCGACCTCCCTGGGTATGAGCCCACCATGGTGATTGGGGAAGGCAATTATACAGAGGCCTCATGGATTTCCGTGAGCCAGGCCTGTAGGACCTCGTGGGGAGGATGGCGGCCTGTGTGTTGAAGTGCCAAGAGGACCTGGAGTGTGGCTCTGTTGATGCATTTTTGCCATCTGGCATGCTGAAAGAGACACTTGACAAAGATGAGTAGGACCAAAGGAATTAGGCTAGCTATGATGACCAGGAGAATGGGGACAAATGAGGCAGGTGGGACGACACCTGAGGAGAACTTGTGCTTCCTAGCAAGGAAAAGAACAGGCATCCAGAGGTCAGGGTCCCACATGTTCTCAGGGGGTGACCCATAGTGAGAGGTTGGTAGCCTCATTCCAGAAAGCATCTAGGTCATTGGTTTTAACTTTAAGACCTCAGATGACAAGGAGGGATTTTAATGCCCTGATTTGGGGTTCCCTACAGCTGGGGTGCAGATTACCCATGTTAATTCTAAGACAAACAAAGAGAATGTGTTGGATCCAGATGTCTTGTGCTCATTAGGGGAGTTCTGTGGTTCGTTAGGCAGTGGCCATATGCCCACACGGTGTCTCCGGATGGGGAGCGGCAGTCGGGGGCACTCCTGGGTTCCACCTCCTAGGGGGTCAGCCTTTATGTGGAGGTACCCGGTGAACCGAAAGCAAAATGTGTACCTCCCTAATCGACAGACAGGACAAAGGAAAAGGGAAGGTGAGGGTTCTCACACTCACCCACGGAAGAACCGAAGGCGCATGTAACACATAAGGACTGACTTACGGAAGCTTCAGGCAGGAGGCCTCTCGCAACACTGAAGAAAGTGGGGGAGAGGCACCCATGCAGGTTGCGGGTGGAGAAAGTGAAACTAAGGCTGATCTCTGGAGCAGTTGATGTACGGCGGGCAGAAAAGTGCAAAGACCATGGTCCAGAAGAGAAAAGCGGCTACAATTATGGCCAGAACCCAAGAAGGTCAGTGCCCATGCCAGCATGGGGAACCCACGTTGGGAGCCAGATGTTGTGGGTGTCCTGGGGCCCTCCAGGCAGGGGTAGAGTCGGCGGAGTCGTGACACAGACACCGGGATTCAGGTGAGAAGCAGGCAGAGCAAGCAGCTGCAGACTCATTTATTATGGATATGGGGCTCCCTCATATCCCCCCTCCTGGTGTCCCATTGGTCCATTGATAGGTCGTGTCTGTTCCTCATTGGCTCTCTGTATCAGGCCATTTTCGCATCAGCCATCTCTGTCTTTTGGCCTCAGCCAGATGTTTCTGACGCATTTGCAGAAGGTGCTGGTTGTTCAGGCCTCACTTCCTCCTACAAGCAGGAGCCAGGAAAATGGAAAGGAAGCATGGTGGAGGTAAAGGGAAAGAAAGAGCCTGGAAGAAGATAGCAGGAAACAGATGTTACTAAGGGGGAAATGGGGGAAATTGGGGGTATTCAAGTGGGAAGGGAGGAAGAAAGGACATACAAGGAATCATGGGGGTAAAAGGGAAGAAGAAATCAAGACGGCGAATAGTAGGAGACAGGTGTTATCAAGGGGAAAATGGGGTCACTTAAAATGGGGAAGGAGGAGTGAGGTTAGACAGAGAGACAGGAGAGATAAATAGAGCTTAGGCGGCATAAGAAAACCAGTGGAAAATGTATTGACTCACCCTATATAACAAGGAACCCAGTGCTAGACAGGAGAAACTTCCCTTTGAGTTGTTGGTCACAGTGTTCCAACAGACTCCCAAAGTAACACAGGCTATTTCCACAGCCCTTAACTACCTCCCAGAACTTGAAGGTAAGACCCTACTGCTGAAAAGAGAATATACTTCCAACACAGGACTTGGAGCAATGGGGCTGGAACTGACCTGGAAGCCTTCTCTCTGAAGACTAGCTCTCCCAGTCCTAGAGGTTACTATGCAAGCTGCTAGGGGAGAAAAATCAATCAATGATCCAACCCAGCTCTAAAGCCTATTAACCACAATGATTGGCACAGCAAACTACCTCTATTGGTACAGTAGTGACACTGTTATCTAGGGGGTAATCAACAGCTATCTAATTGGACTCAAAGCCCTCTCAATGGGAGGGAATTCATGGGTGGTACTGCAAATATATCCAAATACACATGGCCGGAGAGGTCATAGATCCTAGAGAAAACCCTATCTCTTTCATATCTCTAGAAAAATGAAATTTCTTACTGTATGCTAAATATGGATCCTTATATTTTCAAACAAATATACCATATACTTGCCAAAGAACAAATATACCATATACTCACCAAAGAAACTTCTTTTTGCAACAGATGGAGGCTAATACAGAGTTTCACAACTGGTCACACACAGAGATTATATATCTTAGAGATGCCCAGCCCTCAGTGACACATCTATAGTAGAACCTCTACGTCTAAGGTTCATGGAACTTAGTGGACCAGGGAGTAGAGGGAATACTATTACATTCCTCAACTCTCACTAGCATAGCTTCCTCCTGCAATAGAATGCAATGCACACAGAAGGTCACAACTGGTGAAGTTTTAGAGAATAAGAAACTGTAGAGTATGTGACCCTGGATGGGACTACTATATTAAACCTCACCTACTCATGGCTTAGGGGCCATTGTGGAAGATGGGGTGGAAAGATTGTAAGAGCCAGGGTTGGTACATGAACATAAGGAAACAGGAGACTTTCGGGCCACTGGGAACTTGCTCATATGAACTTGCAATAATGGTGATAGCATGTACAATACCCATGGCAACTCAATCAGACATAAAGTCCAACATAGAATGAGGGAAATGGGCAGCAGGCCCCAACCCTAGCCTAGGAACTATTGGTAACTGATTACTCCTGAGTGAGCAAGAGTAAATCTTCTTTAAAAGAGAGGCTCTACAGGTGCTGACTAGACTCCAGTGGATGAACTTGCACCAAGGTTCATCTGGGTACAAATGTTTGACCAGAAAGGACTTAACAAATATGACAGAATGTATGAAATTTGGAAGGGTGGGGCTATGGGGAGTGCATATGGGGGAGGGGGTCTAATTTGATTAAGATCTAGTATATGAAATACATAAAAATAAAATACTAAGAAAAGTGAAATAGAAAATTTTGCATGATAAAAATCCAAAAAAGTAAAAAGAATTGAAAATTGTGGCAAAACACTGACATCACAGGGGGTTTGCTATCTTAAGTGTACAATGAGTTTTTATAAACAAAAGAAAAAACATCATCAACTTCATGTAAACATGATAGAGAGATCTAGAAATTGTTGAAAGAAAAATGACAAATGGTTCAAAAAATCAGTCAGAAAAAATATTTAAATTAACTTATTTTGAAATTCCAGTTTCTGCTCATCAATAGTCAACATTTGAAAAATTCTTGATAGTTATGTCAGTAAGTCTATGTAGAAACAGGAATTATCACATGTTGTTGCAAGGAAATTTAACTCCTAAGGGGGGCAATTTGGAGAGTAGAGCAAAACAGGCAAGCAAGCTTCTTATGTGATGCCAGTGGTTACAGTGAATCATATACATAGAGTGCTGTGCAAAGCTATTCATTGTAACACTGGAAAAATTAAGATATACTTCTAAGCAGAAATCTATGAAAATTATAATAAAAGTAAGACAAAACAAGTAAATGGGAATGAAAAGATGCAAAACAAATCTGTGAACTGCAATAAAAGGAATTAGGGGTGAAATGTATATTACCTTTGTTTTTAAAAGAGGCTGAAAATTAATGAAATACCCAGCCTAACAGTCAGCCTAAGTTAGAAACAGTATTCAATAGAGCAAACCAAAGACTGTAAATGAGAGGATATGAGAAAGGTAGTGAAGTAAGACAGAGGGACAATAATGAAGAGAAATAAATCTGAAGGTTCATTCTTTGACAAAAATCATATATGCTCATCTTTAGAAGGAATCTGCCTACCTGGAATGGGGAACTTACTGGGAAGAGCAAGAAATGAGGTTGGACAGATGGTGCGTGGTGCTTAGGACAATTAATCAAGATGAATTCATTGAGCATAAGTAAGTAGAAACAAGGCAGTCTAGCACAGATTGTTATCTCAGCAGCTGGCACACAGATTCATGGATGATAATGGATGGACAGGAAAAGGACAGGCAGGTGAATAAATGGATTTCATATGTAATGACCGGTTTTCTTTGTTGTTGAAATACATCATTTAGAAATTTTAGTTTGACACACATGTATATCTAAATTTCAGAAGCTGAATTTAGAGAGATTAAAAAACAAAAAACACAAAACCCCACATCAAATCAAACCGTAAATACAACGTTCTTACACAGAAACATCTGCAAACCAGCAGATGTTTATCTTCCTCAGGATCACCGTCATCTTCATCTTCTTGACTTTTCTCTTCTGCATCTAAATCAATTCATTCTTCTGTACTGTCCCAAAGACTCCAGCACAGCCAGTACAGCTAACCAGAGACAATACACAAATTCGTTAGTGATAGGAGAATATTTACAGTGATCCGATGATACCTTTGTGTAATGTGTGGTTTTTAAAATCTACACCAAGGCAGTATAGGTCATAAAGGAAAGGTCTTACAAACTCACTCATAAAAACACAATAACCTTCTTGAAATATTTCTGGTTTTATTTCCTCTAGTAGTTATCACAGCTCCAAGTAATAGTCTTAGAACTCTTCCTTCTGGATTTATGATTTCAAAAAAGCAAAACTTTAGCTATCTCGCACAGGACCTCAGCTTCATTCATTGTCCTATATCCAATTGTTTTTTATGTTGTTGTTGTTGTTTGTTTTGTTTTGTCTTTTCTTTTTTTGAGACACTGTCTCTCTTTAGCCCCAGTTGGTGCAGAACTGGCTATGTAGACCAGGCTGGCCTTGATCTCACAGTGATCCTCTTGCCTCTGCCTCACAAGTGCTGGGATTAAAAGCCTGTGCCACAATGCCAGGCCTATCATCCAATTGCTATGTTATGATTGCTTCCCTTTGGTCTAATAGTTATTGTTCTTACTTTCAATATATTTTCTTAAGTTATATTTCTGGATCTACCATGCTTAGATAGTGTCTGTGCACTGTTCTTAATTTCTAATTGCAATCGACACTTTTATACATGCCTTTCCTAACTCACCTACAAATGTCTACCAGCTATTACTTTAAACATTTTCCTATAATTTTGATTGTTATCTGTGATATGAATTAGATTTCATGCTTGATCTGTTTATTGATTAATCTCACCACTTGGGAAGCACAGGCAGGAAGATCTCTGAGTTTGAGGCCAGCCAGGGCTATGTAGTGAGACCATGACTCAGAAAAAAAATTTAAAACTTGAAAGGAAATAACATATATGCTACCATTTTTGCGGGTCATAGATTCAATTCACATGATTAGACACAATAACTAAGCAGCCTTGGGTCATTCTGAGGAAATTATTCAAATATCAATATGTTTTTAAATTTATAATCCTAACTTTGTCAGTTATGCATTGTTTAATTTGGTCCATGACTTTCTTCTATTGGTTTGTAAAAATTTGTTTTTCTTACTACTATTGACATAAGACATTTATACTTTCATGTTATCACTAAAATCCCTTTGTTATCATAATAAACTCTTATTCATGCATTTTTATATTAAATCCACTTTTTTGTTAAAACTGTCTTCTTTAGAGTTGAGTTATTATCCTAACTTGCATTAATTTCATTATAGGCTCGCCTCAAACTGTTATCTTGGTATATTACTGGTTTGCTAGGGTGTAGGAAACCAGGATGGCATGCCCTGGGGTGAGATGAGCCTAAAACTTTTTAAGTCCAGGCTACGTTCTCTGCTAAAGGAAGGGGCGCTGAAAACAGAAGCTCTGATGTCCCTATCTTGAAAAACTCTGCAGGATTAGCAAGAGAAAAGCAGCCAGGTCAAAAGTTTAGGCTCCTTGCTATGTAGGAAAGCATCTTGGTCAACAGCCCTCAGCTCATCTCCCTGTCCTGAATGAATAACTCAGCTATCATTAGGTAAGAGGTTAGGCCAGGTTAAAGGTTTACTCGAGCTGAAAGTTAAAATTTTACTAGGCTTTTAGCCCTAAGAAAGAAAACATTGTGGCCAATAAATTATGGGACAGGCATTGGTAACCTCAAGTAAAAGTTTAAGCATCCTGCTGGCGCCAACTAAAAGGCTGTGTCCTGTTTCTTTGTACCCTAAATCTTTGTATGTGACTGCCATATCCCACATGACTGCCAGTTCCTTGTAATGTATAAAAACCTTCTTAATTTTTTAATAAACAGCTTGTTGTAAAGGAACAAGTCCCAGGGTCCAGGACTCTGTCACAGGTTGATATCACCATCCATCACGAAAGCGAGGTTCCCCACCGAACAAGGCAAACTTGGGTCTTTCAATACTAGGGAGGGCCATAACATTTTTCATAGCTGTCTATGAAACAGTTGTTGATATTTATCAATCTGCTTTAGAAGTTGAAAGCTCACAATATATTGAAACATAAATTACAATGGTCTCATCAGCCCTTGGGACCATCTTCTTTTTTTAAAAAATATTATTTTTATTTTATGTGTATGAGTGTATTGCCTGCATGTATGTGAGTGCACCCATGTCATGCAATGCCACAGAGGTCAGAAGAGGGCTTCAGATTCCCCTGGAACTGGAGTTAAGGACAGTTCATAGTTGCCATGTGGGTGCTGGGAATTGAACCCAGGTCCTCTGCAAGAGCAGTTAGTGCTCTTAACCACTGAGTCATCTCTCCAGCCCCGAGACCATTTCTTTAAAAAGTAGAAATAGATTATGATTATTTATGTGTCATATAATAATTTAGTATTACATTTCTCTTTGGTAACTACGTGCTTTCTCATGTTCTTTTTTTTCAATTCCCAATATTGAATGTATTTAGTGATGACTTTTGGTAACATGTCTTTGATAAAATGTTTTTCACTGCCACATGCTTCAGTTTTCTAAACATGACGTCTTTTACTGGCCTATCCTTAAGTATATACACAAACAGGTATTACTTTAAAGATTATGAATAATAAACACAAAATACATAAAAGTGTACATGCTAGTAATAAATTTAAAATGGTACTTACTAATTAGTATACACATTTTTATTCTTATTTTATCTTTATCTTTTTATTTTTTGAGACAGGGTCTCCCTATAGCCCAAGTTGGAGTAGAACTCACTATGTAGACCAGGTTTGCCTGGAACTCACAGAGATCCACCTGCCTCTGCCTTCCAAGTACTGGGATTAAAGGCGTGTGCCACTACACCTGCCAGTATACACATTTTTAATAGTGCCTCACTTTCCAGATGTAACTATGGAAGATTACAGATTCTGGTGCTTTAAGATGTTTCTATGCTTACACAAACTTCTTTATGCCTACACACATTTTATTCCATAAATGGTAGCATAGGGTATTATAATATTCTGTATATCTTTTTCCTATTCAACCATGTCACAAACATTTAAAAATAATAACAGTGTGCCCTCATTGCACACTCATTCTCTTAGCATTAGGAATCTGGTTTGTCCTCACTTTTTATTAGAAAACTTTTGCAGAAGTAGTATTTATATTTTTCCTACTTCTGCCACTATTTCCATATAAGCTACTAAAAGTTGAATTCTTGATTCATAAGAATTAAAAATTTTACAACTACTGTCCCAATTGCCCTCCTTCTAGTTATAAAACTCACATATTCAGCAATAATTCTGAACTGTGGGATTTTTTGCACTTTCTCACCAACATTGGATGTTATTCATATTTTTTGACAATTTGAAAGATAAAATATGAGTGTCATTCTCATATTCTACTGCTTTAGTTCCTGTTATCATGAATATTTTATCTCTGTCCATGTTGTATATAGTATTTGACTTGCTCCTAAACCGGCCCAGCCCAGGTAACTCCTCTGTTCTAAAATGTTTCTTAAGCTCTTAGATGACACCAGGTGCTCTTAATCTGGTTGCTGGTAACAGTGGAATAGATTTACCTCCTAGCTGCAGTGTTAAGTTTTTTGAACCCCCAATTCATTCTCTAATCCCTTGCTTCTTAATTCTCTGCTGCTTTGCATATGCTAAGTACAAGACAAGATGGATGACTAGATGACAATCTCTTTGGGTGCTTCTAGCGCTAGTGAGGCAGTGATTCCATTGACTGAGTCTTGCATACTAGTCAGTAGGGTTAGGAAGGAAAGAATTCTTGTGTTTTGAGGAGCATGGAGCCATTACACAACACTCACATGCACATCAGAAATTGGTTTTGTTAGGAAGGAAATTCCCAGGATGACTACTATGGACACAGAAAAGAGAATGAGAGCAAAGTACATGTAGTGCACTCCACAGATGATCGTGGGACAGTTGCTGGGCACCAAGCAAGTCCTCATTCATATGCAAGCTCTGCAAACAGACGAATAAGGCCTATCACAAGTCCAATGATTAAACCCCAGAATGTTCCCTGCAAAAGAAACAGGAACAAAACCAGTGTTTAGAAAACATGAGAACTTCCAAGTAAGCACAATTACCAGCCTGCCAGCCTTCTCCACCAAGGAAAAGTAAAGGGCAACCGTGAGCACAGGGTTTTCAAAAGTAGGAAAATTGCAAATATGTCTTTATTACTGGGATGTTTCTATCCTTATTGGTTAGGTACTACTGCATATTTTAAGTTTAATTTTTAATTTTTTTATTTTATATTGAGCTTTTGTACATTTGATACAACAGTTCTTAATCAAATTTAAACCCCCTTTTCCATCCATGACCTCCCCATCCCCCCACCCACCAGACCTCATGTATTCCACCATACATGTTAAGTCCTGTCCAATGAAGCATTTGTACCCAGCTGTTCTTCAGTTGCAGTTTCATCCACGAGAGTCTGCACCTAAGATTCACAGAACACAGTGGAACGGGGGATAGAGAGAAAACTAGTGCATCCCTTAACTCTCACCAGTGAGCTTCCTTGTACCACTGCAGTTTTTAAATAATTACTTATTTTTATGTATGTGAATGTATTTGTTTGTGTGTATGTGTATCACATACATGCAGTGCCTACAGAGGCCAGAAAAAAGCATTGGATTTCCTGGAATTGGAGTTATAAGCAGTTGTGAGCCATCTAGTGTGGGCGCTGGAAACTGAACCCAGGTCCTCTGCAAGAGTAGCAAGTGCTCTTAATGGCTGAGCCATCTGTCCACCCCATTACACTTTTTTCTATTTATTTTATTGACAAATAATCCTTGTATATACTTAAGGGTACGGTGATCTTGTATTATGATATATACATGAAAAAATAATTTAATTTTTTGAATTTATTTATTTTTATTTTATGTGTATGAGTGTTTTGTCTGCATGTATACAAGTGCACCATGTTGTACAAAGCCCGTGGAGGCCAGAACAGGGCATTGGATCCCCTGGAACTGCAGTTACAGACAGTTGTTAGCTGCCATGTGAGTGTGGGGAATCAAACCAGGTCCTCTACAAGAGCAGTCAATGCTCTTTTTTTAAAATAAATAATTTATTGAGAATTTTATACATTCATATAAGGTGTTTTGATCAAATCCATGCCCATTCCCTCCCCTCCAACTCTTCCCAAATCTCCCCATCACTTTTTTTCTGATAACTTCAGGTACTCTATCTTCTTCTTCAATTTATTTAATTTTTTTATGGGGCTTTTGGCTACTCTAACATTCCCCCTTCTGAGGAGGTAATGCTAAAATCTTTTAAGGATTAGATAAAAGCTCTCAAATATTTTTGACATTTTTAGCCTTTGAAATGGAGTAGGTTGCTAAGAAGCCCAAGGACACTGTGAGTTTTAGCCAAGAAACTGGCTACTTTTCTTTGGGGTCTTTTTACCTTAACTACCTAGCAAATTCCTACCTCCTGTTCTTATCACACCATCCTCTGAAGAGGTTACCCAAATTGCCAATAGGGAATAGTGACACAGACTGCTCTGGGTTCTTCCATTCTGAACAGGGACACAGAGTGAGACAACTGGAATACCCCTTCAGTGGGTCTATCTAAAAGACTTCCAAATTGCATAACTCTTATCTCAAGGAAAAAAAGAAAGTCTTTGAATCCTGAATAGAAGATGTGAAGAAGAAGTAAAGGCAAGAGTAATTAGCATTACAAGTTCTAGACAGGGAACTAGAAAAAAGAACAGGGAAATCTTCAAATGTTCATATGAGAGTCCATTGGAATTTCTTGACAAGGGCTTCCAAAAGCATCCTTCTATTGGGTTCCTCCTCATTTTTCTTTTGTCTTCCAAGGCTGGACTCTAGAGTAATGGATTCAGGATTTGCTTTCAGGTATTTTGATAGCTGTTGGAGTGGTTAGAATCAGTGTCAGTTCCCTCTCAAAGGCTTATAGATAGGGGGAGAAAACAAAGTTATCCATCATTTTAGAACAATAGCTCATTGTCTCCCTTAGCTACAGGTGGGCACTACAGTATTGCGGACCAAGATTTGAAGTCTTACATCTGAGCAGCACTTTCTTGTTAGGAACAAAATCATCAATGAGAAATAATTGTCTAAATAACTTTTTAATATGGACTTAAGTCTAATGTCTGGGAAGTGTAATTCCTTGAACTCTTAAAGAAATACATGGATGACTTTACTCTTTGGTTATACTTTCCTTTTGGGTGTTTAAGACCATACAGCTGGCCCAAATAAATCAATTTATTTTTACACTTAAGGTCAACATGGGCTTGGGAGGAGCTCCTGGTTCCTTTCTTTTACCAGTTCCACCTATGTGAAGATA
Source organism: Nannospalax galili (assembly GCF_000622305.1). Classification (NCBI taxonomy): domain Eukaryota; kingdom Metazoa; phylum Chordata; class Mammalia; order Rodentia; family Spalacidae; genus Nannospalax; species Nannospalax galili. The sequence continues at coordinate 180,142 of NW_008344750.1, forward strand.
AGTCAAAGGTCCTGTTTGACCATGTCTGGCTTCACTTGGAAGCATGGAGGGGAAACTGTATGCACCTTCTCTACCAAGTAACATAGGGGTCTTTCCATTACCTCTCTCTTGCTTCATTTGTAAAATGTCAAGATATGTGTCTAGAAAAGACTTTGAATTTTTATTTCAAATGTTTATGTGTTAAAGGTATTGTTACTATCACCACCAAAGCACAATCTTTAAAATATATGGCACATTTCTCTTAACACCAATGTGAATGCAAAGACATCAAAGCCTTCCAATACTGGTCTTCACTTGTTTACTTTATGGAACAAGTGAGGCCACAGCCCCAGGGTTCCTTTAATGCCCAACCCGCAGAGAAGGAAGAGATTCCACTTTTCCTTCTACCCAATTGCAAGACTTTAAAATGGGCTTCAGGCCAGGCATGGTGGCGCACACCTGTAATCCCAACACTCAGGAGGCAGAGGCAAGCGGATCTCTGTGAGTTCGAGGCCACCCTGGTCTACAAAGTGAGTTCCAGGCCAGCTGGGGCTACAGGAAGACCCTGTCTCAAAAAGACAAAAAAAAAAAAAAAAAAAAGGCTTCAGCTACTAAGCCACTAATATGTAGTGACCTATTTTCACTACAAAAACACAGATAAGTATATTCACAAAACTTGATAGCCTAAAAGGGGAAATGATACATTTATTATTTTACAGCTTTGACCACATTTACAGTTATTACCATCCATTTGAATATTTTTGGAAGGTCATAATTTTTTTCAAGATCATTTCCCACATTTTGTTTTAATCAAAGCTACTGAATTTTAAAAGATTCACACACAGTAATCTACCTAATAGGATAAAAACACTCAAGCCAGATCCATGGACAGTAAGTTTTAAAATGTTACTATGATGGAAACATGGTGATTAAATGTTCCTACACATTGCAACATGACTGAATGTCACACACTAAACAGAATACTTACTGTATTATTCTAGCTAAGATATCCAAACCTGGGAAAGCCTAAAGTATTGTATTACTGGTTGCAGATGTTACCTTTGTCACTCTGGGACCAAGAGGAGTCTTGGAGTTCTAGTAATTTCTATTTCTTGGCACAAATTGTGGTTATATGAGTGTTCATTTTTAAAACATCACTGAGCTATGTATTTATGTTTTATATGCTTTCTATATTTATTAGACCTTTAATTTCAAAAACATTTTACAAAATGCTGTAACAATACAGACTCTGCTTGAAAATTATGGAGGAGAAAATGGAGATTATTTAGCTATTATTTCTTTTTGTTTTCTTCCATTTTACTGTCTTCAAGACCCCCAGCATGGTCAAAGTCTCCTGGGTTGACAAAATGCTTTAAGCAGCTTCTTGGACTTTTCTTCTTCTTTAGAGTCTGACTTTCTCTAACATGGCCCAGTCCTTAATGAATGAAATTTATGAGTTCCTCTGTATAAGTGTGCAGAGGATTGAATTGATTAGTTCCATGTGGTATGCACATAAACTATTAAAGGGAACACACTTAAGAATCAGAATTATAGCCAGGCGTGGTGGTGCACGCCTGTAGTCCCAGCACTTGGGAGGTAGAGGCAGGCGGATCTCTGTGAGTTCAAGGCCAGCCTGGTCTACATAGTGAGCTCCAGGACAGCTTGGGCTACAGGGAGACCCTGTCTTAAAAAGACAAAAAGAAAAAAAAAGAATCAGAATTATAATGGGAATTCTATCCCATTAAAACATGGAATTGTATGAAGATGGGGTAGCTCTGGGATAATGAAGAGAGAAAGATACAAGTTATAATCAGAGATACCAAAAGTCTACAAGAAGAAACTATTTCATTTTGAAGTATGGCAATAATTTTTAGGTCTAGAAAGAGAAAACTTGAATTAAGCATTGTCTACTGTTTCCTCCTCATTCTAGAATTCTGTTTGCTTTCACTGAAGCCAAAGATCAAGGAGCTTTGTTCATTTCTGTATCCACCCCTCCTATGAATCCCAAGTAGAGAGCAAGGCCCTCATGATCCAGCTATCAGGAACTCTCTTTCAGATGCTTTCTTCTGTATCTTGGTGTAGAGGTCCATGGTGAAGAGGGTGCTGGAGCTGTTGAAGATGGAGGTCAGGGAGCTCATGAGAGAGGCCACCATGAACAACAGCAACGGGCCTCACAGTCCTGGGGCCAAGAGAACATGTAAGCACTGATCAGAGGCTGGATGTTATGGCCTAGGAGTGATTTGCTGAAGCAAAAAGCCATTCAAAGATAAAACTGTCATCTACAGCACTTTTAGCTAATGCAATTATCAGTGTACATCATCATCGCATCATCTAGTGATGACTCTGGTGAATACACTATGTAAGTTTAGCACTCACTAGTTACTTAATGATCACGTTCTAAAAACTACTTTTGGGAGAGGAAATAATCTCATACCATCTTTCTTTGGGGGAGAAACTCTTGACTTCCTGAAGATTTAGGGAACTGGAAAGGCCCAGCAGTTGACACTGCTGAAAAGAATTGTGGGCAAACATGAAGGTTGTGTAACATTTTGGGAGTCTCACACTTTAGTTCCTTCCACCTATTAATAATGGCTCTGGGGTCTCCCGGTACAGGGCACAATAATGTGTATGCTACTTTGTGCTTGTGGATAATATTCTTTTCATGCTGAATATACTTGTGTGAGTCAGAGAAAGTGGCAGAGAAATGTCAGCCAATCCTTGATGTTCATAAGAACCCAGGCCACCTGCTGACTTCTGAGCTCTGTGTCTTGCTCTGTTTGTGTTCGTTTCCCACAACAATGATCACTTTCGGAAATTTTAATAATCGACATCTGATAAATGTGGCTTATTAGCTGTCTTGCAAAAGTAAAATGAGTTCCAAAGTGTAGGGACATTTGTTCTTTTTTTTTTTTTAATACGTGAACGTCCATGTTTATTGCAGTACTATTCACAATAACCAAGATATGGGATCAGATTAGATGCCTAGCAAATGCATAATAAACTGTGACATATATACAAGACAGAGTCTATTCACTTATAAAGAAAAAAATCATGTCATTTGAAGGAAAATTAATAGAGCTGGAAACCATCAAGCTAATCAAAATAAGACAGAATTGGAATGACAAATATTGGATGTATATAAATAATTATATAATTTCATATATATACAATTAGAAAGGGTACTATGAGGAAAGAGGAAGGAATGTAAAGGGAGGAGGACACAATAACAAGAGTATGAAGGAGGAGAAAATGAATATCACATTTGATATTCCACACTCTCTCATATGTGGAATATAGACTTCAATGTTTACATATTTAAACCTATCCATATATGTATAAATGAGAGCAACAGGGCACCTATTGGAAGGAGGAAAGGAACCAACAGGAGAGCGATGGGAGGATAGTCGTGGGTGAATATAAGCAAAGTATAACGATACATTTGTATGAAAATATCAGAAAGGATCCCAATATTTTGTATGACTACTAAAAACCTAAAGATATATGAAGAATCTTTTGAAGAATGTGGACAAGCTGGACGTGGTAGCTCACATCTTCACTTCTAGCACTCAGGAGGCTGACACAGAAGGCTTGCCCTGAATTTGAGGCCAACCTGGGCTACAGAGAGAATTCCAGCTACAAAATAAGACATTGTTACAAGTACAAAACAAACTACAATAAACAAGCAAACAACAAGTATAAGTGCACATGTACAAAGAGAAAATAAGTTCTTAGACAATAGGAAAAGTTCTGTGAGCTTATCTTAGAAAGTAACAAGACTATACCCAGGGAATGCAGCAGGCTGTAAGAGTGAAAACTCATTTCAAAGATTTTCATTTGGAAAAGAGAAGACTTCAGGAAAAAGGCCACTGGGGTGCTTTGAATGAAAATATCTCCCATAGGCTCCAAGAATTTGGACAGCTGTTCCCAGTCGGTGGCACTGTTTGGGGAGGTCTTAGAAGGTATGGCCATGCTGGAGGAAGCACATCACTGGGGACAGGCTTAGAGAGTTCTTATGCCTTGCAGAATCTCAAGTTGCTCTCTTGTTTCCTATGCCCATTTGAAGATGTGAGTGTTTATCTTCTGCTCCTCCTCCAGCCACCTCTGCCACCATGCCTCCCCACCACAAGAGACTCTTTCCCCTTAGAACCATAAACTCAAATAAACTCTTCCTTCTATAAGTTGTTTTGGTCAGTGTTTCTAATCACAGCAACAGAAAAGTAACTAATAATACAGTAATTGATACCAGACAGTGAGCTGCCAACCGTGAAGAACCTGATCATGGGGAGTTTTGGAAGAATGTGCAAGACTTTGGAAGTTTGGGTTAGAAAAGCAGTTGATTGCTGTATGCAGAGCTTAACAGGCCATTCTAGTTGGTGCCTGGAAGAAAATAGTGTTGAGAACAATGTAATTCCAGAGGGATATAAGGACTTGAGCAGCAATTGGGATATTTCGGCAAAGGGTCTGGCTGGAATCTGCCTATAGCCAAAAAGCTTTCCTGAGGCTAAGTTGAAAAGCAATGGAATAATTTCTTTGATGGAAGAAATTTCAAGACAGGCTTATATAGAAATGGTGCTGTGGCTATTAATGGTGACTATCATGCAGCACTAATATTCCTAAGAGCACTAGGAAGATAAATGTTGGAGCCCTGGCATGTGCTAGAGAGGATCATTTTAATAAGGAAATTAAAGTGATTATGGAGGGGCCTAGAGATTTGTACTTAAACAATGGAGGTAATGCCTCCAGGGTAAGATCACATCCAACTTGTAAAAGGAAAATGCTGCAGGGGCCACTGAAGCGAAAAGCCTCTAAAATGGATAAAGCAGCCTGAGGTCCATCTCAGACTTACAGTCAAACTTGGCAGTCTCATTCACCTGGTGCTGGCTTTAGAGGCATGAAAGATGCAAGAGTGAAGGGGTCATCAGTTCGTCCTCTGAGGTCTCAGAGAGCCACTGAGGCCAGGCAGTGTGCAGCAGGGGTTCTCCTACATAAAGAAGGCCCTGATAGGCCATTGCATGAAGTTGTAAAGGTGAAGCCTGGTTGGCAATAGAGACCCCAAGAAGAGGTTCATGGTACCAGAGATGTAAGACATGTGCCAAGAAGACCTGCATATAAGGAATAGTACCAGCAAAGCTGGAGAGGCTGAGTCATTGAGGCCCCTTGGAAGTGAAGTCCCAGATTGTAGAGCTACTAGATTTTGTGTTTGCCCTGCTGGCCTTAGGTCTTCTTTGGTCTGGCATCTCCTCACTTTGCCTCTATTCCTCCCTCTTGGAATGGGAATGTGTGTTCAGTTCCACTGTATATTGGGATATGTCATTTGTCTTTTGATTTTACAGGGGCTTACAGTTAAATGATTTCCCTGAGTCTCAGAAGAGACTTTGGACTGTGGACTTTTGAATACTAGTGAGACTAGTAGTGGAGGAAGGACCACAAAGGAGAGGGAACATATGGTGATGGTTTTTCTGTGTCTGGGTTACCTCGTTTAGTGTAACAGTTTCTAGTTCCATCCATTGTAAAGTCTATGAACCACAATAATGACTGGTCCAATAAACTACCTCTATTGGTGCGGCAGTGGCACTTTTATCTTGGGGAAATTAAGAGTTGTCTAATTAGAATTAAGTTTCATTCAATGAGAGGGAAATCATGCATGCAACTGTAAACACAGCCAAGTACACATGGGTAAAGAGATCATAGACACCAGAAAAAAACTGCTTCTGTCACTTCCCTAAGCCCATGTAATTTCTTACTATATTCTAAATATGTAAATATGTATCCTTATATTTACAGACAAGTGTACCTCTACCACTCATCAAAGAAATTTCTTTTTGCAACAGATGGAGACAATTACAAAGTTCTATAGCTAGCCAAAGGCAGAGAATAAGTGACTGTGAGGTGCCCAGCCATAAGTGACACATCTACAATGCAACCTCTATACCCAAGAGCCAGGGGGACAAGACATCTGCTGCTATTTAATGTGTTCTAGACGTGACAGGGAAGCTGCCCCAATGAAATCTCCACAATATGGTAGTCTAATGAGATTTGCATAATGACAAAACCCTTGACATGCCAAGGGGCATGGGAGGATGTCACAGGGTCCCACCTCAAGATGAAGAACTACAGGCAATCAATGGATGCTGGAGGAGACTCAGTTTTCTCCAGGGACCAGCTCCATGATGGGTTATCTAATCCCAAACACAGATACACATGAACACCACTAAATGGACTCACTATATCTATATGTGTGTGTGTGTGTATACATGTGTATATGTGTGTGTGTGTAACAAAAATTAAAAAGAGGACAAGAAATCGAGAGGGAGTGGTGGGACATGGGAGGAATTGCTAGGGGACTGGGAGGGGTGGAAATAGTGCAAAGGCAATACTCATCTGTGAAATGTTCAAAAATTAAAAAATAAAATAGAGGAAATAAAACATTCAGAAATTTAGCAAAGAAGCAACACTAAAGTTTGTAGGGGAAAATGCCAAGTAAGACACAGAGACAGAAACATCAGAGTAACACCAGACATTTTGTCAGCAGCCCTAACAACTAGAGAACCATGGGAAGATATATCCCAAATCATGAAAGTAAATAATTGTCAATCAAGATTTCTATACCCACAAAACTATTTTTTAAAATAGATGTACATATTAGAATCTTAGCTACTAACATTATATGTCATGTAGCTAACCTATACACCATTTACAGGTCTACATGTAGATTACAGGCCACAGAGGGTTAAGAGACCTACAGGGCAGCTCAAGGAGTTTCAGGGGTTGGAGCCATTGTTAAGAGCACCTGCTACACAATCCTGAGGACAGGAAGGAGTTCAGATCGCAGAAACAAGCTGGGGATCCTGCACACATCTGTAACTCCAGCTCCAGTGTCCCATCTAATCAGTGGGAAGGTGGGATATGATATGTGATGTTGGCAGAAAATCCTAAAGCCACTTTTCATGAGGAGGGGCAGTGTGATGGTTTGAATGATAATGCTCCCCATAGGCGCCAAGTACTTGGATATTTTGTCCCCAGTTGGTGGAGCTGTTTTAGGAGGTCCTAGAAGTTGCGGCTATGCTGGAGGAAGCACATCACTGGAGGTCGGCTTACTGGGGCAGCCTTAGAGAGTTCTTAAGCCTTGCTAGATCTCTAGTCTCTCTCTTGCTTCCTGTGCCTGCTTCAAGATGTGAGAGATTAGCTTCCACACCTTCTCCGGCCACCTCTGACGCCATGCCTTTCCACCACAATGGACTCTTACACCTTTAGAACTGTAAGCGCAAATAAACTCTTCCTTTTATAAGCTCCCTTGGTCATGGTGTTCCTATCACAGCAACAGAAAAGTAACTAATACAGGCAGGCACACAGAATATTTACTAAGCCAGCAGTCCACACAGAGTCCTATCATTCCCAGACCCTCCTCTTCTAGACTAAAATTGTCTTGTCTCTTTTCTCATACAAAGGAGTCCCAAATGACGTGAATGAGGTTCCACAATCAGAGACACAAGTTTTAAGAAACTCACCACCAACCACCAGGACTTTCTTTGTTCTATGTGCTGAGGCACCAGCCCAAACACCCCCAACCCCATACATTCAGTGAATGTATTCAAAATCTCTTGATTTATAACAAAATTTGTTTCACTCCAGATCTGAGGGAGACAAGAAGGTTTCTGGGGCTTATAGACTTGCATATAAATTAAAATAAAAATAAATATGGAGAGAGAAAAGTATTTCAAAACCAATACAAATTAAGGCAATTCATGACAATAAAGCCAGCATCATAGAAAATTCATAAAGGAATACCATATGCAGCGGAAAAAAGAGTTTCACATACAAGTGTGTGGGGAAGAACACAGTCCTTGAGAGCAACAGAAAGGAAAATGGGAAGGAACCAACCATGTCCAGCACAGCAAACTAGGAGGCATACAGCACCACAGGAGGGAGGAAACACAAGAGCCAGCAACTAACCACCAGGAATAACTAAAACAAAACCATAAACAGCAGCAAATCCTTCTTAATTATAACCTTAATTCACCAATTAAAAGACACGGATTAATCAGCTAGATTTTAAAATAATTTATTGAGAATTTCATACAGGGATATAAGCATATAAGGTGTTTGGATCAAATCCATGCCAGCTCCCTTTCCTCCAACTCCTCCTATATCTCTCCATCACTTTTCTCTGATAACTTCATATACTCTTTCTTTTTTTTTAATGGGGCTTTTTGCTACTCTAACATTACCCGCTCTGAAGAGGTAACCCTAAAAATTTTTAAGGATTAGATAAGAGCTGCCAAATACTTTTGACGTTTTTGGCCTTTGGAACAGAGTATGTTGCTAAGAGGCCCAAGGACATTTTGACTTTTAGCCAAAAAGCTAGCTACTTTTCCTTAGGGTCTTTTTACACTAATCACCTAGCCAATTCCTACCTCCTATTCTTATACCATCCTCTGAAGAGGTTACCCAGCTTACAGATATAGGACACAGACCACTCTGGCTTCTTCCATGCTGAACAGGGAGGGATGCAGGGTGAGGCAGTTGGGGTATCCCTTCAGTGCGTCTATCTAAAAGACTCCCATATAGCATAACTCTTATCTGTAGGGAGAAAGGGAAGTCCTTGACTGGTGAATAAGAGATATGAAGGAGAAGAAATGGCAAGAGTAATTAGCATTACAAGTTCCAGACAGGGAACTAGGAAAAACTCAGAACACGGAAAATTTGAAACGTTCATATGAGAATCCGTTGGAATTTCTTGATGAGAGCTTCCAAAAGCATCCCTCTATTGGGTTCCTCCTCATTCTTCTTTTGTCTGCTAAGGCTGGAATCCAGAGTGATGGATTCAGGATTTGCTTTCAGGTATTTTGATAGCTGTTGGAGTGGTTAGAATCAGTGTCAGTTCCCTCTCAAAGGCTTCTAGATGGGGGAGAAAACAAATCTGGCCATAATTTTAGAATAGCGAGTTGTCTCCCTTAGCTACAGGTAGGCACTACAGTGTTGTAGACCAAGATTTGAAGTCTTACATCTGAGCAGCACTTTCTAATTCAGAACAAAATCATCAATGAGAGATAATTGTTTAAATAACTTTTCATATGGACTTAAGCCTAATGTCTGGGAAGCGTAATCCCTTGACTCTTAAAGAAATATACTGATGACTTTACTCTTTGGTTTTACTTTCCTTTTGGGTGTTTAAGACCATAAGTTAACCCAAATAAACCAATTTATATTTACACTTAAGGTCATTTGAGGATCCATTCCTCAGGGGTCACATGAGCTTGGAAAGAGCCCCTGGGTCCTTTCTTTTATGAGTTACATGTATGTGAAGATAAGTCAAAGGTCCTGCTCGACTATGGCTGGCTTCACGTGGACGCATGGGGGAAATGTTTCCTCTGAGTGACCCTCCTCTTGTAGACTGGACACTGTTTCAAGTTCATCTGGTGGAGTCTCTGTGGCCTCCCTGAACAAGAGGACAGGTAACTCACCACAGTTACAGGACATTTTGAGAGATGCTCATAGTCCCCTAGAACTTAGTCAACCTAGGAGGGCAAGGAGCAAAAACTGCCCTTTAAGTCCCTCTGACCACATTAGTATAGGCCTCAAACTATTGCTGTTAAACATCCAAGAAGGTTAGTTCCACCAGTCTGGTACTTTCAGTTACCATGTGCTATATAGATAAAGCTTGGGCAAAAAGCAATCATTAAGATTATGTGTGTATTATTTTTGTTTCATCCTTTATATATCCTAGAAATCCTCCACAGACCTTTACCACTTGCTTAGGTTTTCTCATTTTTTCTGTCTATTTTGGAAAATATCTCCATTCCCATATCTTTTAAACATCTTTTACATTCTCATTTTCTTTTTTAATAATTATGAGATATAATAACATTAACAAATAAATTTTCCATCTGTTGTGAGAATGCTTTTCCTGGGGATACTAAGCCATGCTTATTTCCTTTTAAGGCTCTAGTGTCAAACCAATGTTTGATTAAAGTTTTGCTGGTGAACAAATGAATTTTCTGAGCTTCCTTACTGAGATAACTGAGGGGTTGCTGAAGTGTATGAATGACCTGAGGGTATGCACACTGGAAAGCTTTTACTTAGCATAGTCATGCCTTCTCTTCCCAGCCTTCCCCAGATTGTATAATTTATCTCTCCCCAAATCCAGGAAGCCATGTATGATTAGGGTCAAATTACATACAGTTGGCTGGGAAGAGTGGCTGGATACTCTGGTGGGGGTCCAGTGACCCTGCTTGCCTCTCCTTTAAAGAAGGAGCACATCCATCAACAAGCCCAATTGTGACAATGTCTAGCAATCAGGCACCGCTGAAGTTATGATGATGGTAGTTATTTCATGCAGAAGAGACTGCTATATAGCATCACTTTATTAAAAAGATCTGGAATTTAAAAGGATTTGGGGTTAGGATCCACATATGAGGGAGAACATACATCTTTTATTTTTCTGAGTCTATCACTTCATTTACTATAACAGTTTCTAGGTCCATCCATTTACCTGTAAATTTCATTATTTCATCTTTCTTTACTGCTGAATAGAACTCCATTGTGTATATTATACCACATTTTTGTTAACCATTCATCACTTGAGGGACACATAGGTTGCTTCCATCTCTTAGCTATTGTGAAAAGAGCAGCAACAAACATTGTTGTACAAGTGTCTCTACAACAGGATGAGTCCTTTGGGTATATGACAAGGAGTGGTATAACTGGGTCATATGGTAGGTGCATTTTTACTTTTTAAAGAGTTCTCCACACTATTTTCTATAAGGGTTGCATGAGTTTGCAATCCTACCAGCAGTGAATGAACATTCCCTTTTCTCCACATTCTCACCAGCATTTGGTATCATTTGTTCTCTTGAT
>NW_008344750.1:191393-224977 GCF_000622305.1 Nannospalax galili
TTTTCTAACAGTTTCAGTGTTTCAAGGTTCACATTGAGGTATTTGATCCATTTGGAGTTGGTTTTTATGCAGGGTGATGGGTATCTAACTTCATTCTTCTACACATAAAGATCCAATTTTGCCAGCACCATTTGTTGAAGATACTGTCTTTCCTCTATTGTGTGTTCTTGGCACCTTTGTCAAATATCAGGTGGCTAAAATTGTGTGTACTTTTGTTTGGGTCTTCAGTGATGTTCCATTGATCTATGTGCCTATTTTTGTGCCAGTACTATGCTGTTTTTATGACTATGGCTCTGTAGTATACTTTGAGATTTGGTAAAGTAATCCACTCAGTGCTGTTCTTTGTGCTCAGGGTTGCTTTGTCTATCTGGGGTCTTTTGTGCTTCTGTATGAATTTAAGGATTTTTTTCTGAATTCTGTGAAGTACGTCATGGGGATTTTGATTGGGATTGCATTGAATCTACATATTGTTTTTGGTAGGATGGTTGTTTTCACAATGTTAATTCTTCTAGTCCAATCCAACGAACATGGGAGGTCCTGGTGTCTTCCTCAATATCTTTCTTTAATGATTTAAAATGTTCATTGTATAGATCTTTGGTGTCTTTGGTCAGATTTATTCCAAGATATATATATTCAGCAATTGTGAATGGGAACATTTCCCTGTACTCTTTCTCCAATTGCTTGTTATTGGTATATAGAAACTGCTGGGTTTTGTAGGTTGATTTTATAACCTGCCACTATTCTGAAAGTGTTGATCAGTTTTAGGAGTATTCTGGTGGAACTTTCGGGATCTCTTAGGTATAGTATCATATCATCTGCAAAAAGTGATAGTTTGATCTCTTCTTTTCCAATTAATGCTCTAGCAAGCATTTCAAGCACTATGTTGAAAAGGAGTGGAGATAGTGGACATCCTTGTCTGGTTCCTGATTGTAATGGGAATGCTTCCAGTTTTTCTCCATTTTGAAGGATGTTGGCTATGGGTTTGTTGTATATAGCTTTAATTATGTCCCTCCAGTCCAATTCCCCCTAGGCCTTTGAATATAAACGCATGCTGAATTTTGTTGTTGTAGTTTGTTTCTTCATTGCTGTGACAAACAATACTAACTTGGGGAGGAAAGGGTTTATTTAGCTTACATCTCGCAGGTCACAGTTCATCAGGGAGCCCAAGGTAGGAACTCAGGGCAGGAACCTGGAGGCAGGAGCTGGAGCACAGACCATGGAGGAATGCTTCTTACTGGCTTGCTCTCCCTGGCCCCTGCTCAGCCTGCTTTCTTATGCAACACAGGCCCACCTGCCCAGGGTTGGCAGCACCCACAGTGGGCTGGGCCCTCCCACATCACTCAACAATCAAGACGGTTCCCCAAGGACATGGCCACAGGCCAGCCCAATGAAGGAAATTCCCCAATTGAGGCTCCCTCAACCCAGGTGTGTCAAGTTGACACTAAAGCTATACAGCACATTTATCAAAAGCCTTTTCTGCATCTATTGAAATGACAATGTGGTTTTTGTCTTTCAGTCCATTTATATGATTAATAACTTTTATTGACTTGTGTATAGTGAGCTATCCCTGCATATGTAGAATAAAGCCTACTTGATTGTGGTGAATGATCTTTTTGATCTGTGTCTGTATGCAGTTTGTAAGTATTTTGTTGAGAATTTTTTCATCTATTCTTTAAGGATATGGGTCTATAGTTTTCTTTTTTGGCTGTGTCTTTACCTGGTTTGCATTCTTCCTCATTTTGAATAATTTAAGTAGTATTGGTTGGAGGTGTTCTTTAAATGTCTGGTAGAATTCTGCTGTAAATCCATCTGGGCCTGGGCTTTCTTAGTTGGGAGGCTTTGTATTACTATTTCAATTTCCTTATATGTTATGGGTCTGTTTAAATAATTGCTCTCTTCTTGGTTTAGCTTTGGTGGTTCCCATGATTTAAATATCCATCCATTTCTTTTAGATTTTCAAATTTAGTACTGAGTATGGGTTTTTAAAATATTCCTTTATCATGGTCTGGATCATTTGGGTGTCTGTTGTGATGGTTCCCCTTTCATCTCTGATTTTGTTGACTTGGATTTGCTTTCTTTCTTTTGGCTAACTGGCCTAGGTGTTTGTCTATCTTGTTTAGCTTTTGAAAGAACCAGTTCATAGATTCATTGATTCTTTGTATTGTTTTCTTTGTTTCTATTTCATTAACTTCTGCTCTGATTTTTGTTATTTCTTCTCTTCTGCTGGGTTTGGGTCTCATTTGTTCTTGCCTTTCCAGTGTCTTGAGTTGCAGTGTTAGGTCATTTATTTGGGCTCTTTCTAATTTTTTAATGTAGGCACTTAAAGGTATAAACTTTCCTCTTAGGACTGCTTTTAAAGTGTCCCAGAGGTTGTGTTGTGTTGTATTGACCTTTTCATTAAATTCCAGGAATTCTTTTATTTTTTTCTTAATTTCTTCTTTGACCCATTCATTGTTTAGGAATGTGTTGTTTAATCACATGAGTTCATGCAGTGACTAGGGCTTCATCTAATGTTGATTTTGAGTTTTATTGCATTGTGTTCTGAGATGCATGGAATTATTTCAATTTTTTGTATTTGTTGAGGTTTGGTTTGTGGCCCAATATATGGTCAATTTTTTAAAAAGTTCCATGGGGCGCTGAGTAGAAAGTGTATTCTTTGGTGCTTGGGTGGAATATTTGAAAGCTGTCTGTTAGGTCCATTTGATGTATGGTATTATTTAATTTAGATGTCTCTCTGTTTATTCTTTGGCCAGTTGACCTACCTAATGGAGACAGTGGAGTATTGAAGCCCCCTACTATTACTAAGTTGGCGTTAATCTGTGTCTTAAAGTCCTGTAGTGAATTTTTTATGAATTTGGGTGTGCCAGAGTTTGGTGCATATGTGTTAAGCATTGTAATATCTTCTTGGTCAGTTGTTCCTTTGATCATAATGAAGTGCCCCTCCTTATCTCTTCTGACTAGTTTTACTTTGAAGTCTTTTTTGTCAGATATTAGAATTTCAACCTCTGCTTGTTTCTTAGTGCCATTTGCTTGGAATATTCTTTTCTATCCTTTCACCTTAATGTAGCCTCTGTTCTTGAAGATGAGATGGGTTTCTTGCAGACAACAAAAAGACGGGTTTTGTTTTTTAAACAATTCAGTTAGCCTGTGTCTTTTGACTGGGGAGTTCAGTTCACTGGTTTAAGGTTATTATTGAAAGATGTGTATTGGTTGCCATCATTTTCATTGTTGTTTGTGTTCTCTGTGTAATTTTGTGTTTCCTCAATTATACCTATATTTAGTTTCTTTCATTGCCCCTGGGGTGTAGTTGTTCCTTTCTCTTCACTTTGTATTGCTTCAAGTAGTCTTTGAAGGGCTGGTTTCATGGACATGTATTCTTTCAGGCTTTTCGTGCCAAGGAAGATTTTTCTTTTCTCCCTCAACTATAATAGACATTTTTGCTGGGTAAAGTATTCTGGGTTGGCATCTATTGTCATTTAGAACTGGAAATACTTTGGTCCAGGCTCTTCTGGCTTTCATAGTTTGTATTGATAAGTCAGCTGTGATTCTGATGGGCTTTTCTTTGTATGTGACTTCTTGTTTTAGTTTTGGTGCTTTCAGTATTCTCTCTTTGTTGTGTACATTTAGTGTTTTTACTATGATAAATCATAGGGAGTTTCTTTTCTGATACTGTCTGTTTGGTGTTCTATGTGCTTCCTGTATTTGTATGGGGATGTCTTTCCTTAATTTTCAGAATTTCTCCTCTACAATCCTGTTTAAGATCTGGTCAGTACTATTAATCTGCAGTTCTCCTTCTTCCATTCCTATGATCCATAAGTTTGGTCTTTTCATGGTGTCCCACATCTCTTGCATATTCCATTCCTATGTTTTTAAATTTTTTCCCATAATCTTTGCTTGAATGGTCCAGTTCTTCAACTTTATCCTCCAGTGTTGATATTCTGTTTTCCATTTCATTCATTCTATAGGTGAGGCTTTCCCCTGTTGTTTCAAGTTGGCTTATTGAGTTTTGCACTTACTTCTTCATTTCTGCCTGAGTTTTCTTCAATGTTTCTCTTTCATGAATTCATTCAGTTTATTCCTATCTTCTCTCAGTTGATTTGTTTGTTCGTGTGTTCTTTAAATTCATTAAATTTCTTGATCATGTTTATGATTGTTCTTATAAATTTTGTGTCCTGGGTTGTCTCTAGGGCATTCTCCTTGTAGAACTCTTCTACAGAACTGGTGGAGTTTGGTGGGGACAGTGTTTTGGCTTTCCATTTTATTATTCTTTCATTGTGATTTTGGCTTGTGAATTCCTTTTGTTCTTTGTGATTCTGACATGAGAATTAGGTTGAAGTATGCTTCTGTTTGTATTATTGGTGTGCCTTGGTCTTTTTTTTTATTGTTTATGTAAATCTAGTTGGTCCAGGTTTCAGGTTCTCCCAGGGTTTATTTTGGAGGGAGCTGATGACTTCGGATCATCTATTTGGGAGCACCCACAGAGGGCCAAGCCAGGGGTTCCAGTCAGGTGCACTCAGGCTTCCTTCTAAGGTTTGTAACCCTACTAGTGGGAACTCAGAGCAAAATTTGGGATAGTCCCTCAGGGAGGGGGGAAGTTTTGGAACTCTCAGTGGGTCTGCTGAGTTCTCAGCCCCTATGCCAGAGGGAGGCTGGAAACAGGCACTCTCTGGAAGTCTGCTGAGATCACAGCTGCTACACAGATGGAGGTAGGAACCTGCCCTCTCAGGCTGTCTGCTAAGATTTTAGCCTTATCCTACCAAAGCCAGGTCTGCCCTGGGGCCTTAGGAGGGGCCTCATGCAATCCCAGTTAGGGGGTTGTGCATGGCACAATTAGGGGAAGCTCACCGCCACATGGAGACAGGATCCATGCACTCTCAGACAGTCCCCTGAGTTCTCAGCCTCTATGCCAGAGGGAGGCCAGAAACAGGCACTCTCTGGTGGTCTGCTGAGATCACAGCTGCTGTACAGATCAATCAGCTGGATTTTTAAAAAATGATCCAGCTGTCTACTGTCTCAGAAACACAGATAGCTAAGAAAGACATCCTAGTCAAAGGTTGGAAAACAATCCACCAAGGAATTTGAAGCCATAAACAAGGTGGCATAACAATTTTCATATCTGATAAAGTATATTTATAATAAAAACTAATCAGAAGAGATAAAGAGGACTATTAAATATTGATAAAACTAAAAATTCATCAAGGGACATAGCTATTGAAATATTTATGCATTGAATCTCTGAACCCTCAAATTTCATAAAAAAAATCTCCCAGTAAAGTATAAGAGACCACATAGGCCCAGAAACAATAACATGGAAGACATCAGTACCCCACTCTTATATTTAGATAGGTCTTCCAAATAAAAAAATCAGGAAACAAGCCTCAGAGCTAGATTCCAACATAGATCAAGTGGATTTAGCAGATATCAGCAAAATATTCTACCCGAAAGATGAGGACTACACATTCCTCTCAGTGGCACATGGAATCTTTTCTTAAAACTGACCACATTGTAGGCCACAAACTAAGCCTTAATAAATACACAGAAATCAAAATACTATCCTGAATCCACAATGGAATAAAATTAGAAATCAACAGCAAGACTAACCTCAGAAAATACACAAATACGTGGAGACTGAACAATACACTTTTGAATAAACAGTCAGTCATCGAAGAAATAAAGGAGGAAATCAAAAAGTCCTAAAGTCAAGAGCCAGGGGTGGTGGCGCAGGCCTTTGGTCCCAGCACTCGAGAGGCAGAGGCAGGAAAATGTGTATAAGATTGAGGCCAGCCTGGTCTATGTAGTGAGTTCCAGGTCAGCTGGGGCCTACAGTAAGACCCTATCTCAAAAAAAAAAAAAAAAAAAAAAAAAAAGGCAAGAGGAAACCAAAACCCAAAGCAGCAGATGGCAGAATGTGATCAAAATCAGGGCAGACATTAATAAAGTAGACTAAAATAACCCTACACACGATTAATGAAAGAATGGCTTCTTTGAAAAGATTAATGAGATTGGCGAACTCTTAGTCAAACCAACAGAGAGAGAGAGAGAGAGAGAGAGAGAGAGAGAGAGAGAGAGAGAGAGAGGAGCTTACTCAGTAAAAATGAAACAAAATAGGAGTTATTACAACAGACCTCAACAAAATCTAAATTATAACAAACTGGGAAATCTAGAAAAATGGATAAATTTCTAAATTCACATGTCTTAACAAAATTAACCTCAACAGATTTAAACAACCTAAACAGATTCATAGCAGCCAAGGAAACTGAAGCAGTAGTTAAAAGTAAGTCTCCCCACAAGGAACAGTCCAGGGTCAAATGGCTCAAAGTGTGCCACAAAATAGAAAGGGAGAGAACACTACCAGCTTAACTCTGCAACCCCAGACAGATCAAGATACAACAGCAACACCCACAACGGAAGCCTGCAGACTAATCCCCCTCATGAACACAGGTGCAAAAACCTTCAACAAAATACAAAGCCATTTCAAGATCACATTAAGAAGATCACAACCAAGTTTGTTTCATCCCAGGGATGCAAGGTTGGTTCAACATACACAATAAACACAATACAGATTTGTTAATAGAATTAAAGGCTGAAATCATATGATAATCATATCATAATCATATGATAATCTCAATAGATACTAAGGAAACATTTGATAAAGTTGAACATGCCTTCATGATAAAGTCTTGAAGAAACAAAAAATAGAACATAGTGTAATAAAGATTAAAGATGACAAAACTATAGCCCACAAAGCTATAGACACCTAATTTTTGACAAGGGTGTAAAAAACATTCGCTGGAAAAAAGGCAGCCTGTTCAACAAATGGTACTGGCAAATTGGATGTCTACCTGTAGAAAAATGAAAATAAATCCATATCCCTCATGCTACCTAAAAATCAATTCAAATTAGATCAAAGACCTTAATCTAAAGCAAAAAACACATCTCGGAGGAGTGAAGGTGGATATGCTCAAAATATAGTGTATACATGCACAAAATAAAGGAATCAAAACATCACCAAAACTGCTAAGTGAAAACAGGAAAAACAATTCAGGACATAGGTATTGGCAACAAATTTCTGAAACATTCCAATAGCACAGAAAACAATCCCAAGAACTGACATGGAATTAAAAAGCTCCTCCACAGCAAGAAACTATCAGCAGAGTGGAAAGACTGAACTCTAGCAGGGGAGAAAATCTTTGCCAGCTATTCTTTAGACAAGGGGTTAACATCTTGCATACATAAAGAACTGTGAAAATCAAACACTAGGAAAACAAAACTGTCAATCAATAAATGGACAAATGACATGAACGCTTTTCAAAAGAAGAAATAAAAATGACTAATAAATGTTTTTAAAGTGTTCAAGGAAACTTTACTGTTGGTGGGGGTGTAAACTAGTGCAACCATAAGAAATAAGTGTGGAGGCCTCTCAGAAAACTAAAGCTAGACCCAGCATATGACTCAGTTTTACCACTCCTGAGCATCTACATCCTAAAAAGATACTTGCGTATCTATATTTATCACTGCTCTTTTCACAATAACAGGGAAATGAAATCAACAGGTGAACGGATAATGAACATGTAGTGCATATATACAGTAGAATTCTACAAATCACTGAAGAAAAACAGAATTATAAAAATTTCAGGAAAATAGATGGAACTGGAAAACATTATTTTAAGTGAGAAATAGAGTTAAAGAAAGACAAATACCAGCTGCTCTTTCATATGTGGATTCTAGCCTCTGCTAAATATGTATATTTAGGTGGGAGTGAATATGGGTAAAGGCCATGTGATGGGGAAAAAAGCAGCTTTAAGAGAGGGAGGTGGTCGTATGTGGACCCTAGACTATAGTATACATGTGCATATATAAACAAATGCATGTATGTATATACTATAATCTTTAGACTCAAGAACAAGAAAAAGTACTTTGCAAAGAAAACAATGATGAATGTGTGGATACAAATTCCTGTGTACTGAAGTAGAAGGAACCATTCTGCATTTTTCTATTATTTAGTACCATTAAAAATAATTTTATGATGTATAAATCATATAAAAATAGCTTTTATCAGTGATTATATTTCTGTTATAAAATTTTCAATTTTAACAATCTTTTTAAAAATTATTTTGTTGTTTGTTATTTTGATGTTTGTTGGTTGATTGGTTGGTTTGAGACAGGTTCTCCCTGTAAACCCAGCTGGCCTGAAACTTGCTAAGTAGACCAGTTTGGCCTTGATCTCAGAGAGATCCATCTACCTCTGCCTCTTGAGTGCTAGAATTAAAGGCATGTGCCAAGAAAGGATAGAGAAGTTATTGTTGAGAAAAAGGTCAAAAATAACTGAAGAATGGCCAAAGGGAAAGCAAAAATGCCTCCATAAGCCTTAGTGCCTTATCACAAGGTGCAAAGTGACAATTTTCAGTACCATATGTCATGGTTGGCTTCGGTTGTCAACTTAACCCATCTGGGAAGAGGGAACCTCAATTGTGGACTTCCCTCTATTGGATAGACCTGAGAGCAGGTCTGTGAGGCATTTTCTCCATTATTGAGTGACATGGGAGGGCCCAGCCCACTGTGGGTGGTGCCACCGCTGGACAGGTGGTCCCGGGTTGTGTAAGAAAGCAAGCTGAGCACAGGTCAGAGGAGCAAGTCAGTAAGCAGTGTCCTCCATGGTTTCTACTTCCTACCCTGACTTCCGTGAGTGATGAACTGTCGGCTGAAGAGTAAGAAGCAGGAAACTCTTCTTCCCCAAGTTGGTTGTGGTTAGTGTTTTGTCACAGCAGTAGAAAGTAACTAGAACATTTTGTTTTATTTTATTTTTTGTCTTTTGAGACATGGTCTCCCTGATAAATACCTAACATGCCTGGAAAGATTCCAGAATGGCCGATCTTTCCATGGTACAGATATTCCAGTGGGCCTGTGAACTTTGTGACCACCCTGATTCCTGTTGGTTTTCTACAGCTAGGCTCACTCAATCCTTGTTTGTCTCCAGAGAATCACACAGCCCCTCTTGGTCTTTTTGTCACCCATGCTGTGCCTCAATGGAGCATTTATTCAGTTCCAAACTGAACTTGTTTCTCCTGATTTGAAAATATATTAAGCACCTAAATAAGACTGTCTTTGTTTTTCTTTTAACCCATTTTGTAATTTTTGGTTTATATTCTATACTAGGAAATGAAGGAGATAAGAAATGTCCTCCTCTTTACTACTGAATAGCTATCACTTAAGAAGAAATTACATATATATATATATACATTTTCATATCCTTAATGAGAGAGCGGGTTTAGACTCTGAAAGCTGGTAGGATTTATAGACTACCATGTTATGAATACAGGGCTCCTTTATCTCATCAATGTGTTGTAGACAGACCTCAAGGAGATTAAGGCATCTACATGGCTCCACTCTAGACTGCTGAAAATCACACACCCTTTCTCTGGTCCTATCAAGCAACCTCGTATAAATGAAATGTCAGAAGGTACTGAACTCACTGAGGTTTGAATGGCCACAATAATGAAGAGGGAGAGGATAGACAGGTAGATCTGAAGTCTCTTCCTACCAAACTGCTTCTTCAGATATTCCAGCATGGTCATCACCTGCAGAAACAGACATCAACAGGAATTCATCTCAGAGCCTGGTGCTTTCAGATTGTTAACATTTGCTAAACACCTATGGATAGTTAAATACTATGCATGACATCTGGGGGTAGCCTACTAATCTTCCTCCATATACTCTATTTTCAACTGACCTCCAAATAACTGCATGTTCTTTCAAAATCTTTTTTTGTTTTTGTTTTGTTTTTGTTTTTTTTTTTTTGAGACAGGGTCTCCATCTAGCCCCTGCTGGCCTGGAACTCACAGAGATCTGCCTGTTTCTGCCTCCTAATTGCTAGGACTAAAGGCATGCACCACCATGCCCGTCTCTCTTTCAAAATCTTTAGCTTCTATATGTTTTCTCTAACACTCTTAGATCTGAATTTTCCTGTCTACAAAATGCTACTTACCTCTTACAGATAAAGCCAGGTTGTTTCTGGTCATTTCTGAGAAGCACATGGGTGATCCTAGATTCAGGTTGCTGCACTAGGGTAAAGCCTAACCACTGCTGTCATTGCTCAGCCTCCACAGATTTCTCACCCAACTGTCACCACTTCTACACCCAGCCCTTCCAGGAAAGGAATGGGATTTTATCACTTGTATATGCTCAGCAATAGACCAGGTGAAAGCTGAGACCTAAGTCTCACTATGGAGAAGCTTATGAATAGCAGAATGATGAAGATACTTCTGAAAAGTTCATTTGCATATTTGTGGACACTCACCCCTGCTTTGATGTAGATCAGGACAAACAATCACCCAGAACTAGCACCATAAACAAGGCCTATGAGAAACCAAGTAAAGAGTACAGAGTTATGAAGCTTGACTCCTGGGACTTATCAGACCACTGAGTAGAAAAACAAATGAAAGTTTTCTAAGATCTTGTCTCACTGAAGCACTTGTGATCCTTTAACAACTGTAGGTTCCTTCCCTCTGTTTTTATGATTCATAGGCCAATACTTTTTTAGACATAGCATGTGACAAAAGATGTGAAGTGAAAGATGATCCAAACATGGAAAATCTGGGCCTAGTAGGGCCACTGGAAGAACATAAAAATCTCTGTCAAAAAGTATTCCAGCAGGAAATGTAAATTTATTCCTGAATGAATAGAGCAACCAAAAAGAAACGTGGATATCAAAGACAATTCTTGGTGTCTATCAAATCTTCCCACGGAAAACAAGAGTAGATATGTAACAAATCATTGATACACAATGTTGACAGGTTCTTGACAGGCGTAATGCATGTCACTCTAACAACTGAGTGAGGGAGCTGTTTTCATCAGTAGTTTTTATCTGCAGAAATAGACAATGAGCCTAATAGAGATTAAGGAAGCACAGTGCCACAGGCTGAAGAGGGACTGTGGAGGTATCTGCTGGTGACAGTTGCACCTAGGCAGGCCATCAGTCATCCTGAGATGACTCTAGAGGCAGAGACCCTGGTACCATTAAAATCAAACTCTGGCCATAGGGCATACTTGGAGGCTGGTGTATACTGGAATTTCTGATACTATGAAAGTAAAATTAGGCAAATATTTAACAAGTGAAGGGCAAAGGCATTTATGACAAGTCAAGCCTCACTCCTAAGTCCATCCAGGAATGGTCTGTTTAAACTGTCACTGTGACCTGACTTTCTTCCACATTACCATCTTCCTCCCACCAATATGCACACACTACGTGAAAACACTAAGAAGAAAAATGAAAAGATAATTCCCACTAACCAGGACTATAATGACACTCTAGTCATATGCCAAGGCATGTGCTAAGGGCTAGGGTGGTACGAGTGGAAGAAAGGACACGTTCCCAATGCTCGAAGAGTCTAATTAAGGGTCACAACTCTGTAAAATGATAATGGGACAGTTAGGAACTCAATCCCAAAGTCCTGTAGTTTTGATCCAACATCTCTCACTGCACTGTTACTGCCTCAGCAAAGCCTCACTTGCACAGCTCTGCTCATCCTTCTGATACCAGCAGGAGGAAGCTCCTGTGACAATCTGCAAAGCCCTGCCCACCATCTGTGATGGACGTCCTCCCTTGGTACATAAAGTGTGCTGGACTGTCCCCTCATATTCCCATTCTACTGAGTGTATCTTTGTCTCTGCTAGCAGAATGTATTTCAAAAGAAGGAACTGTTGCTTTTACCTTCTAGCTAGTTGATTGCTAGACATCCAGTGCTGAGGGAGGAGACATAAAATTGAGAGCACAAATGACCATGGGGCAAGTAAAAGTGGAGATCGAATCATAGAGAAATTGTGTTCTTGGTAGGAAGGATGGCATGAGAAAAGTCTGGGGGTCAGTGATGACGTGAGGAATATCTGAGACTTGGAAGAGCAAAATGGGGACTAGTGAGAAGAAGAGCAGAAACACAAAGGGGGCACACCCTGTACAGACTCAGAAAAATCTGATATGTGAGTTCAATAACGTGTGTTCACATGGGTTTGTTCTAAAGGAAATGCCTTTGCCGCAGCTTACATTCCATTCAACTGCTGCAGTCGCAATTCCTGAAGTTGCTCCTATTCCAGCCAGGCCCACAAAGTGGTTACTACCAATGTTACTGGCAAAGAGTGAGGCCCCCATCTGAAATGCAAGAGAGGAGAATGTAGTTAGGGTCAAACTATCCGAATCAGGTTTTTTGAAAATGGATAGATGTTTCAATCGCTCCTTAGAATAGGAAGCAGAAAACTGCATTCCATGGGCTGAATCCAGTGTGCCAGCTGATTTTAGGAAGACCATAAATGAAGAATGTTTGTCGCATATATAAATATATCTATGTGTGTAATTTGGGGGCCTGTTCATTGAACAGAAGAATAAATGTAACATAAGAGAATCAAAGGATTACTTAAGGTGTATTGATTTTGACTGAAGAAAAAGACCCACCCTTCAATCATTTCCTTTAAAAATTGCCAAGCGAGCACTGGAAATAGAGTTCAGTGGACAGAGCCCTGGCCTGTAAGCATGAGGACCATTCAGATCCCAAGACCCACATAAAAGCCAGGCAGCCATGGTAGCCACTAATATTCCAGAACTGCAGAAATGGAGACAGGCGATCTCTGGGCAAGCTGGCTAGCTAGGCTAGTTGAAATTGGTGAGCCCTTGGTTCAAGAAGAGACTCTGGCTTGATAAAGTGGTGAGCAAGCCAAGATGACACCTACAGCAATTCCAGGCATTCACACGAGCATGTACACATGTGAAATGTGGAACTGCATACACTTATGTACCCATACACATAGAGACATGCATATACATACATACACATGCAAAACAATTGCCTTATATGCTACACATGGTGGCACATGCCTGAAATCTTTGAAGTTGGGAGGCTGAGGTAAGAGGATCCCAAGCTCAACACCAGACTCTGTTTCACAAAAGCAAAAACAAACAAGTTGCTTTGCTTGTGTGGAGCTGCAGACCTATAATCTTAGTACTTGAGAGGTGGAGGCAGGAGAATTTTGAGTCTGAGGCCAGCTTAGGAGTGAGTTCCAGATGTTGTGAGGTGCTTCATCAGAGAAGACCACTCAGACAAAGTTTTGTCGAATGAAAGTTTTGCTGGCCAGCAACTACACAAGGGTGTTGGAATCCAAGTGCTTAGCCCCAACCCACCTCTAGGTTAAGCTTTTATACAGGGAAACCATAACCAGGGGTGAAAATTTTAAGCTCCCAAGCTTACAGGTACAAAGCCCCCTTAACAATTTTTATTCTTGTAAGCAACAATTACTATTTTGTAGAAGCAAGTCAAGCATAACCTATAGAAACCATAAATCTGCAGTTAGCAGGTGCACTCTGGAACACACTGATCTGTTCCCAAAACAGCTGGGGTCCTGCTGAGGTGTGTTCCCATACCCGGGGCCAACTGCCTGATAATTTCAGAGGCTAGAGTCATCCTAAACTTTAACATGGCATAGCTATGGAATTACACAGAGACTTTATCTAAAATTAAAACTAAGAAAAAAGCAAAACTCATGTCTCTTTAAAGCTAAGAAAACGCCATAATCTAAACTGTAAGTCAGAAATTATTCTTTCTACTTGACAACCTCCAGGTGTTTATGCACTTACAGCTTATTCTAACATGTTCTGAATTTCTTTTCATACTGATGTAACATCTAACCTCACCAATTAATTATGCCCATATTCTTGCATGAAAGAACAAGTCTACTCCCTCCTCAACATGACAGACTGAAGAATGATTTTTAAGATTTTAAATGACTAAAAGTGTTTTATCAACCTAAAAATGATTTTATTTGGGGGAACTGAAATTAAATTTCATTTCTAGGAACAGTTTTATTAAAAGACAACCATACCAAGTAGGAAAGCAATGTACATCATTAATTATTACTATTCCCAGTGTAAACACACACACACACACACACACACACACACACCATTTATCTCCATAAATCCCTGGCCCACTTACCAGCAACCATGTCACATCTCAACCAGCAAGGAAGAAGCCTCCAACAGCACTTTGGTTGGTCCTTAGCATTGCCTGAGCAGAAAGAAAACTATGTAAGGGTTAAGCAACAGCAGTGCACCCACTGTGCTCCAGTCTCCAGTCCCTCTAGCTAGGATGCTACCAGTAATGAATTTTCAGCACTCTTCCAGACAGAAATACTGTGGAGACTGACAGGGCATCAGTTCTCAATGGACTTCAAAATAATAGTTTGGCAAAAGATCAGGACTAGATGATTTCAAGAAATCATATTACCTGAAAAACAGTTTTCATTTATGGAAACAGTGTGAGGTGCCATGCTGTGTTTGGGTGATAATTCATAGCACTGAATTCAAAAATAAAAAGAATGAAGGGAACACAAATGACTTAAGTGCCAACTCATCAAGTAAGAAAATTCAAACAATAAAGGAAAATAAAATGAGATATTGAAATTTTTAGCTCACTTTGGCAGGTGCTGGAGATGCCAAACAGTGTAAGTCTGTAGTTCTCAGTCCTCCCTCTATTCAAATAAGTGTGCTGCCTTAAAAATAAATTCACTCAGTATTGTCACATATAAGAAATAATTCAGATATAATGACATTAGTAAAAACTGATGATGTTGTCTCAGCCCATTATGACACACCTTAATGATACACACTAAGACACTCCCTCAACCCTGCTACCCACCCTGGTTTCCACATGCCCAAAGTCCCACAGCCAGCACTACTATGAAGTGGGTGACAATGACTGAGATGTCAGCAGCATTTTGGATGTGCTCTGACAATGCAGGAAGCTCTTTAGCCCAAGCTGTGGTGCTGGGACTTCGCGTGCTGGCCACGGCTTCAGGTGGTTCTAGCCCCTAGCCTAAGGATGACCCCCCTTTCTTTATATGAGCACTGGATTAATAATCAATCCTCACGCAGATGGAGCAAGGTATCAGGGCTGAATCTTAGAGATGTAGACCTTTAAACCTCTCCTGTGTATCCAGGCTTTGGGACCTTGGCCCTTCAGTAGTCAATGTTGTTCATGGTAGTGTGTAAAGATGAAGGATGAAGGTCAGGAATGGGGCAAAAATTGGAAGTGAAAATCAGAATGTCTATTTTTTGAAATCAAGACTTGACAAGTTAAACAAGACTGTGGAGAGATGAAAGGAGACAAAGAGGAGAGGAAAGAGATGGAGGAGTCAGAACAGAGACAGGATGGATAAAAGGTCCTTAAAGAACAAACAGGATTGTTTTATCCAAACAAAAAATGTTATCTCCTCAGAAGAGGTTAATTGCTTAGTTCAAAGTTTCCAAAGCCCTGTATTTCTCTAGGACAGTCTATCTGAGTGAAATTCAGTGACACCTCAGGACCATAGCAGTTCACGCAGAAAAAGGACTAAGCTCGTCAAGCAACATACAAAAATGCACATACGACTTGCTATTTTTAAGTACACAATTTAACAACACAAAGGACATTTACAATGTTGCACAACCATCGCCTTCTCCCAATTTTAGAATGTTTTCATCATTCCAAACTGATGTTATGTACTCAGTAAATTATATTTTCCCAGGCTTACCCTCCTCTAGCATCTGGAAACTTCTATTCTACTTAATTTGTCTATTCTAAGACTCTATCGAGGTAGAATATATGATACTTTCCCATTAGAGTCTATCTTATATGACCAGTATAATATTTTAAGGGTTTATCCTTATTTTAGCATGTTTCCAAATTATATTTAATTTCAAGAGTAAGTAACATAAAATTGAATGTTGTCCTAGTATGATTTCTGTTGCTATGATAAATGCCATGACCAGAAGCAACTTATGGAAGAAAGGGTTTGTTCCAGTTTACATCATCACATCACAGTCCACCATTGAGGGAAGCCAAGGGAGGAGCTTAAGGCAGGAACCTGGAGGTGGGAGCTGAAGCAGGGTCCATGGAGGGCACTGCTCACTGCTTTGCTCTCCTAGTTTTCTCAGATTCCTTTCTGTTGGGGCCTCTGTTATGTGAAGTAGAAGTCTCTTCATATCCGGATAGCTCATGAAGTTCAGAGTTATGTGCTGAGACTCCTTTCATAGCGGGGTGCCTTCCTGGCATTTTTACTGACTCTCCTTTTGAAGTGCCCACCACAAATGCCATAACATAAACATGGCCTCTGGCTCTAGGAATACCATGCTTTCCTGTGTGATTTTTCAGGTAGTCAGCAGTCTGGCAGCATGGCAGAAATCCACTTCCATATGCAAATAGAATGTCTCACAAAGTATCTATCAGCCAAAGCTTTTACCACTACCCCCATGGTATAAATATCCCAGTCTTTCTCTCAATATCAGAGAGCTGGGTCACAGAGAGCTGGATCACTTGAAGCTACACTTAATAAAAGCTGTGACATGGGCTAAGCAGAGTCTTGAGTCTTGTGTCTTACTACCGGCGACCCGGCCTCTCCGGGGGGCGCATTCCTCCATCACCGACTTGCGGACACCCTAGCTTTCACCGTCCTCATACTCTTCCCGCGTGGTTCAGTGGCCGGTGGACCTCGCATCCTGAGGAAAGTACATGGGTGAAATAAGGATGGGACCGGCTGAGTAGACCTCAGCAGCAGAGGGACTTTTCAGCACCAAAAAGCGGCGGACAGAGACTCATCCGCCGCCGTGGCCAGCCGCCACATCCAGGAGACGCGAGCCCCAGGCGCTCCTGCCCAGGGATGGCACTGCCCACAGTGGCCAGGACCCTCTCACATCAATTAGCAATCATTAAAACACCACATAGACATATCCATAGGCCAATCTGATGGAGGAAATTCCTCAATTGAGGTACTGTCCTCACAAGTGACTCTAGGTTTGTGTCAAGTTGACAACTGAAGTCAGTGGTGACAGAGGTATATATCATATTTTATTTGTCCATTTTTCTGTTGATGGATATTTCTGTTTTTTTTTTTTTAATTTCTCAGGTTTTTGTTAGCATAATGAGGTCCCTAATGCAGACTAACTGGGTAAGATCAAAGTTTCTGTTCTAGTGATACTTGTTCAGCTGTGGTCATTCATAATAGCTATGAAATGGAGGTGGTCTAGATGTCCATCAACTGATGAATGGATAATAGAAATGTTGTATATACATATATACAAATGGATTCTATTCAGTTGTAAAGGAAAAACGAAATCAATAATGAAATTTTCAGGTAAATGGGTGGAACTGGAAAATAGTATACTGAATGAAATGACCCAAACCCAGAAAGAAAAATGGTACATGTTCTCTCTTATTTATGGATCCTAGGTCTGAATATTTTTCAAGGTGTATTTATCTAAACTTATATGTTTGTCTGTGAGCCTACATGAGTTTATACACACAATGGTAGTGCAGGAGCCCACAGACAGCAGAAGTGCCTGTGCCAGCCGGCCAAAACGGACAGTACCTGAAAGGGGGAGTGAGGATTGAAAGAAAGAAAAGGAGACAGAAAAGATGCTTGGGAGGACTGACAGTGAATACTGCAGCCCCGGTTTATTTCAGCTCCACCTTTTTGTACAGAAGAACTCAATTAGTTTCCACAGCTGTTTTTCCCCACCTGTATCTGAGGGTCAAGGAGCGGTCAGATCAAAGGCTTCTTTGATCCTTTTGTTTACCACTATTGCCTCCAGGTCAGGTATTGTGAGGCTCTCCATAAACACCTTCCTCCTGAATAGGCTGATTTAGGTACTGGTTTGCATGACACAAACTCAGTAAACAAGGCTGCCACAGCTCAATGATTAGCAGCCCCTGACACAGAAGATGGCATCAGGTCCCCTAGAACTGAAGTATAGGTAGTTGTGAACTTCAATGTGGGACCCAACCCAGGCTTCTTGCTAGAGCAGTCAGTGCTCTTAACCTCTGAGCCATCTCTCCAACTCCTAGATCCAAATCTTGTGGCTTGAGTATATAACTGCTATAACCTACAAGCCAGGAAAATAGAAATGTACCATTGGGGGAAGGGTGCGAAGGAGCTCTAGAGAGGGGATAGTAGGGCACATGTGCTATGAAAGGGGAAAGGGGAAATGGGGGAAGGACTTTACATGGGAGGGTGGAGAAATAACACAGAGGGAGAGGGAGGGACAAGGGATAAATAACACTAGGGATGTTTGGGAAAACCACAGGGAAATCTATTATTTTCTAACCTTACTTAAAATTGCGCATATTACAGTGGGATAATGTTCTCCCCAAGAGTCATAGACTATCTAACAAAAATCCCATTACTAAACAAAGAACACCTCCCTTTGAGTTGTTGGTCAGAGGGATCCAAGACACCCTCAAAACAATAAAGGCTATTGCCATTGCTGTTGATTGCCTGCCTGCCAGAAAAAGAAGGTAAGTCCCTATTATTAAATACACCACACACTGTGGTCACAGGATTTGGAGAAAGCAAGCTGGTACTAGCCTGGAAGCCTCCTTCCTGAGGAGTAGTGTCCTAGTTATGTCTATTGCTGTGATAAAAACACTGACCAAAACCAACTTGGAGAGGAAAGGGTTTATTTTATCTTACAGTACAGTCCTTCATTGAAAGAAGCCAGGGCAGATGCTCAAATAGGAACCTGGTAGTAGAAATTAAAGCACAGACCATGGAAAATGGCTGCTTACTGGCTTGCTCTCCTGGCCTGTGCTCAGCCTGCTTTCTTAAACAACACAGGACCACCTGCCAAGTGGTGGCACTGCACACAGTAGACTGGGCCCTCCCACATCATTCAATAATCAAGAAAAGGCCCCACAGACATGGCCACAGGCCAACTCAATGGAGGAAATTTCTTAATTGAGGCTCCCTCCACCCAGGTATGTCAAGTTGACAACTGAGTCTATGCAGCACAATTGACCCCTAGTCAACTTGACACACAAGCACATCATTATTAAACCATAACCTTTCCATTTCTTTTTCTAAATTTTTATTTATTATTTTTATTTTATATGTACGCATGTATTGCCTGCACGTAGGTAAGTGCACCCGTGTCGTGCAATACCCTTGGAGGTCAGAAGAGGCTGTCGGATTCCCTGGGGCTGGAGTTACAGACAGTTGTAACTCCAACCGGGGTCTTCTGTAAGAACAACCAGTGTTCTTAACTGCTGAGCCATCTCTCCAGCCCCAACCTTTCCATTTCTTATTCCTAAGATCGTACATTAATATTATATTACAACATAAAACAGTATAACTTTAAAATTCTCACAGTCCTTAAAATTTAAAAAATTTAAAAAATTCAATGCCTCTTTAAAATAATCCAAAGGCTCACAACTGTGAGCTCCTGTAAAATCCAAAATAAGTTACATACTGTCTTATTTCAAAAGGGAAAAACTAAGCACACTTAAGTAAAACCAAAGTTCAGCAATGTAGCTCAGTGTTGGATAGCTGGAATTCACTCACAGTCTTCTGGGCTCCAAAAGGCTTGAGCAGCTCTACTTCTCTGGCTCTACCATCCACAGCACACATAGTCTGTCTCATAGGCTCAGGCCAGCTCCACTCTGTACCTGCCACTGCCCTTGATGGTCCCATGGTCCTGGCATCTCCCATATGCTGGAGTCTCCATTGAACCTGAGCCTGTACCTTCACCAATGGTCACTCATGGCTTCTCACAGGGCCAAGTCTCAGATCCTCTCCATAAACCCCTTCATGCCTTCAACACTAGTACCACCTGGGAGACTTTTGTGCCTTCTCAAGTTCTGCTGTCAGTTTGCTGGGCAGCTTTGCCCCACTCTGTACCACAGCGTCTATGTACTGACCTTGAGGAAATACTTCCCAGAAGATTTCACTCAAAGATGCTGATCTCTTGTCACAGTTGATTTTTTTTTTTTTTTTTTTTTTGGTTTATTTGAGACAGGATCTCCCTGTAGCCCCAGCTGACCAGGAAATTGCTATGTAGACCACACTGGCCTTGAACTCACAGAGATCCACTTGCCTCTGCCTCCTGAGTGCTGGGATTAAAGGCATGTGCCACCACCCTGGCTACAGTTGATTTTTTTTAGTCCTAGCTGCCAAGCATCGATTATCCCAGTAAAGTAAAAATGTTTTACTTCCAAAAATTCTTAATTCAAAATATATCACACAAACAGCCCTGATAGAGTCTTTGCTTCCCTTTGAAGCTTCGCAAGCCATGCCTCCATCATCTACACCTCTTTTAGCATTATCTTCTAAATTCCTACAGAACAGCTCACTGAACTTCAAGAACTATTTCATTCCAACATTCCATAAACTTCCACAGTCTGCCCAGACACATGTGGACAGGTCCATCACAGTAACACCTCACAGCTGGCACAAACTTCTGTCCTAGCTACTTTCTACTGCTGTGATAAAAACACTGACCAAAACCAACTTAGGGAGGAAAGGGTTTATTTCAACTTGCATTGCAGTCCTTCACTGAGGGAACCCAGGGCAGAAGCTCAGGCAGGAACCTGGTGGTTAGAAATTGAAGCACAGACCATGGGAGAATGCTGCTTACTGGCTTGCTCCCCTGGCCTGTGCTCAGCTTGCTTTCTTATACAGCATAGGACCACCTGCCCAGAGGTGGTACCACCCAAAGTAGGCTGGACTCTCCCACGTCACTCAAAAATCAAGAAAATGCTCCACAGATATGGTCTCAGGTTAATCCAGTGGATAAAATTCCTCATCTGAGGTTCCCTCCACTCAGGAGTGTCAAGATGACAACTGAAGCTATTCAGCACATGTAGCTTTCATAGTTTTAGAAGGTACTATGCATGCTGCCAAGGAGAAAAAAAATTATCATTAGCCCTATCCAGATGTAAAGGTTGAGAACCACAACAATAACTAGACAGTAAGATATGCACCCCAAAGTACAATAGTGGTACTTTTATCTTGGAGGTAACCAACAGCTGTCAAATTGAACCTAAATCCCACTCAATTGGAGGAAACTCACACCTGGTACTATAAACCTAGCCAAGAAGCTGTGGATAGAGGTCATAGGCCATGGAGGAGAACCCACTCCTATCATGTTCCTAAGAGAATATAGTATACAACTAAATACTTATTTTATATCAATAGATAAATGAAACTCTCCTTTTTGCTGAAGATAGAGGAGATTAAAGAGATGCATACTGGTAAAGTGCAGAGATTAGGGGACTGTGGGGTGTTCAAGCCCAAATTGGACATCATAGCATAACTCTTCCACCTAAGGCTTAGAGAATATCACAGAAGATGGGATGAAAAGATTGTAAGAGTCTGAGGACCTGGACAACTGCTGCAAGTTATGTCTTCTGGATAGGACAGATATATTTGCCTATGAACTCTCAATGATATGGATGTCTTCATAAGACATGCAAAGTCCACACCAGCTGACATGCCAATACAGATGGAGAAAAATTTTTTCACAAGGCACCACCCTTAGATGAAGAGCTACAGGCAGTCAATGGCTGTTGAGGGACAGAGAACAAGTTATTTTCAGAGATGAGACCCCAATCCTATATCTCTGTAGTAACTATAAAAGAGGTCATAAATTAGAGAGGGATACAGAAGCAGTTGGAGTTGGGAGAAGGAGGGGTGGAAGTTGTGCAAATACAGTGTTTTCATGTATGAAATTCTCAAATTAAAAAAAAATGACTTTGATCTCTGCAAAAAATATTCCAGAAAAGTGATCTTTTACTTTTCAGTGCTGATTGAGAATCAAAATAAGACATGCATCCAAAAGCTTTTAATGGATTTGCAAAATTCCATGGAAATGAAGGAACCCTAGCAAAAAGTGAGAAGGCAAGGGAAAGCTACACTACTGTCAAGAGCCCTTAGGTGAAAGTGAGTTCACTCACTGTGGGCGTTTGAATGTGGTATCACCCGTAAGCTCAAGTATTTGAATACTTGGCCCCAGTTGTTGGCACTGTTTGCAGAGGTTATGGAGGTGGACACTTGCTGAAGGAAGTACATCGGTGGGGACAGATTTTGAGAGTAGATAGCCACATTCAATTTCCAATTTTGCTTTTTGCCTCGGCTGCCTTCTGCCATGCCTCCCTGCCATGATGGACTCTTATCCCTCTGAAAACCACAAGCACAATCAAGTCTTTCTTCTATGACTTGCCTTGGTCATGGTGTTTTATCACAGCAAAAGAAAAATAACTAAAACACAAGTTGATACCAGAGACTGGGCTGTTGCTGTGAAGAACCTGATCATATTGGTTTTTGGCAGAATGGAAGACTTTGGAAGTTTGGACTAAAAAAGTGGTTGAATGCTGTAAGCAGAACTTAAGGGGATGTTCTAGTCAAGGCCCAGCTCAAGAGGTTCCAGCGGGAGATGGAAACAAGAACTTAAACAGGAACTGAGATATTTTAGCAAGGAATCTTGCTGCCATCCGCCAGCATCCCAAGAAGTTGCCCTAGGTTAAATTAAAAGATAATGGACTAATTTCCTTTGCAGGGAAAATTTCAAGACAGCCTAATACTGAATTGGTAGTGTGGTTATTAATGGTGACTATTATGCAGATCTACAATGAAAAAGAGCCCATGAGGCAGAAAGACAAAATGTACAGTTAGGATAGAAAAAGAGCACTAAGAAGATTAATAATGTTGGAGCCAAGGCAGCATTAGAAGAGATACTCTCCTCCCCCCACCCAGTGGTGTATTTATTTTTATTGAGGTTTTTAAATTTCATACATTTCCCACTCAAATCCAGGCTCCCTCCCCCATCCATGCCTCCTCCTATCCTCCCACCAAATCCTATGCACTCTGCCATACATTCTGAGTCCTATTCATTCAGATGTTTGTAGCCAAAGGTCCTTCAGTGTAAATCTGTCCACTGAAGTCTAGTCAACCCATCCAGTGGTCATATGTAAGTCATATTCTCCCTCATCCAGCAGCAATCAGTCTCAAATAGTTCTCAATCTAGTGCTGACCCATCACCTATTTCTCACCTCCCCTTTGGGCCCTCTTTGATAAAAAGATTAGAGCCATTAAGGACTGGCCTCCAGATTTGCACTTAAAAATTTACAATTGAAAGTATGCCCTCAGGACAAGAACCCATCCAGCTAAGCTTCCAACTTGTGAAAGGAAAAAGTCTTAGACGTTTTCTGCTCATAGCCAACTACAGTATACAAAAGCAGATGCATTTTTATTTCTTCATTTGAGAACTCTCTGTTTAGGTCTATCATCCATCCTTTTATTAGGTCATTTATCTTCTTATTTCTTTATTTTTTATGTTTTTTTTTGTATATTCTGGATATTAATCCTCTCTTGGATGTGTATCTAGTGAAGATTTCCTCCCACTCAGTGGGTTTCCTCTTCCCTTCCTTAGTTGTTTCTTTTGTTGTACAGAAACTTTGTAATTTAATGAGGTCCCACTTACTGATTGTTGACTTTAGTGCTTGAGCAGCTGGTGTCTGGTTTAGAAAGTCTTTTCCTATACCTCTATCTTGGAGGGTGCTGCCTATGTTGTCTTCTAGCAGTTTCCGAGTTTCAGGTTTTATATTGAGGTTTCTCATCCATTTGGAGTTGACTTTTGTGCAGGGTGAAAGATAAGGATTAAGTTTCATTTTTCTGCAGGTGGAGACCCAGTTTTGCCAGCACCATTTGTTGAAGATGCTGTCTTTCCTCCATTGTGTGTTCTTAGCACCTTTATTGAATATCAGGTGGCTGAAATTATATGAACTCATGTTTGGGTCTTCTATTGTGTTCCAGTACTATGCTGTTTTATGACTATAGCTCTGTAATATAATTTGAGATCTGGTATGGTGATCCCCCTAGCAATATTCTTTTTGCCCAAGATTGTTTTGGCTATCCGAGCTCTTTTGCCACCTTAAAAAAATGCTCAGCACCCTTAGTAATTAGAGAAATGCAAAT
The DNA here is from genome assembly GCF_000622305.1 of Nannospalax galili. Classification (NCBI taxonomy): domain Eukaryota; kingdom Metazoa; phylum Chordata; class Mammalia; order Rodentia; family Spalacidae; genus Nannospalax; species Nannospalax galili. The sequence goes on from NW_008344750.1 coordinate 215,160, forward strand.
CAAAACTACTTTAAGGTTTCATCTTACCCCAGTCAGGTTGGTCAAGATCAAGAGTCTCCTAATGCTGGAGAGGATGTGGAGAAAGAGGAATGCTCATTCACTGCTGGTGGGAATGCAAACTCGTGTAACCACTGTGGAAAGCACTGCGGAGATCCCTCAAAAAACTAAAAATGAACCTATCATATGATCCAGTGATACCACTCCTTGGCATATACCCAAAGGACTCATTGTACTGTAGAGATACCTGTACATCCATGTTTGTTGCTGCTCTCTTCACAATAGCTAAAAAAATGGAAACAACATAAATACCCCTCAACTAACGAATAGTTAATGAAAATGTGGTACATCTACTCAATGGAGTTCTACTAAGCAATAAGAAAAGATGAAATTACAAAATTTGCAGGTAAATGGATGGAGCTAGAGAGTGTTATACTAAGTGAAATAACGCAAATGCAGAAAAGCGACATATGTTCTCCCTCATTTGTGGATGGCAGCACCAATCCCTTATACGTGAGTATATAAATTCTGAAGTAACACCAGAAGCCAGGTAAAGTCAAAGCATACACGGAGGTAAAGGAAAAGAAACAACCTGAAAGGGGGATAGTAGGGAACAGATGTTACCTGAGGGAGGTGGAAAATTATGAATAATCAGCAGGGAGGAGAGGAGGGAGGGACATGCAAGGGACCAGAGTGTGGGGGAGTGAGGGAAGTCAGGAATGGAAAGACGGAGAAGTTGGGAGGTATTGAGGGGAGGGTGGGAAAAATGGGGGCACTGTGACTAGGAAGGGAGGGAGGCGGGAGACTGGAAGGGAGAAAAAAGAGTAGAGATGAGTGAATCTCGGGGGGCTAGGAAACCTAGAGGGAAAAGTGATGCCCTGGAAACCTATTAGAAATGCACAGAGTGTCTGAACATTAATGCATGTGTATACCGAGGAGCTGCTTCAAAGGGCATGAAATGCAAGATAGAAGAGACCTCCCTTAGAGCAACAAACATGCCATACAGCACCCTCAAAGAAGCTTCTTTTTTGAAACAGATGGAGGCTACTGCAGAGTCACACATCTGGTCAGGCACAGAGAACATACACCTGGGAGATGCCCAGTGCTAGGTGACACATCTGCAGTCAGATCTCTACAATCAAGGCTCATGAAACATGGAATAAGGGGTAGAGAGAGGGCTAATGCACCCCTCAACTCTCACCAGTGAGGCTTCCATGTACATCAGAGTGCAATACACACAGAAGGCCTCAACTGATCAAGATTTGGAGAATAAGAGACTGTAGGGTGTAGGATGGGACTCCTATATGGAACCTCACCCACCCACGGCTCAGGGACCATTGAAGAAAAGGTGGTGGAAAGATCATAAGAGCTAGGGCTGGTTCATGAACCTATAAGGTGGAGGCTTCCAGGCCAATGGAGGCTTGCTCATGTGCACCTGTGGCAGCAGTGGCATCAAGTGTGGACCCCAAGTCAGCTCAATTAAACAAGGGCCCAAAGGGGAGGTGAGAAATAGGTGGCGGGTCAACACTAGATCGAGAACTATTTGAGACTGCTGCCGCTGGCTGAGGGAGAGTATGGCTTTCATACGACCACTGGATGGGCTGACTAGACTTCAGTGGACACATTTACACTGAAGGACATTTGGGTACAAATGCCTGAATGAATAGGACTCCGCATGTATGGCAGAGTGCATAGAGTTCGATGGTGGGTGGGGGAAGCATGGATGGGGGAGGGCGTCTAGTTGTGAGTCGGTAATAGTATATGAAATTTTTAAAGATCAATTAAAAAAAGCAAAAAAAGCAGATGCAAATGTGGATGAAGAAGGCCAAGGTCTAACCCAAGCTAGACACAGAACTTGGCAGTGTCATTCAAGTGGTGCTAGTTTTAGAGGGATGAAAGCTGCAAAAGTGAGGAGGTCATCGATTCTTCCTTTGTGGTTTCAGATAGCTGCCAAAGCCAGGCAACATATGGTATGGGCGTTCTCATATAAAGAAGGTCCTGGGAGACTGAGGCCTGAGAAGCAATTGTATGAAGCTGTGAAGGTGAAGCCTGATTGTCAGTGGAGACCCCAAGATGTTGGAGACTGTGGGAATGACTTTTACAAGTGGGCATAACCTGAACTAATGACTTTTAATTAACCCCAGAAAAACATATGTTTTTGTGTCTTGCAACCATGATGCCTGGTCTTGTTTCCTAGGCAACCTCAATTTGGTACTCCCCTCAAAAGATAATGAATGAATTAATGAATGTGGGTATGTTTAAGAATTAACATATCAAAGCACTGAAAGATGGTGCCCCATCTCCATTGAACACAATGGAGGTTGGAAAGGATGATTGACCTTGGATGAATGAGATATTCTAGAACTAGGGATGAAAAGGCCAGATGATAGGCTAAGATGAGGGTGGAGTCAAGTTTTTACCTTCCCAATTGAAGCTGGAGAAATCATTTTGAAAAATTATGGTGAGGCCAGACTCCAGACAGTTCCAGAGACAGAGTTCCAACAAGACAATTCCATCAGCACCGTTCCAGGAGACAGACAAGAGATATCTAGAGAAATGAGTGTCCGAGTTCAGGCCCACCTCTAAAAACCAAGTTTAAGAATTAGGCTTTTCATTTGTTATGGTAATTATAAAGTTGGAATACTAATATCCCAGGAGATGCCAGAGCTGTGAGACATCTGCAAAGGAGAGCTGCATACAGAGAGTGGGAGCAGCCAGACAGAGAGAGAGGGGGGTGGGTTGCAGGAAGCAAAGCTGAAGGGGCTGAACCATCTAAACCCTTTGGAACTAAAGTCTCAAACATCAAACACAAGCTACAGGATTTGGGATGTGTCCTGCTGGTTTTCAGTCTTTCAGTTTTCAGTTCAGTATCTCCTCAATGTGCCTCCATTCCTTCCTTTTGGAATGGGAACGTGTATTCTGTGCTATTGTATGTTGGAAGTGTACAATCTGTCTTTTGATTTTACATAGGCCTATAGTTAAGAGATTGACTTGAGTCTCAGAAGAGACTTTGGACTCTAGACTTTTGAATATTGTTAAGACTATGGGTACTTAGAGTTGAATTAAATGCATTCTGGTTGTGATGTTACAGAAACTGAAGCACAGAACCCACCATGCACAGAGAAGGCACTTGAGACAAAAAGTGAGAAATTGGTAATTTATAATTTTGGACTTGAACAGACTTTCCTCCAGAAAAACCTGAGCTCCCAGTTCAGTTTCTTTACAGTGTTTATATTCATTGGGGAAGGTTTACATTTCAGCCTACATGACCAAAAGTTGCAAGGAACAAAGACTGCCCAGGCTGGGGGAAATATTTGTAACCAGTCAAGGGAAACACCTGCAGCCAGTTGTGCCTCAAGCTAGGATTATAAAATGTTGGGTGCCTGCTTCTTTTGTTTTTAATTTTATTTATTATTTTTATTTTATGTGTATGAGTGTATTGCCTGCATATGGGTAAGTGCACGCAGTCATGGCAATGCTGGAGGTCAGAAGAAGGCATCAAATCCTCTGGAACTAGAATTACAGACGGTTGTTAACTGCCATATGGATGCTGGGAATCAAACTCAGGTCCTCTGCAAGAACAGTCAGTGCTTTTAACTACTGAGCCAGCTCTCCAGTCCCAGGTGCCTGATTCTTAAGATAAAGTTTAACTTGAGTGGAACCCACTGGTCCTGACTTTTCCCATACTAGTCCCTGCTTTGATGTCCTTTTATTCCATTTAAGGGACATCATTTGTTTCAATATCTTCTTACTGCCTGGTAGGTTTGGAGAAGCAACTGGAATTTTATGGTTTACAAGTGGGACGAGATAAACTACATCAACAGGTTAAGGAGGCAAGGACCAAATAAGAGTGCAAGAAAAAGCATAAGGAGGGTACCAGTTAATGGGAGGAGCCAGGAGACCTGACTCCAAACTTTATTCCATCAACTTCAGGAATCTTCCAGTTCCTGGCTTCTCTTTGTGATTTGTTCTCTTAGTTGCTGGGTCATATATCTAATTCTGACTTGTTCACACAGAAGCAGCATTCCTCATTAAGGAGTAGACAGAGTCCTCCTTTTTCAGCAAGCCTCGCCCTCTCCTATTCTATAAGATTACCCCTGCTAAGAAGTCTAACTGGTCTTGAACAGCTATTATGAATTTGGTCACTTGCTCTAAGTCATTTGTTACTTCCTTAGAAAAACTATTGCATCCAGTAACAGCCATGGCAGTTCCTCTGACCCCCATGCCTATTCCAATTGATATTCCTAGAGCAATTAACAAAGGTATTAGTATTGGAATTCATTTAGATCATGAATATACTGACAGAGGGTCTGGTTATTGTGCATTCTGTCCATTTGTGGAATGATGACAGCCATGGTGCAGGTACCCTGCCAGTTAGTTGGAAGATAAACTACAATCCCACATAGGAGTACAGGGCCCAGCTGAGGGCAATGAATTGTTCTCAGTGTTAAAGACCTGGATCACATTAATCATCGGTTAAAGTACCCACTAGGGCTGTCCCTTTGTTATTAGTAATGCATAAGTGGGGCTTTCTGGGTCAAGTTGACTTCTTTTAAAATCAGGTCCCTTCCCAGGGTATTTTGAAGGGGTGTTTTATCCAAATCAGGTTTGTTAGCAGGACTGATGTAACAACGTATTGGGGGTTCTCTTGTTGGTAAACAAAGCCAACAATCCTTAGCCAATTGGGGGTTCTTTAAGGAGATGATTGGTAGAATGGTAGGACTCAAGGGAGTTGAGGATTCAAAGTATGAATTTTATCTGATTTTATATTAGTAGCAAGAGGAATGCACCCAGGAAAAGAGGACTGAATCCAAACAATTGAAGCTGTGGCATTTTCGTGAGAGCAGCCAGGGCAGCCAGGTGCTGCAAAAAGATACCTTCTGATTCTAAAGAGTTGTAGGTAGGCCCTTGGCTTTGTGAGATATATGGAGCAAGAAAAAGGCCTTCTTTCTCTCAAGACACATAATTCTGAGGTGACTTTATGAAAGTAATTGTACTGCCATCACTGACATGATGGGCATTGGGTGCCCCCCACACCTCAGGGTTAAGTACAACATTATTATAAGAAGCAAAAAGCCGGGTGTGGTGGCACATGCCTTTAATCCCAGCACTTGGGAGGCAGAGGCAGGTGGATCTCTGTAAGTTCGAGGCCAGCCTGGTCTACATAGCAAGTTCCAGGCCAGCTGGGGCTGCAGGGAGATCCTGTCTCAAAAAGACCAAAAAAAAAAAAAAAAAACCCAAAGATTTCTCCCAAAAGGCCCATTATAGTTATATAGTACAAGGCTAGGGTCATTTTCTAGTGGGCCCCAGTCACTGGGAGCTATTGCAACTAGGTCTACAGCAAACAGCAAAGCTAGCAATATCATTAATTTCAGCTGGGATATACCACATTTTGGTTATGGTCCCCAGGTGTCCCTTGTTGAGTTCCTCAGGCTTCCACTGTGCATTGGCCAGTCGGCCTCCAGGGCTATAGAATCATCAAGCTTTGGTCATGCGTAGATTGACCAGCTTCCAGAGTGGTCAAAGCAGGGTGGCAGGCATGAAGGGTGATTTTGAGGGGCTCCTCAGGGTCCCTGATCACCATACACTGGGCCTGTCATTCAAGCAGAGTAGGAGCCTTTTTGGGGGGAATAATGGATCCAGGCATCTAAGCCTGCAACCTTTAAGGCTGAAGGGGTGATTAGAAGCACAGGATAGGGCCCCTTCCAAGTAGACTGAGGGGTGCCTTATGACAGCCCTTTACTCATATAGAATCTCCCAGTTTGTAAGGGTACATTGGGATGCTTATAGGCAAGGAGAGTCTTTCTAACACCCATTTGTGTAACTGAGCTATGATGAAGGCCCAAGTTTGTAGCTGAGCATGAATTTCTAGATTTTTCACTTCCCTTCGATCTTTGAGGACTCATGAGTGGAAGGGGTTTACCAAGCAGAATCTCATAAGGTAAGAGCTTAATTCCTGCTCTTTACTCAGGGCCTGTTTTAGTGTTTGATTCATGAGCTTCACTTTCCTTGAATGCCAATAGGCCCTGTGTGAGTTCCATTTAACTTGTATATATGCCCCTTGTAGTATATAAGCAAGACTCACCGAAGGGATTCCTGGTAGGGCCCATTATTGTTGTCTTCCCTGACAGGAGGCCCATCAGTTAGGTTACAACCAAATATTCATCACCAGGGTCTACTATAAAGTCTATTAGGTGGCCCCCACCTTTCATTTTTACCATAGGCTCATGGGGGCCTAGTCCTATCCAGTCTGGTCTGTCTCAGTCAGAGTTAATCCTGCCCAGTCCAGTGAATTAGATGGTTAGGGGCTCAGCCTGGTATGGAGTTTGATGCCGTTTTGATCTCTAGTCTTTCTCCCTTTCTCTCCTGTTCTTGTTGGGACATTCATTTTTCCAGTGTCCAATTTCCTTACAGTAGGTGCAATGATTCCTTTGAAGAGGGGCATGAGGTCTAGGCTTATTTTTCATCTTGTGGCCTGGGGAGAGCTGGTTGGCTCTATACTGCCACCAAAGGGTCACCTTCTGTTTCATTTTCTTGTGTTCTTCCTAGTGCCCTGTTGCCAGTTCATGAATATTTTGTTAGCCTCCAGCAGCTGGGTACTGTTTATTCCTGGAAACCCTCCCAGTGTTAGTAACTTTCTCTAGATGCCTCCTTGCATCTGGCCCACAAAGGCAGCATTCAGCATTCACTGGTTTTCAGGGGCCTCAGGGTCAAAAGGTATGTACAAGCAGAAGACTTCACACAGCTTCTCATAAAAGTCAGAAGGGCTCTCATCTGGCTTCTGGAGAATTTCTGTGATCTTAGACGTGTTGGTGGGCTTCTTAGTGATAGGTAAAAAGTTGTCAGAGAACGAGCAAAGGGAGAATGAGGCACCAAGACAGAGATAAAGCTCTCAATGGGATAGAGCTTTATTTCGCACAAGACATGTTCCCTTCAGGGAAGGGAAAATGTCAGCCCACAGATTGTGAGCTGGGGCTTATATACCGGGGCTTCGGGGTGCAGAAGGTGGGAAGTTTGGGGGGAAAAATCAGGCGGGGGGAAGCAGGAAAAGCAGGGCTTGTAAACCCAGCGGCATTCCATCTGCCAGCCAGGATCTGGGTCAGGAAGTGTTTATTTTTTGTCCTCCTAAGATAAGGGAAAAGCTGTTGTACTAAAAAGGCTCCTAAAATCTCTGGTAAACAGGCAGGATCTGCTTACCTTGTCTTTGGAGATCAGAGGAAAGGCAGGCTGCCTCTTAGAAGAGTCTGCTTCCCTTGACTTCAAAGACCAAGGTGCTTATCAGCTCATTTCCCTTTTTTCAGGCTTGAGAAATCCAAAGTCCGTGGGACCCTGTTGGAGATGGGGAAGGCTGCTGCAGTTTTGAAACCCTAATACTTAGCACCTCCACTTTTAGTCCTAATAGAGCCTGTGTTGCCTGAGTTCTCTTGGAGCCCCTTGCTCCTGGTGCAGGTAGACAAACCATACAGTACATCTTTATCTGAATTTTTCATAGTTTATGTCTTTGGGGGACAGAGCGACTTACAAAGAAACGAACACCCAACACCTGGCACCCAGCTCTGTGCTTTTGCTTGGCTTGCCATTCCAGATCGCTTCCAAGCCTGCCCACAGTCTCCATTGGCTTTTGCCCATGCATCATAGGTCCATAGTCTCACCCCAGGTCAGTAAATGGCCCCTCTCACATCCTCGTGGGTGAGGCACTGGGGCCATCTTTCCCCGCTGCCACTTCCATTCCAAAATGGTGCCCAAAAGCCCCTCCCTCCATGGCTCTCTGCAGTCAATTCTCTGCAGCAGGCCCTGCCCCTTGGAGGAACCAAGCTGCTTAGGACAGACTCCACCCCTTTCCTCCACTCTTACACTCTTTCTGCCAATCTTCCACTAAGGTCCCTGAGCCTCGGAGGGGGTGACAGGTGTAGGGTGATCTCTCTTGTATCATGACAAGATAGTGACTTCTGGGGCCTCCCCATTATCCATCTTCAAGCCGTGGCCATTGAGCTATCTCAGTGGTGTTTCTTCTACTATAAAGACAAACAGAAGGAAGTAGACACATCTAAACAAACATGAATGTAAATACAAATGCCTAGAGGATACCCCAGTAGGTGTACTATATTCATTAAGCAGTATACTTGTAATGGGTTCCCCACTAGGGCCTGCAGCCTTTCTCGACACAGGGGGTTGGCCTGGTCTACAGCACTAGATGTGTGTTCCACCCCTAGGAGTGAGCCTTATCCAATTAGAAGTTTGTCAGTTGTACATATATTGGTCGAGCCATCATTGCACTTGCAGGCATTGCTTGACGTGTCCATAGTGTGCCGCAAACGGGGTCCATTGTTGAGTAGAATCATAGGGGACCCTAGTGCGTTCTAACACTATGAATGTTATCCATCCAGTGGCATGGAGTTTTTTGACTTAGTCTCAGCTCCATCTCTTCTTCTCCTCCCACACTCACATCATGCAGTGTCTTCAGCAACATGGCCTTATCGTCCTTTTTGGTGTACAACCAACATTAGTGGCAATAGCCTTGGTGAATTTGAGGACCTCTAGGATCTCTCTCTGACCAGCAGCTCATAGGGTGGCAACCCACCCCTGGTACTGTAGGTTTTCTTAACAGCTGTATAGTTTGGGAGCCTCTGTTTTTATTTTATCCAACTATAAAACTCCCAAGAATCTTAGAGCTATAGCCGGCCTTTGCTTCTTCAGGTGTCTTTCAAATGGGTTTTACATCTATAGAGCAAAGGAAGGTTAACATCATCTATTAAATCAATCATCTCCACAGATCCTTGTTAGGTACCATAGCATGGGTACGAGGCATTAATTTGGTTAGTTCTTTACTATCTTTAGTTATCCCTTTGGAGTCATTTCTCACTTGGGGGATTTTACATGGAGTCTCTAGTTGCCTGACCCTGCACTGGGCTAAGGAGGCGGGGAATTTCTCCCATCCCTGTTGCACCTGTTGGCTCCCTGAGTCAGACAGGCCCTGGGTCTGCCTCCTGACTGTAGCCATAACTGTTATATCTCCATTGACCACACCTGCGCTGGGGGAGGCCTCGGTGGGAAAAACTGCTTCCATCCCTAGTATAGCCTTTATCAGAAGAGAAACGCAACTTATTTAATCTTTGGGGATTTTTTTACATATTTTATATAATTTTTATTTATTCTTTGAAAATTTGATGCATGCATACAATGTATTTCAGTCATATTCACCCTCCACTCCCCCCTCCAACTCCTCCCAGATTTCCCCCTCACATCCCTCCATCCCTCTCTCAACTTTATTCTCTCTTTCTCTCTCTCTCCCAGTGAGTCTGGTTTCTGCTGCCCACATACTCGTGGGTAAATAGCCATGCACTGAAGCAAGGATAGCCTACCATGGACCACATCCATAAAGCTTACTCTTCCTCTTCTAGTAGCCATCCCCAATCCACACTGGAATGCTGACTAGCTTAATCTTGTGCAGGCCTTGTGCAGTCAACCACAGCTACTGTGAGTTCATAAGTGCAGTGGTCCTATCATGGCCAGAAAACACTATTTTTCCCCAATCTTCCCTGATTTAACTCTTAGAATCTCTCTTCTGCCTCTTCCATGATGCTCTCTAAGCCTTTAGGGAAAGGATATCATATACAGGTCCCATTTATGGTTGAACACTCCAGAAACACTTGTTCTCTCTACTTTAACCCCTTGTGAGTCTCTACTATATAGGCAGACACAATGATTTACATATAAAGGGAGCACAGATAACAGTGTTACTTATGTTTTTGTTATTTAACCTGGATATGAAAACTTAAGAGCATATTATCCGCAAGAAACCATTGCGTTTAAACAGACAT
>NW_008344750.1:225729-237829 GCF_000622305.1 Nannospalax galili
TTAAAGGCTACATAACAAGCAACAATGCCAGATAGGAGATACTTTCTTTTGAGTTGTTGGCCAGGGTGGCCAAATGGACTCCCAGATAATAACCCAGCATAGAACTAGGAACATGAACAGCAGACCCTAATCTTATCTATAGGAATATTAACAACTGATTGCTGCTAGATGAGGAACAGCTGACCCTCCTAACACAAAGACCTCTAGATAGGCTGACTAGATTCACCAGAAGGACAAGTAGTGGGGAATGGCTGGGGGGGCCAACAACACAGCAGACAGTAGCAGGGATATCAGAGTATAAGGGCTCTAGTTGGGGGAGGGAGGCTATGGGAGGGAGCCATCTGGGAAGTGGGTGTATAGTCGAATAAGTTGGTTTGGGATGTTCTGTGTGATTTTAACCACCCCTGGGACAGTTTTTATCTTTTGAATGCCTTTTGAAAGCTGTTCTGGTTTTAAAGTCTTCCAGAAACTCTTTAGTACCAAAATTGGTTTTTTATCAATTTTTTTCTCTTGGAATTTGGGCTCAACATCAGTCTTGCCACATTTGTCTTCGAGTAACCCAAACAGACTGTTTTTTCTGTCTGTTCTCTTTTATATCTCTTGTAGGGTGATCTGTTATTCTACAGACACATTTTACATGCTGGTTAGAACCATTTAGATCTGCTAAAGCCTCTCTCACTTCACAAAGATCCTGTCCCATTAAAGGGCTTAGCAAAACCATTAAAGCGCCATACCATTTTTGAGGTCCCAGTTGAATTAAACTTTCCTTTATATCTCTGGTGAACACAGTCTTATCTGGCCCAGTGAACTGGGTATCATATATTGCTTTTCTCATGCCTAGTTCTCTCAGTAATGCCTGTCCCCCCTTTATAGTCCTCCAGCCTTTGTTAATTATTGGAGTTTCACTTGGTGATGACCATGTATCTCTAATGCCTTCCATCAGCCATCCCATTAAGGATTGGTCCCCCTTGCATTGGCCTAGGTTGAACAGCCTATATCACAAGGATGTATGGGTAGTTATATAATTCAGCTGTGAAACTTCTGAAGGACTTAGACTGATATAATTTGCTCCCATGTCCCACACTCTCAGAAGCCACATGGCTAGGCCCTCTTTGATTGCTTGCTTGTAATTTTTTCCTAGTTTTAACAGTTCCAGTGTGGTGTATTTCCTAGGTACAGCACTGTTAGCTTTGTTTTCTTTTTTGTATCAATGGTTGACTCTGTGGGGCAGCTTTAGCTACTTTTATTTTTAGGTCATCTCCTTTTTTTTTTTTTACTATTATCTGTCTTTTCCTCTGAGTCCTTGGACCTTACACAAGTCAAAATGTCCTGTTTTTGTTTTTTGTTGTTGTTGTTGTTGTTTTGTTTTGTTTTTTTCTCTCTCTCTCAAGCTCTGCAACTGGATCTGCCAGTACTTCCCTACCCTTTTCAGCTTTCCCTGCCTTGGGCACATCTTTTATTATACAAAGTGGCCCACACCCCCCTCTCTGGGTTCTCTGCTAGTGTCCATGGTCCAGAGCAGTTTTTCTAGTTTTTCTATAACCTTTAACAAATCTTCATATATCCACAATGGGGCCATTTCCCCACATTTACAACACAGCTGTGGCCCATGCTTCTGCGTGGCTGGCCTCTTTTTAGTATTTTATACTCCACTGTAAAATGCACATCAGTGCCACCAATAGCCTCTAGCTTTGTCCAGACTCCCATGGTTTGTCATTCCTAGCACCATCATCCTGCCAACCCGTGCCAATTTCTCTTGGGGTCCCTTGCTCCTGGCACAGGTAGACAAACCATACAGCACATCTTTTTCTGAATTTTTCATAATTTATATCTTTGGGAGGGAAGGGGAGAGACTTACAAAGAAATGAACACCTGACACCCAGCACCATTGTTCCAGATTGCTTCCATGCCCACCCACAGTCTCCATTAGCTTTCACCCACACATGTGGGCCAGCAGTCTCACCCCAGGTCGGTAAATGGCCCCTCTCATGTTCACATGGGTGAGGTACCAGGCCATCTTTCTGCACTGCAGCTTCCATTCCAAGATGGCACCCAAAAGCCCCTCCCTCCGCTGCTAACTCTCTGCAGGCAATTCTCCACAGCAGGCCCTGTGCCTTGGAGGAACCAGGCCGCTTAGGACACAGCCTGTGATACCCATCTACGAGTACCTAATTGCCTTCTGAATTGGGGTCCTATTGTGGGTTCTCCTCAGGCCAGCTGTGAAGACCCTAACCTGGATCGGGTCCCCTGCCGATTAGGGGGTAAGAGGCCCGGAGTCATGACACACAGACCCCGGGAGTCAGGTAGAAGCAAGCACTAGGCGAGGTGCTGCAGACTTGTTTAATGCAGGAGGAGGCACACCTTCTATCTCCCTTTTCTCCATCCCCAAGTCCCTTTAGACAGCGAATTGTTTTCTGATTGGTCTGCACCATGCAGTCTGTCAGCAGTCACTGGGCTCACGAGCAGGGTACAGGGTACGGAGGTGTGGGCTCCTTTTGGTGGGCTATTTGCGGACCAAGAAGTGAAGTGAATTCTCGCTGAATCCCAGGGCTCTGGGTCCGTGCCATCTTTGGAGGCCTCCTGCTACAGGGTCCCAGCAGGATACTCTTCTGCAAAGGCATTTCTGAGCCATGCTTCTTAATTTACCTCCCCTGGCAGGATCTGAGTCGGCGGTTTCTGAGCCTCAGTCATAACTCTGTGTCATTCCTCTGTATTGAAGACGGCTGGGAGGAATTGGCAGCTGTCCCTTGGGTGGGAAGGTGAGTTTAACAAATGGACTCTATTAAATCTATTATAGCCTGTGGTGCTTCCAATTGAAAAAGTCTGTGGTGAAGGACTGATAGTAGAAAGTAGTCTGTCTCCTTCTATACTCCCATCCTTTGCCACATGCTGGGGCCCTCTAGTCCCTTGGAGAGGCATCTGGAGGGCCAGTATCGGCCTCTGGGCTGAGCAGAGGCTTCTTCTTGTCTGTCCTGATTCCTCAGACCTCAGAGGAGGCATTGATGGGATAGGGTTGTATTGTAGTAGAAAGGCTTCTGCTCTTGACAGAGGAGCATCATTCTTGAGCCTCAGAGGAGATACAGATGGCAGCAGACTGTCTAGCAAAGTTGGCGCTTGGCAGGGAGGTGAAAGAAGAAAGCGGTGTCAGGGAATCATCTAGGTCTCCTTGAAATATTGGCAAAGTCTTAAAGGAGCCTTGGGTTTTTTATACAATATTTTTATTCTTTGAGAAGTTCATACATGCATACAATGTATTTTGATCATATTCACTCCTCACTTCTCCACCTAACTCCTCCAAGATTCACCCTCTGCCCCTCCACTCTCTCCTAAGCATTTATTTATTTATTTATTTATTTATTTATTTATTTATTTATTTATTTTAACAGCATAGGATAGTGGTTTATTTACAGAAGAGTGGGCTCCCCACATTTACTGTTGTGCCATAAAGTCCACACTCAAATACAGATCCTGTAACCTCCCAACAGCTTCACAAAATTGTGAGAGAGGTGCCTCTTGGTGTTCTCAGCATATATATACTTTGCCCCTCCCCCCACATACAGCTAAGGTGACTGATTGAGTAGGAGGGGTTACTGACTCCCCCCTCCACTCCTCGATGAGAGTGGAGGAGCTGTGACTATAGCTTGGGTGGCAGAGTGGTTGGAGGTCATTTCCAGTTAACACTCCACCCCTTCCTCTGGCTCTTAGTTTCTTTCTGCCAACCTCTTCCATAAAAGTCCCTGAGCCTTGGAGGGGGTGGCAGGTATGAGATGATCTTCCTCCAGTTGTGGCAAGGCACTGAACTTTCAGATCTCTGCATCACCTGTTTTCCATGGGCTATCGGCCAGTTTGAGTGGGATACCAACTATTATAAAAACACACACACAGCAAGAAGCAAGAACATCTAAACAATGGCTGCTATAATAACTTAACCTATGGGTGTAAACACAAATGCTTTGTCAGTACTTTAGCAGGTGCATCATTTCCATCTAACAAAGCAATTGCCAACCTGGGACGTTCCACTGGGGCCTATATTCTCCCCTGCCACAGGGAATTGGCTGGGTCTACATTACCAAATGTGAGTTCCATCCCTAAGAGTGGCATTATGTCCAATCAAAAATTTGCTGGTTGTACATACTCTAGATGCTCCACTATTGAACCAGCAGGAACATCTTGTTTGGTATGTTAATAGTACAACATGTTGGGTCCATCATTGAGGAGAATTATAGGGGACTATTCTCCCCCAGTCAGCTGCATGTTGCCTTTTGGAGCCTTGGGTTTTTAATCATATTTATTTTAATTTTATTTTTTTGTATATGAATGTTTTATTTGCATGTATGCAAGCACACCTCTATCATAGAATACCTGTCAAAGCCAGAAGAGGGCATTGGATTCCCTGGAACTAGAGTTAGGGATGGTTGATAGTCACCATGTGGGAATTGGGAACTGAGCCCAGGTCCTCTGCAAGAGCATCCAGTGCTCTTAACCACTGAGCCACCTCTCTAGCACCCAGAGCCTTGGTTTTTTGAAGGTGTTCTGGCCAGCAGAATCTTATATGTTTCACTAAACTTTTTCCTCCCTGCTGGGAGACCAGCCCTCACTCACTCAGGGCCTTGCAGTCCTGATGAGGATCTATGAAACTGACATAAGACATTCTATTTGAATTTTGTATAGTACATATAGTCTGGGAAAGGGGGTGATTTACAAGACATGGGTTCTCATAGGCTTATATTTGGATTTCCTGGCACCAGCTTGTCCCACCCCATCCTGCCCCACCCCGTGGTCTGCTGCCTTGCCCTGCAGGTGCCATCTCACCAGTCCAAGTACCTCATCTCACCCTGCAGAGCCCTGGAGATGGGTAGGTGCCCCCTCTTTCACTGCTCCCAAAATGGTGACTACCCCATTCACAGCTGTGCTCAAAAGGCCACACCCAACCTAAGTTCAGTGGCTTCCCAACATCCACACAAAATGGTGAGAGAGTGGCCTCCTGGTTTTCCCAACTTATATACCCTTAGTCCTTCCCTTTCAAACAGCTAAGGTCAACCGATTGGCTGGAAGAGGTAATGGGCTTGACTTCTTCAGCAGAGTGTAGGAAGGAGGTGGGACCATAGCCTGCCATCATAGGGTCAGAGGAACATCTGGATCACACTCCAGGATGGGTGTGTGACAAGAGAGTCATCAAGACTAGCATAGGAAAATTTATTTGCCAGTTGGGAAAGAATGACTTGAAATCTTTCCCTACCTGGGCTACATGTAAAAGAGCACAAATGAGAAAAGCCCGTGATATAAAATTAAAAGGTGGGTGCACTGTCAATAAGTTATAAAGGACCAGGACTCACATAAGGGTCTTTTGAGCATCTTTCTTCCCAGTTCACTAGCTCACTCCCACCCTCAAGAGTGCCTTTGTTTTTCTTAATAAACTGCCTCTATTTCTATCACTACTCACGTGCCCCTGTTCTAAATCATAGTTCCAGGACACAAGAACCTGGAAATCTCAGAAGCACTCTTGACTCTGACCAGTGGATTACACATTCATTTTTCAGAGGGCCACATAGGCATTCAAAGGAGACTGATAATTTTCTTAATCATGTGTGCACTGGAGTAATTTCAACACAAGAGGGCACCCGAAGACACCTGTATCACACCTGATCCTCCTAAGGATCAGGGATTATTGCAGAAGAGGGGACCAAAAGATTGTAGGAGATAGAATTGGATGAATACAAAGAAGCCATGATTTCCAAATACAACAGGGTAGTTGTATATATGAACCCACAGTGCTTGTGATTGTTAGATTTGAGAACACAGAATACAGAAACAATAGAAAAGAAAAGAAGGAAATCGATTCTGACCTCAACAGACAAGACTGTTTATTAGCACAGTGAGGGACAACAACCTTCCCATGGGATGGAGGCTGTGCAAGGGGGAGGGGGACTGGTCAGAGTCTTATATAGGGGAAGCTACAAGGGGATTTCCGGGGACAGCTGCTGCAGGGGGGAGACAGGGACTGCAGAGGAGATTTATTTTCAGCCATTCTTGAGACTCTCAGGACTCGTCCGTAT
Organism: Nannospalax galili; assembly: GCF_000622305.1. Taxonomy (NCBI): domain Eukaryota; kingdom Metazoa; phylum Chordata; class Mammalia; order Rodentia; family Spalacidae; genus Nannospalax; species Nannospalax galili. The sequence continues at coordinate 231,786 of NW_008344750.1, forward strand.
GGCCCATCTTGACACCCAGGCGAGGGGAAAGAGGAAGTCCCAATATAGAGCTGGATGGTCGAGGAACCAGACATTCCATGGTCAGGAATCCTATGTTGTGCCAATTTCCTTCATTTCAGACCCTGAACACATAAAAAGGAGTGGGGGCACAGTTCTTTCTCTGGCTACTTCTGCTGTCTTATGGACAGAGTGGGTAGGGATCTTCAAGATTACAAGGCAAGGGGCTGGTTACTGGGGTCTTGTAGATCGTAGCAAGAGAATGGCCTGGACTTCATCTTGGGTGGTGTTCCAGATGAAAGCATTTAAGCATTCCTGGAAGAATCTTTGAAGATAGTAGATTAAGCATCATACAGTGATTTAGAGCAATAGTGGGCTTGTTTTTTTGGTCATTGGTAGGCACTGCATTTGAATTAGGCCAAGATTTGAAGTCTTATTAAAGTAATATTTTTATTAATAATAAAATCATTAATGAGAAATAAATGTCTAAAACAATACTTAAGCCTGGGAAAGGTAAGCTCTTGGCCTCTTAAAGAAACATATTGAATACTTTAATCTTTGATTATACTTTCCTTTGGGTATTTAAGACCATACAATTGGCCTACATTAGTTAAAATTTTTCTTTTACTGTGAAGGTCAGTTGAGAATCTGGTCCTAAGGGGTCACTTGGGCTTTCAGGAGCTCCTGGCTCCTTTGCCTTTCCTTTTACCAGTACCATCTATGTGAGGATAAATCAAAAGGTCCTGATCAACCATGACTTCACATGGAAGCTTTGAGGAAACTTTTCCCATGTTGACCCTCCTCTTTATAGATTGGACACTAGTTTTAGTCACTCTAGTGGGTTCTCCATGGCCTCCCTGAACAAGAAGGCAGGTGACTTATCATAGTTACAGGACATTTTGAGACATGTCCTCTAGTCCCCTGGCCTAGAAGGGGACTATTGTACCTGCCTGCCTCTGCCTCCTGAGTGCTGGGATTAAAGGTGTGTGCCACCATTCCTAAACTTAAATTTTGTTACTATTGTTGTTGTTGTGTATGTAATGCGCATGCGTATGTGTGAGAACACAAGAACACGCAAAACATATCACTCAAGAGAAGGTCAGAGGACAATTTTGGGGAGTCAGGTCTCTCCTTTCACCACAGATTCCAGGGATCAAACTCAGGTCCTCAGACTTGCAAAGCAAGCACTTTTACCCCCTGAGCCATCTCACTGGCCCTTAATGATCAAAAAGTACTGAGGAGTTGATCACCAGAGGAGTACATCTGTAAATAAACATGTTTCCAATTAACTTTCTTTAAATATTTTCTTATTGGTTGCTATTGTAAAGCTTTATGATTGTTGTCTGTTAGCATTCTACAGAACTATGTGCTCTTGTATTGGGACAGATGGCTCAGTTTGTAAAGCATTTGCCATATAAACATGAAGACCTGAGTTCTTGTAGTCCCAGTTCTGTAAAGGCAGAAATGAGAGGATTCCTGGGGCTCACTGGCCATCCAGCATAACCTAATCAATGAGCCCTGGGTCCCAATTAGAGACTGTGTGTCAAAAAAACAAGTTAGGGCTGTGGAAATGGCTCAGAGTTTAAGAGAATTGGCTACTCTTGCAGAAGTCCTGGGTTTGGTTCCCAGTACCCACATGGTAGCTCACAACCAACTGTAACTCCAGTTTTGGGGAGCCAAAGCCCTCTTCTGGCCTCCACAGGCATTGCACATATGTGGTGCTCTTACATAAATGCAGGTTAAACAGCATACACATTTGGGGGGGAAAAAAGATAGATGGTTCCTGAGAAATGGTGTTAATATCTGGCCTCCACCTGAATACACACACACACACACAACAACAACAACAACAACAACAACAACAACACCTACAAACACACAAATGTGTTTTACAAGATTGAAAACATTTTGGTACTGGAGTCTTCAGGGAGCAATCTGGGGAATGCTGAGAAACAGTAATCAAAAGAACAACAGACACTCTAAATATCTGGGGGACAAAAAGCTACACCCATAGTAACAGCAGCATTTGCAGAAAGAGATGCCAGGAAAAGCCATATCCCCTTGGTGCTGAATACTCAGCACTAGGCAACAGACAGAGTAGTAGTGAAATGCCACTTCAAAAAGACCTGCTGCATCAGTGATTTGGCAGCTCAAGACCATCTGTGAACCACATTCAGGAAACTCAGACTCACAGGATTGTATGCTGAAACCTGATAAACAGAATACCACAAGATTTCAGAAAAGAAAATTTGAAACAGGTATATATAGCATTCACTGAGCCAAAATCCTGGTGGGAAACAAACTCTAAAGAAACGTAGACACAGACTCTAAGCAGTACATGGGATATTAGAAAGAACTACAGGAGGGGAAGGCAAGCATTCCTACCTGGAAAACTGAAGGAATTCATAGAGCTGTGACTGCCGTCTCAGATGCTACCTGTGAAACACTGCTCATTGACTAGGCGGCATCAGTAATCAAATAATCCAAAAAAAAAAAAAAAGAAAGAAAAGAAAAGAAAAAGAGTTGGAGGGACTAGAGCGATGGCTCAGCAGTTAAGAGCACCGGCTGCTCTTGCAGAGGACCCAGGTTCAATTCCCAGCACCCACATAGTGGCTAAAGTCCATCTGTAACTCCAGTTCCAGGGGATCTGATACCTTCTTCTGACCTCCACAGGTATTACACACACATGGTACACTTAAAAACATGCAGGCAATACACTCATACACATAAAATAAAAATAAACAAATAAAAAATGGTTAAAGAAGATTTGGAGAGAATAAAGGAACCTATCACAGAGGAACTCCCCAGGGCAAGACAGGCTTCTAGGAGCAAGGGGAAACTTCAGAAGACCCCCGACAGAGTTCAAAATCAGGCCAGCTAATTTTCGTATTCTATATTTCCACCATATCCTTCTCCCCCCTTCATATCTATTTCTTCTTTAACACCAATGTAATTTAACAGGCCACCTCAGTCCCATTCTGTTCTTGCCCTATATCACTACTTTTTTCTCCTTGCTTTTCTTTCTTCTTTAATCTCTATCAAAGAACATAGATGGGTTTGATTTACAGGGGATCTTTGACTCCATCTCCTGCGATTTGGGACTCTTATGTTGTCTAATCATGGGTTTTACCTCTTTCTTTCAGTCTACTTTTAGGCAAGACTCCTGTAGACTCCCACCTTTGGGGACCTGACAATTCTCTATTCCAGTTACACCTGTTCTAGCTTGGCTTTTGGTGCTGTGACAAACATCATGACTAAAAATAACTTGGGGAGGAAAGGGTTTATTTCAGCTTATAGCTTGCAGTCCATCATTAAGAGAAGTCAAGGCAAGAACCTGGAGGCAGGAACTGAAATAGACTGTGGAAGAAGGCTGCTTACCAGCTTCCTCCCTTACCAGGTTCCTAGTCTGCTCAGCTACCTTTCTTTTGGAGCACAGGCTTACCTGCCTAGGGATGACACTACCCACAGTAGGCTGTGCCCTCCTACATGAACCACCAATCAAGAAAATGCAAATCCAATGGAGGAAATTCCTCAACTGAGAGTCCATCTCCCTAAATGACTTTAGTTTGTGTCAAGTGGACAAAAACTAAACAGCACACCTTATGCTACAATCTTATTTGTATTCATGCCCACAAAATGAATGTATTAGCATACACAGTACCATTAGTGTCCCTTTACTCCTTAAAATGACTGACACTTAAGGTGTGATTGTTTTGTATTTGACTAGTACCCTATTCTCATAGTGAATCTGACCCTGGAAAGTGGCTGCTGTTGCAGACAGGATTCTACTTGTAGAGGAGGACTAAGTAGATGCTGGTGCCCTTAACATCAGTACATCATAGGAAAATGACACCTAAACCTTACTACTACCCACTTCTATTGAACATTGCAAACACTTTCACTGAAGAAAGCTGACTTAAATAATAACTTCAGATGTGCAAGTTCCAATGCAAAAATAGAAATAACATGGAAAACCAGAATATCTCTTCCAAAAATTGGTAATCCCACAATAATTTCCCACAGTGAATGTAACCTAGACAAAAATTCTAGACAAAGAATTCAAAAGAATTACTACAAATATGTTCAAAGAAACCAGAGAGGAAAGGAATAAACTCCTGAATAAATTCTGAGAGAATATAAACACCTGAATGAAATAAAGATGTCAATGTAGGATGTGGAATTCAAAACTACCGAAAAAGTCCCAATTGCTCTATGTTGTAATTTAGCTCTGAGATTTCCTTGATGACTTTTTTTTTTTGAGGATCTCGATGTGAGAGTTGGGCATTGAAGTCTCATATTGTGATTGAGTCTGATCCTATATGGTCTTTTATGTCTTTTCATGTTTGTTTATGAAATTGGGGGCCCCAGGATTTGATTTGATGCAAAGATACTTACTGTAGTTATAGCTTCTTGATGAACTCTTATTTTTATCAACATATAGTGGCTCTTTGTATCTCTTCTGATTCGTTTTAGTTTGAAATCCACTTTATTCGATTAACAATAGCTATGTCAGCTCATTTCATGGCTTCCATTTGCTTGGTAATTGCTTTTCAACATTTTACTCTGTCTATGGAAGTTTTGCCTGGCTATGTGTTTCTTGAAGTCAGAAGATAGTTGAGCCTTTTAAAAAAACCCAATCCCTTATTGGGTGAACTAAGCCCATTTGCTTTCAAGGATATAATTGACAAGTATTTGCTATTGGTTATGGTTTTTATGTTTGCTGTTCTGATTGGATGCTTAATTTTTTACTTCTTTTCTTCCCCTTATGGTAGTGTTGAATGCTTGCTAGTTTGAGAGACTGGACATGATTGGTTTCTCCCCTGTTCTCCTGTTGCTTTCATCTGCTGCTTTCATGAACTGTGTTCTTTCCTGAGCCCTTGTGGGTGAAACTATCTTTCTTCTGTGTGTAGTGATCCTTTATGAATTTTCTGCAGTGCTGGCTTAGTTGTCATTAATTGCCTTAACTTGTGTTTGTCTTGAAATAGTTTTACCTGTCCATCTATTTTAAGAGATAATTTTTGCAAGACCTCTTGGCCCTACAGTAGGGGCAGAGACCTCAGCACACTGCCGGAGAGTGCCTAGATTCAGACTCTATGTGGTTGTGAGCTTCCCCAAATCACACTGTGTCCAAAACCCTACATTGGGACCACATGTGGACCCTCTGGATTTGGTAGGGCTAAAACACTCTGCTCTACAATAGGGACCCAGACTTCAGCAAACTGCCTGAGAGTGCCTGGATCTGGCTTCCCTTTAGTGAACTTCCCAAATTGTGCTGTGACTGCCAACTAGTAGGGGTCCAGACATTAGAAGGAAGTCTAAGTATACCTGAATGGAGCCAGACATGGGATTCTGTAGGAGCTCCTGAGTAGATAAAGCCATCTGTTCATCCAATATAAAATCTGAGAGAACCTAAAACATAGACCAACCAGCTTTACATACCCAATAAGAAAACAACCAAGGCCCACCAATAATGAAAACAGAAGCAGACTTCAACTCAACAAAGGAAAGCTTGAGTTTCATACCAGAATCACAAACAACAAAAGAAATCCACATGCCAAAATCACAACAGAAAAATAATAATAAGGAAAATCAAAACAGTATGTTTCCACCAAAGTTCACCAGTCCTGTAGAAGAGTTCTATAAGGAGAAATCCCTAGAGATAACCTAGGGCACAGAATTTATAAGAACAATCATAAACATCAGCAAAGAATTCAAAAAATTTAAAGAACACACAAACAAACAAATCAAAAAAATAAAAGACGATAGGTGTATTAGTCAGGGTTCTCTAAAGAAACAGAACCAGTAGAACGAATATAGATGATAGATAGACAGATAGATAGATAGATAGATAGATAGATAGATAGATAGATAGATAGATATAGATTTATCAGCTTAGCTCACAGGATAGAGCCTGAGTAGTCCAACAATGGCTGCACCACACTGGAGAGGCTGAGAATCATAGTCGCTCAGTCCACGAGGCTGGATGTCTCAGTAGTCCCAATCCAGTGCTGAAGGTCTGACAAATTCCAAAAGATCAGCTAGTCTTC
>NW_008344750.1:241964-242673 GCF_000622305.1 Nannospalax galili
GATTCTCTATTGCTATGATCCAATACTGACTTCCTGTCATTCGTCCTAGAGCTTTTCTGCTTATACAGATCAAATAAAAACTTAGTAGGCTTCTTATGTATGTGGTCCCTGGAAACACCATGATTGATTGATTAGCCAGTACCACAGGTCCATTTAAGTCATGCCATTGTAGTATTGTTTTGCCTTTGCCACCCATTATGATAAGTACACGCGCCTTGTTTTGCCTTTGTCACCCATTATGATAAGTACACGCGCCTTGTCTTTGGTAATTCAATACTGCCACCTGACCCCTACTCCGAGGTCCTGTTACACCTATTATATTTGCATTTAATTTATACAATTGAGCAGCAGCATCTCCAACTGTAAGATTAGGCATAAGGAAAGAGAAAAACAAAGCACTTCAAACGTTCTGGTGTCTCTCTCAGTACTTTCCATCTTATAAAATCAGTAAAAGACATGTCCTCTGGGCCCTCCCATTGTGGAGGATTTGGTGTTGCACTGCGAATCCACTCCAGCATACCGATTTGCCTGAGCCTTACAATCCCTTCATCAACACTAAGCCAAGGAATATCAGGTATCTCCAGCTCTCTGTCAGTAGGCCGTTTTTTGATAAATACCTCAGCCAACGTATCAAATAAACTTTTAACACCATTTTAAACTGCACAAACTTCCATTTTAGACCTAGAATCTCCACTCAGGTCGCCCATAT
>NW_008344750.1:243632-250231 GCF_000622305.1 Nannospalax galili
AGCCTAGCTCACAGGATAGAGTCCAAGTAGTTCAACAATGGCTGCACCACACTGGAGAGGCTGAGAATCATAGTCGCTCAGTCCACAAGGCTGGATATCTCAGTAGTCCCGATATGGCGCTGAAGGTCTGACAAGTTCCAAAAGATCAGCTAGTCTTCAGCCTACAGCAGCAAGATAAACTCACCAGCGAGAGAGAAGGCAAGCAGCAAGAAGCTTGGCATTCTCCTCTGCCATGGCCTTTTATACAGGCTGCCATCAGAAGGTAACACCCACATTTAGGATGTGTCTTTTGGCTTTAGATGATCCAATCAAGAAGGTCTCTTTCATTTCAATTAATTCCATATCCAATCAAGTTGACACCCAGGATTAGCCATCACAATAGGGATAAACTTCTGACTGAATACACAAAAGAGATAGAAATATTGAAGAAAACTCAGGCTAAAATGAAGAAAGAAGTGAAAAACTCAATAAGCCAACTTGAAACAATAGGAGAAAGTCTCACCAATAGAATGAATGAAATGGAAAACAGAATATCATGATACACTGAGGGATGAAATTGAAGAATTGGACCACTCAAGCAAAGATTATGAAAGAAAAATTAAACACAGGAATTGAATATTCAGGAAATGTAAAACCATGAAAAGACCAAAATCTACACAAGATAGGCAGAGAAGAAGGAGAGGAATTTCAAGTTAATGGTGTTGGCCAGATCTTAAATAGGATTGTAGATAATTTCTGAAAATAATACAAATACAAGAAGCACATAGAACACCAAATACACAGGACCAGAAAAGAAACTCCCCACAGCATATCATAGTAAAAACACTAAATGTACAGAAACAAAGAGGGAATATTGAAAGTTGCAAAATAAAAACAACTTACATATAAAGGAAAACCCATCAGAATTATAACTGACTTATCATTACAAACTAGGAAAGCCAGAAGAATCTGGACCAAAATATTCCCATGTCTAAATGGTCATAGATGTCAACCCAGAACATGCTATCCAGCAAAAATGTCTATAGTTGAAAGAGAAAGAAAATTTTTCCTTGACATGAATAGGCTGAAAGAATACATATCCACAAAACCAGTCCTTCAGAGGAAACTTAAAGCAATACAAAGAATGGAAAAAGGAACACCTATACCCCAGGGGCAACAGAAAAAATAAAAGAAGATATAATTGTGGAAACACAAAATTAGACAAAAAATGCAAGCAATAATCAAAATGATGGCAACCAATATACATCTTTCAATAATAACTTTAAATATCAGTGGACTGAACTCCCCAGTCAATAGACACTTCATTTCTTGAATGAATTAAGAAAAAAAATCTATCCTTCTGTTGTCTGCAAGAAAACCATCTCACCTTCAAGAATAGGCACCACCTTAAGGTGAAAGGATGGAAAAGAATATTCCAAGTAAATGGCACTAAGAAACAAGCAGAGGTTGAAAGTCTAATATCTGACAAAATAGACTTCAAACTAAAACTAATCAGAAGAGATAAAGAGGGTCACTTCATTCTAACCAAAGGAACAATTGACCAAGAAGATATTACAATTATGAACATATATGCACCAAACTCTGGTGCACCCAAATTCATGAAAACAGCAGTACAGGATTTTAAGACATAGATTAATCCCAACTCAGTGATAGTAGGGGACTTCAGTATCCTACTGTATTCATTAGACAGGTCAACCAGACAAAATATAAACAGAGAGACATCTGAATTAAATAATACCATACATCAAATAGACCTAACAGACATCTTCCAAATATTCCACCCAAGCACAAAAGAAAACACTTTCTATTCAACACCCTATGGAACTTTCTCAAAAATTGACCACATACTGGGGCACAAAACAGACCTCAACAAATATAAAAAATTGAAACAATCCCATGCATTCTATCAGACCACAGCACAATAAAGTTTAAAATCAACACCAAAAGAAACCCTGGCAACTACTTGAACTCATGGAGATTAAACAAAACACTCCTGAGTGATGAGTGGGTCAAAGGAGAAATTAAGAAAGAAATAAAAGTATTCCTGGAACTAAATGAAAAGAACAATACAACATAACAAAACCTCCAGAACACTTTAAAAGCAGTCCTAAGAGGGAAATGTATAGCTCTAAGTGCCTATATTTAAAAAAATCAAAAAAAAATCAAAAAGCACAAATCAATCACTTAACACTGCAACTAAAGATTCTGGAAAGGCAAGAACAAATTAAATCCAAACCCAGCAGATGAGACTAAATAACAAAAATCAGAGCAGAAATTAATGAAATAGAAACAAAGAAAACAATACAAAGAATCAATGAATCTAAGAGCTAGTTCTTTCCAAAGCTAAATAAGATAGATAGACCCTTAACCTAGTTAACCAAAAGAAAGAAAGAGAAAATCCAACTCAACAAAATCAGAGACAAAAGGGGAACTATCACAATAGACACCCAAGAGATCCAGAACATTATAAGGGAATACACAGGCCCAGATGGATTCACAGCAGAATTATACCAGATATTTAAAGAAGATCCACAACCAATACTACTTAAATTATTCCCGAAGGCAAAAACAGAGGGAGAACTCCAAAATTCCTTCTATGAAACCAGCATCACTCTAACACCAAAGCCAGGTTAAGACATAACGAAAAAAAAAAAAACTATAGACCCATATATAGAACATAGATGCAAAATTCTCAGCAAAATTCCTGCAAACCACATACAGACACACATCAAAAAGATCATCCACCATGATCAAGTAGGCTTTACTCCAAGGATAAATATATACAAATCAATAAATGTTATAAATCATATAAATGGGGATCAAAGACAAAAAATACACTGTCATCTAAGGGAGATGACATACTTGTTTTGTTTTCCTTTTCTTTTTCTGAGTCTGTGTTACTTCACTTAGTATGACAGTTTCTAGATTCATCCATTTACTTGCAAATTTCATAATTTCATCTTTCTTTACTGCTGAGTAGAACTCCATTGTGTAAATGTACCATATTTTTGTTAAGCACTCATCAGTTGAGGGGCATTTAGTCTGCTTCTATCTCTTAGCTATTGTGAAAAGAGGAGCAACAAACATGGTTGTACAATTATCTCTGAAATAGGATGAGTCCTTTGAATATATGACAGGGAGTGGTATAACTGAGTCATATGGTAGGCTCATTTTTAGTTTTTAAAGAGCTCTCTACTGCTTTCCAAAGGGGTTGCACGAGTTTGCAAGCCCACAAGCAGTGAACGAGCATTCCCCTTTCGCCACATCCTCGCCAGCATTTAGTATCATTTCTTCTCTTGCTTTTAGCCAGCCTGGCTGGGGTAAGATGCAATCTTAAGGTGGTTTAAACTTACATTTCCCCAATTGCTAACAATGTTGACCACTTTTTAAAATGTTTCTTAGACATCTTTATTTCTTATTTTGAGAACTCTCTGTTTGGATCTTTAGCCCATCATTGAATTGAGTCTTTTGCTTCTTTGCTTTTTCCATTCTTTATACATTCTGGATGTTAAACCTCTGTCAGATATGTCACTGGTGAAGAGTTTTCCCCACTCTGTGGGTTTTCTCTTCACTTTCTCGATTGCTTCTTTTGCTTTACAGAAGCTTTTTAATGAGGTCCTACTTGTTAATTATTTACCTTAATTCCTGAGCAACTGGTGTTTAATTTAGAAAGTCCTTTCCCTATACCTAGCTATTGTCTTCTAACAGTTTAGGAGTTTTGAGTTTCATATTGAGGTCTTTGATCCATTTTGAATAGACTTTTGTACAAGGTGAAAGATAAGGATCTAGTTTCATTCTTCTACAGGTGGAGATCCACTTTGCCAGCACTATTTGTTGAAGATGCTGTCTTTCCTACATTGTGTGTTCTTGGCACCATTGTCAAATATCAGGTGACTGAAATTACGTGTGCTCTGATTTGGATCTTCAATGATGTTCCATTGATCTATGTGTCTATTTTTATGCCAGTGCCATCCTGTTTTTAAGACTATAGCTCTGTACTATACTTTGAGATCTCATATAGTAATCCCCCCAGCATTGCTCTTTGTGTTCAGGGTTGCTTTTGGCTATACAGAGTTGTTTGTGCTTTCATATGAATTTAAGCATATTTTTTCTAATTCTGTGAAGTATGTCATGGGGATTTTGATTGGGATTTCATTAATCTATATATTTCTTTTGATAGGATTGTCGTTTTCACAGTAGTAATTCTTTCAATCCATGAGCATGGGAGGTCTTTCCATCTTCTGGTGTCTTCCTGAATCTCTTACTTTATAGATTTAAAATATTCGTTGTAGAGATCTTTGATGTTTTGGGGTAGGTTTATTCCAAGACATTTTTTGAGGCTATTGTGAATGGGAGGGTTTCCCTGTACAATTTCTCTGATTGCTTGTTATTGATATACAGAAAGGCTACTGGTTTTTGTAGATTAATTTTGTAACCTGCAACTTTATTGAAAGTGTCAGTCAGTTCTAAGAGTTTCCTGGTTGAATTTTTGGGATATCTTAGCTACAGTATCATAGAATTCTCAAAAGGGGATAATTTGACCTCTTATTTCCCAATATTCCTTTACTTTCCTCTTGTCTTGCAGCCACTCTCCATTCGCCCTGGGCATCACCTGTGGTTGCTCTTCTGCTTGCTCAGTGCTGTCTCCCCAGGCGCTGCTCCTCTGCTCACACGGGCGCCACCTACAGATGCTCTCCATTCACGTGGTGCTGCTCACATGGGCACCGCCTCCAATCACATGGGCACTGCCCTCACTCCTCTCTGTGGCCACAAGCTGTGGCTGCTCTTCCACTCACTTGGTGCTGAAGCAGCTCTTCTGCTCATCTGGTGCTGAGGCCACTCTCCCAGCGCCTCCAAACATCGCTACTTCTGCCCAGTCCCGGACCCCAGGGCTGGTGAGGAGACTGTGTCAGTGGAGCCACATTCAAACACAGGAGACCAGGTTCAGTGACGCAGATCTACTTTATTGTAGAAGGACACAAGCTTATATAGGGGTAGGGGTCCAATCAAGAAGTTACAACTCAGATCTATGGTAGCCGGCTGTGGCTGCTCTCCTCCAACTATGGCCACTCTCCTGCCCTTTTAGTTCCTCCAATCAGTCACCCAGTCCGGACCCCAGGGCTGGTGAGTAGTTTGTGCCAGCATTGCAGCATTCAGGTGCAGGAGACCAGGTTCAGTGACTCAGATCTGCTTTATTGCAAGAAAGTACGGGCTTATATAAGGGTAATAGTCCAATCACAACACAGCATTTTGGATCCCTTATTAGCATGGCAGACTAGCATCCTATTACACTCTAGCAGGTGAGATGCCCCATTAGAAGCAATGCATTCCAGCATAATAGGTATGTAAGGCAAAAGGCAAACTCAGTCACAAGATTTTCCACAGCATCTCCCCCCCCCATTTTTTCATATTTAAGAGTGAGGAACAGTTCAGAATATATACTGATATCAATCCAAGGGCTGTATGTGGCAGCATAGACAAGGGATTGATCCCTATTGTGGGCCCCATCCTTCAAGATGGTGCGTTCTCTCAAGAGCAGGCTGGGCCAACTCCATGCCAACCAGTGGGAGTCAAGGTTCTTTGCCTTGGCATTGTTGTCCCCACCTCAAGGGTCACCCAGCATTATGGACTGTGCCTGTCTTAGGTTGTCCTATCTTTTGGGATCTTACCCATCATTGACTACCAGCCCTTGAAGGGTGAGTCCCTTGGCATGGTCCGGCAGAGGGAAAGGCAGTATATCAAGCTTTGACCTGTGCAAAGGCCTCTTAAGGGGATAAGAATTCAATAAAAGCTGATGGAGTGGGGTCGTCCCATCTGGGGTAAAGATGGGGATTAGGGAGTGGCAAGTTCTAGGCATCAGTCTCACAGTCTGCCAACAGGAGTATATATCGCAAGGCATTTCCTGTAGCTCCAACAGTCGGGCCATTGTCTCAGGTCCATTGCATGGTTGTTCCGTAAGATTTTACACCTACGCTCAAGCCTTAATTTTCATATCTCTATTATTATAGGTTGGTAAGGGCAAGGAACAGCATGTCCTTGTTTGCAGAGACATGCCTGGCAAGGTCTGGAGGTGGGGCAACAGCTAACTGAACCAGAGAAATATGAGTTTTAACAAAATTATCAAGACCCTTAACAATGCAGGGTCCAAAAATCAGGAGTTAGCAGTAATGATGGCACACATAATAAGGAACACAAACAAAGGTTTTCCTCTGGATTGAGGACTTAGCTTAGCTAATGCCTCTGTTTGTGGAGAGAGATGTTCGAGGTCTCCCCTGGTTGGTGGCTTTTGTGGTCTGCGAGATTGGTCTCTTGGTGGTTGAGGTACGTACTGCTTCTCCAGGGTCAGGGCTGCCATTTCTGGGGTCAGTGGTTATGGAGGGATGTTTTCCATCGCAGGCAATTCTGATGTTCTGGGCTGGGATCCGGATAGGGGCTGGAAGATTATCTGGAAAGACACAAGCATAGCCTCGCCCTTGTGTTAATAATAGGTGTGGACCTTTCCATTCACTTGTGAGAGGGTCCTTCCATCTCACCATGGGGGCAGGAGAGGGCTGAGTGAACACCCCCCAATGCTTTATTGCTGGTGGGAGGCCATTGGA
>NW_008344750.1:250272-254562 GCF_000622305.1 Nannospalax galili
ATAACAAAATTGGGGTCCTTATAGCAGGGGCCTTTATCATTGTCTTCCCTATTTTCTGTATTTGTTTAATGAGTGTTTGGTGGGAATGTTCAACAATCCCTTGACCCTGAGGTTTATAAGAGATACCAGTTATATGCCTATTATTCCAGTCAGAGCAAAAATGGCTGCAGGTAGCAGAAACATAATGAGGACCATTGTCTGTTTTTATTTGCCAAGGAATTCCCTAAGGACCATGGCATATTTGACAGTTGTTGTGGCATAAGAAGCTGTCTCACCAGAGCAGGCCAACGCAAAATGGACATTGGAATAAGTGTCAATAATATGATGGCTATACTTGAGCTTGCTAAAAGGAGAAAAATGAGTGACGTCCATTTGCCATATCTTGTTGGGGCCAAGGCCTCTAGGGAGAGTTCTGGAGGGTTGTAATGGTCCCGGAGGTAAAAGAGGGGTGCAAGAGGAGCATGCATGGACCAAATGTTTACAACTCTGAGTTGGCAAAGTAGGGAGGAGCCTATGTATAGCTTGGAGAGAAAGGTGGAAGCGGGCATGTAAGTCTCTAGCTTGTTGAATTAAGATGGAGTCTAGGGTGGTGCTCAGGACCAGTTTGTCAATGGTGGCATTGCCCTCTGCCAGAAGCCCTGGGAGATTGGTACACCTAGGGCCCTGGCATGGCTGCACTCCTCTCAGGCACTGTGTGGCAGCTCGTGCAGCCCAGGCCACACAGCCTCAGCATGGCCTAGGGCACACCGCACTCACAGGGAGGAGCCCACCACCCCAGGGCTGCTGCACATACACGAGCCCACCCATCTTCGCCCAGCCTCCCACCCCAGCCTGGTGCCACCCCCATGCCTGAGCACAGCTGCCTCAGTCCCTAGGAATCTCTGCCTTCCCTCAGCCTTGGGTGTCCGGAGGAGTGGCTGGGGGTCTGCTTCCTTGAAACCAGTGTAAGATGGCAGAGGTTAGCCACCACCCCATAATGGCAGAGCAGAAGAGATCTTGACTTCCTGTTTTTTATCAGGGGATCTCTCAAACCCCAATTCCTCATTTTTTATATCATCATTAACAGTCATAGTTTCATCAGAACAAGAATCTGTTAGTTTTGTTTTAACTGGAAATGCCTGGGACAGGCCGTCCCCAGTGTCCTGTTGTTGTATTTGCTCATCTATCTCCTTTAATAAGAGATTTCCCTGTTCAGGGGCTTCAGGGGGAACTCCCTGAAGGGAGGCCAGAATGGCAGTCACAACGGGGTAGAACAGCCCAGACTGTGGGCGTCCCTCCCTGACTTCTCTACATCAGGCCAAGAATAAAATGCAGGCCCATTGTTCAAGATCCCAGCAACAAGAATCTGTAAACCAGGGGGCAAGAGCTAGAACTTCATCTAAAACCTTAGTTACATCCTTTTCTGTTACCCTAATTTTCCTACTCCTGAGGAGAGAAACCAGTGCAGCAGAGCAGGGGCTGGCAGCAGCTGGGTGACTATTCCCCATGTCTGAGGTCACTCACCCTGCAAGACATACCCAAAGGGACTCAGGAACTGTTCAAGGAGACCAAAGACAGGAGCGGCAGGCCCAACCAAAGATCGCAAGCCAGAAGAAAAAGCAAAGCCCAAGGTGTTACAGCTCAGAGTGTTAACAGCTCTGTGGGAAGGGGGCCCCAGCCCCACGTTTAGGTGCCAGGTGTGGTCGCCAGCCATGGCCGCTCTCCTGCTCTTTCCTCTGATCAGTCGTCAGTCCAGACCCCAGGGCTGGTGAGGAGTCTGCACCAGCGTTGCTGCATTCAGGCACAGGAGACCAGGTTCAGTGACACAGATCTGCTTTATTGCAAGAAAGTACGAGCTTATATAAGGGTAATAGTCCAATCACAACACAGCATATGGGATCCCTTATTAGCATGGCAGACTAGTATCCTATTACACTGTAGCGGGCCAGATGCCCCATTAGAAGCAATGCATTCCAGCATAATAGGTATGTAAGGCAAAAGGCAAAATCAGTCACAAGATTTTCCACAAGATCTTTGGCAGGGCTGTGTCCTATCATGACATCGCGAGTCAGACACCTTATTAGCATAATATGTTTCAGGTTACTTAGGTTCCGGTTTCCTGTACGGGCCTAGATTCCTGGGAACCATGTGACCCAGGCTGTTGCAATATCTATGTGTTGCAGTTTGGAATCTCAAGGGTGGTGATTAGGGAGTGGCAAGCTCTAGGCATCAGTCTCATGATCTGCCAATGGGGAGCAAAAGTCACAAGGCGTTCCTTGTGGCTCCAGCAATCAGGCCATTGCCTCAGGCCTGCTGTATGGCTGATTTCACCTTAGGGTCAAGCCTGTCTGCCACATTGTCTTATTGCTCTAGCAAGAATTTCAATCACTGTATTGGAAAGGAGTAGAGATAGTGCACATCCTTGTCTGGTTCCTGATTTTGCTTCCATTTTTTTTTTTCATTTTAGAATGATGTTGGCTGTGGGTTTGTTGTATATAGCTTTAATTATGTTGAGGTATATTCCCTACAGCCCAACTCCCTTTAGGACTTTTATCATGAATGCATGCTGAATTTTACTGAAAGTCTTTTTGACAAAAATGCTAGGATCATAACACCAAATCCTTATAAGTGAGTACATATCCTGATGTAACTGCAGGAACCGGGAAAATGGAAGAGAACCTAAGAAGTAAAGGGAAAGAAGGAACTCAAAAGTGTAAAATAATAGGAGAAAGGTGTTACTAAGGAAGAAAAGTGTAGAAATGTGTGAGGGGGAGAGGAAGACTATACAAGGAACTATGGGAATAAAGAGGAAGAAGGAGCTCAAGAGAGATGGGACCATAGCAGACAGAAATTATCAAGGGAGAAATAGGTAAAATGGGGATACTTAAAATGGGGAGGGCAGGGAGGAAGGATAAGACAAGGAGGAAAAGAGGAGAAATAAATAGTGTCTAACCAGTATAAACCAGAGGGAATGGTATTAGTCCAAAACCCTACTGAAAAATTACACATACATGAGTCTGTGAGTATAGCTCAAGGCCACATAACAAACAGTGACAGACAGGAGAAATCTTCCTTTAAGTTGTTGGCCAGGGTAGTCCAAGAGACTCCCAAATTACACAGGCTATTGCCACAGTCCTTGATTGCCTCTCAGAACTTGATGGTAAGATCCTATTGCTGAAGACGGGACACACTTTGGACACAGAATTTGGAGCAATGGAGCTGGACCTGACCTGGAAGCCACCTTCTCTGAAGGATAGCTTTCAGAGCTTTGGAGAGCTGCTAAGGGAAAGCATTAATCAATGGTCCAACCTCAGCTTCAAGGCCTAAAAATCTTGTCAATGACATTGGTGTAGTAGTGGCACTTTTATCTTGGGGTTAATCAACAGCTACCTAATTGGACTTAAAGCCCATTAAGTGCAAGGAAACTCATGTGTGGTACTGTAAACCTGGCCAAATACATGTAACTGGAGAGGTCATAGATCTTAGAGAAAAGTCCAAGGCTGTCACATCCCTAGACAAATATAATTTCTTACTATGTGCAAAATATGAATCCTTAAATATATAGACAAGTATCCCAGTCACCACCCATCAAAGAAGCTTCTTTGTCAAGAGGTAGAAATAGTTACAGAGTTCCACAACTGATCATAAACAGAGATTGTCTGTGAATTTCCCAAGCCTAAGTGGCACATGTAGGATGCAACCTCTACATCAAAGGCTCACAGAACATAGAACAAGGGATGAAAAAAACATGAATGAATCTTTCTTTTTTAAAAATAAATAATTTATTGAGAATTTAATACATGCATATAAGGTGTTTTGATCAAATCCATGCCCACTCCCTCCCCTCCAACTCCTCACATATCTCCCCATCACTTTTTTCTGATAACTTCATGTACTCTGTCTTCTTCTTTGATATATTTATTTTTTATGGGGCTTTTGGCTACTCTAACATTCCCACTTCTGAAGAGGTAACCTTAAAATCTTTTAAGGATTAGATAAAAGCTCCTAAATATTTTCAATATTGTTGGCCTTTGGAATGGAATAGGTTGCAAAGAGGCCCAAGGACATTGTGAGTTTTAGCCAAGAAATTGGCTACTTTTCTTTGGGGTCTTTTTACCCTAACTACCTAGCGAATTCCTACCTCCTATTCTTATCACACCATCCTCTAAAGAGGTTACCCAAATTGCCAATAGGGAATTGGGACTCAGACATCTCTAGCTGCTTCCATGCTGAACAGGGATGCAGGGTGAGGCAACTGGAGTACCCCTTCAGTGGGTCTATCTAAAAGACCCCCAAATTGCATAACTCTTG
>NW_008344750.1:254641-255539 GCF_000622305.1 Nannospalax galili
GGCGATTTTCAAATGTTCATATGAAAGTCCATTGAAATTTTTTGACAAGGGCTTCCAAAAGCATCCCTCTATTGGGTTCTCCTCATTTTTCTTTTGTCTTCCAAGGCTGGACTCTAGAGTTATGGATTCAGGATTTGGTTTCAGGTATTTTGATAACTGTTGGAGTGGTTAAAATCAGTGTCAGTTCCTTCTCAAAGGCTTCCAGATAGGGGGAGAAAACAAATTTATCCATAATTTTAGAACAATAGCTGGTTGTCTCCCTTAGCTACAGGTAGGCACTACAGTATTGGAGACCAAGATTGCACATATGGGTGCACTTACATCCATGTAGGCAAAGCACTCATACATATAAAAATAAATAATAATTTTTTAAAAGAGTAGAGATGAAGAAAGGAGAAGCTGTAACTGAGTAACGTGGGTCCCTGGGTATTTTAACAAGTGTTAATGTAGTATCTACCATGTTTCTAGAGTTTTCTCATAAGCAGATAGGCATTGTTCAGTTTTCGACAAAACAAACTGATCGTCTATTTAAAACTAGAAAGTCTTCATAGTATTTATACCATATAATGTCACGTATCCTGTAAAATGCTTTCTTTAAAATAATCCCATGTGAAGATAAGTCAAAGGTCCTGTTTGACCATGTCTGGCTTCACTTGGAAGCATGAATGAGATGTTTCCTCTGAGTTGACCCTCCTCTTTGTAGACTGGACACTGGTTCAAGTCCATCTTGTGGGGTCTCCATGGCCTCCCTGAACAAGAGGACAGATGACTTACCACATTTACGGGGCATTTTGAGAGAACTTAATCGACATTGGAGGGCAAGGGGCAAAAACTGTCCTTTAAGTCCCTCTGACCAGATTAGTATAGGGCTCAAAGTATGGCTCTTAAACATCCAATA
>NW_008344750.1:255579-258685 GCF_000622305.1 Nannospalax galili
CTAAAAGGCTTGGGTAAAAACCAAATATTCTCAGATAAACTTTGACTAGATATATATTTTCTTCCTTAAATTAGTTGACTAAACTATGACCATAGACATTTTAAGATTATGTGTATATTATTTTTGTCTCATACTTTATATATCATAACAAACCTAGACACACTTTTATCATTTGCTTAGGCTTTCTCATTTTTCTGTTTATTTTGGAAAATATCTCCATTCCCATAACCTTTTAACGTCTTTTATATTCTCATTTTCTTTTTAAAAAAAATTTTTATGAGACATGATAGCATTAACAAATAAGTTTTCCATCTGTTGTGAGACTTTTTTCCTGGGGATGCTAACCTTTCAAGGTTCTAGTGTCGAGCCAATGTTTCATTAAAATTTTACTGGGGAACCAATGAATTTATTGAGCTTACTTACCGAGATAACTGAGGGGTTGCTGAAGTGTATGTATGACCTGAGGGTATGCATACTGGAAAGCATTTAACCAGCATGGGTCATGCCTTCTCTTCCTATCCTTCCCCAGATTGTATACTTTAGCCCTCTCCAAATCCAGGAGGCCATGTGTGATTAGTGTGTGATACAGTTGGCTGGGTAGAGTGGCTGGATAATGCAGTGAGGGTCCAATGACTCTGCTTGGCCCTCCTTTAATGAATGAGCACAACCATCAACAAGCCCAATTGTGACAATGTTGAGTGATCAGGCTCAGCTGAAGTCGTGATGATGGTAGTTATTTCAAGCAGAAGGAACTGCTGTACAGAATCATCTTATTAAAAGGACCTGGAATTTAAAAGGATTTGGTACTAGCATCCACATATGAGGGAGAACATATGTCGTTTGTTTTTCTGAGTCGGTGTTACTTCATTTAGTATAACAGTTCCTACATCCATCCATTTACCTGCAACTTTCATTATTTCATCTTTTTTTTACTGCTGAATAGAACTCCATTGTGTAAATATACTACATTTTTGTTAACCACTCATCAGTGGAAGGACACTTAGGTTGCTTTCATCTCTTAGCTATTGTGAAAAGAGCAGCAACAAACATGGTTGTGCAAGTGTCTCTACAATAGGATGAATTCTTTGGGTATATGCCAAGGAATGGTATAACCTGGTCATATGGTAGGTTCATTTTTAGTTTTTTAAGAGTTTTTCACACTGTTTTCCATAGAGGTTGCATGAGTATGCAATTGCACCAGCAGTGAATGAGCATTCCCCTTTCTCCACCCTCACCAGCATTTGGTATCATTTGTTCTCTTGATCCTAGCCAGTCTGAGTGGGGTAAGGTGATACCTTGGGGTGGTTTTAATTTGCATTTCCCTAATTACTAATGATGTTGAACACTTTTTGAGATGTTTCTTAGTTATCTTTATTTCTTCATTTGAGAACTCTGTTTAGATCTTTAGCCCATCTCTTTATTGGGTCATTTGGCTTCTTGCTTTCTTGAGTTCTTTATATATTCTGGATGTTAAACCATTGTCAGATGTGTCACTGGTGAAGATTTTTTTTCCCATTCTGTGCATTTTCTCTTCACTTTTTTGATTGTTTCTTTTGCTGTACAGAAGCTTTTTACTTTAACGAGGTCCCACTTGTTGATTGCTGACCTTAATTCCTGAGCAACTGCTATCTCATTCAGAAAATCCTTTCCTACACTTACGTCTTGTAAGTTATTGTCAAAATTTTCTTCTAATATTTTCTGGTTTTCCTGTTTCACACTGAGGTCTTTGATCCATTTGGAGTTGACTTTTGTGCAAGGTGAAAAACAAGGATTTAGTTTCATTTTTCTACAGGTGGCGATCCAGTTTTGCCAGCACCATTTGTTGAAGATGCTGTCTTTCCTCCACTGTGTGTTCTTGGCACCTTTGTTAAATATCAGGTGGCTGAACTTCATGTACTCAGGTTTGTATCTTCAATGATGTTTCATTGATCTATATGTCTGTTTTTGCACCAGTACCATGCTGTTTTTATGACTATGGCTCTGTAGTATAGTTTGAGATTTGGTATAGTAATCCCCTCAGCATTGCTCTTTGTGCTCAGGGTTGCTTTGGCTATCCGGGGTATTTTGTGCTTCCATGTGAATTTAAAGATGGTTTTTTATAATTCTGTGAATTATGTCACGGGGATTTTGACTGATATTGCATTGAATCTATATGTTGCTTTTGGTAGGATGATCTTTTTCACAATATTAATGCTTCCAATCCATGAGCATGGGAGGTCCTTCCATCTCCTGGTGTCTTCCTCAATCTCTTTAATGATTTAAATTTTTCATTGTAGAGATCTTTGGTGTCTTTGGTCAGGTTTATTCCAAGATATTTTTTTTTTGCAGCTATTGTGAATGGCAGCATTTCCCTGTATTCTTTCTCCAATTGCTTTTATTGGCACATAGAAAGGTACTGATTTTTGTAGATTGATTTTATAACCTGCCACTATACTAAAAGTGTTGATCAGTTCTAGGAGTTTTATGGTGGAACTTTTGTGATCTCTTGGGTATAGTATCATATCATCTTCAAAAAGGGATAGTTTGGCCTCTTCTATTCCAATTAGTCCTCCTTTAGTTTCCTTCTCCTGTCTTATTTCTCTAGCAAGAGTTCCAAGCACTATGTTGAAAAGGAGTGGAGATAGTGGACATCCTTGTCTGGTTCCTGATTTTAATGGGAATCCTTCCAGCTTTTCTCCATTTAGAAGGATGTTGGCTGTGGTATTGTTGTATATAGCTTTAAGTATGTTGAGGTATGTTCCCTCCAGTCAAAAGCCTTTTCTGCATCTATTGAGATGACAGAAAAAGATGATTTTTGCCTTTGAGTCAAAGACATTTGTATATGATTATATGATGTTTATTGACTTGTGTATGTTGAACCAGCCATGCATCTCTGGGATAAAGCCAGATTAATGATGTTTATTATATGATTAATGATATTTATTGACTTGTATATATTGAACCAGCCCTGCATCTCTGGGATTATGTGATTAATGATGTTTATTGATTTATGTATATTGAACCAGCCCTGCATCTCTGGGATAAAGCCTACTTGATCGTGGTGAATGATCTTTTTAATGTACATCTGCATGTGGTTTGCAAATATTTTGTTGAGAATTTATGCATC
>NW_008344750.1:260627-281313 GCF_000622305.1 Nannospalax galili
TCCATTTAGAATGATGTTGGCTGTGGGTTTGTTGTGTGTGGCTTTAATTATGTGGAGGTATGTTCCCTCCAGTCCAGTTCCCTGTAGGACTTTGAACATAAATGCATGCTGAATTTTTGTCAAAAGCCTTTTCTGCATCTTTTGAGATGACAATGTGGTTTTTGTCTTTGAGTCCATTTATGTGATTAATGATGTTTATTGATTTGTGTATATTGAACCAGCCCTGCATCTCTGGGATAAAGCCTACTTGATCGTGGTGAATGATCTTTTTGATGTGTGTCTGTATGAGGTTTGCAATTATTTTGTTGAGAATTTTTCATCTATGTTCATTAAGGATATGGGTCTACAGTTTTCTTTTTTGGTTGTGTCTTTACCCAGTTTGGATATTAGAGTGATGCTGGCTTCATAGAAGGAATTTGGGAGTTCTCCCTGTATTTTTGTCTTCTTGAATAATTTAAGTAGTATTGGCTGGAGGTCTTCTTTAAATGTTTGGTTGAATTATGCTGTAAATCCATCTGGGTCTGGGTCTTTTTTGTTGGGAGGCTTTGTATTACTGTTTCAATTTCCTCATATGTTATGGGTTTGTTTAAACTGTTGATCTCTTATTAGTTTAACTGTCATGGTTCCCATGATTTTAGATATCCATCCATTTCTTTCAGATTTTCA
This sequence comes from Nannospalax galili, assembly GCF_000622305.1. NCBI lineage: Eukaryota > Metazoa > Chordata > Mammalia > Rodentia > Spalacidae > Nannospalax > Nannospalax galili. The sequence goes on from NW_008344750.1 coordinate 261,294, forward strand.
AATTTGGTAGCATATAGGTTTTAAAAATATTCCCTTATAATGGTCTGGATCTTTTGGGTGTCTGTTGTGATGTTTCCCCTTTCATCTCTGATTTTGTTGATTTGGATTTGCTCTTTCTTTCTTTTGGTTAACTGGGTTAAGGGTCTGTGTATCTTGTTTAGCTTTTCAAAGAACCAACTCTTAGATTCATTGATTCTGTGTATTATTTTCTTTGTTTCTATTTCATTAATTTTTGCTCTGATTTTTGTTATTTATTCTCTTCTGCTGGGTGTGGGTTTCATTTGTTCTTGCCTTTCCAGGGACTTGAGTTGCAGTATTAGGTCGTTTACTTGGGTTCTTTCTAATTTTTTAATGTAGGCACTTAGAGCTACAAACTTCCCTCTAAGGACTGCTTTCAATGTGCCCCAGAGGTTTTGTTGTGTTGTATTGTCCTTTTCATTGAATTCCAGGAATTCTTTCTTAATTTCTCCTTTGATTTGCTCATTGGTTAGCAATGTGTTGTCCAATCACCATGAGGTCATGTAGTGATTAAGGCTTTGTCCAGTGTTGATTTTGAGATTTATTGCATTGTGATCTGATAGAATGCATTGGATTATTTCAATTTTTTTGTATTTGATGAGGTTTGTTTTGTGGCCCAGTATGTGATCAATTTTTGGAAAAGTTCCATGGGGTGCTGAGTAGAAAGTGTATTATTTGATGCTTGGGTGGAATATTCAAAATATGTCTACTTGATATATAGTGTCATTTAATTCAGACATCTCTCTGTTTATTCTTTGTCTAGTTGACCTGTATAATGGAGACAGTGGGGTATTGAAGTCCCTTACTATAACTGAGTTGGGGTTAATCTGTGCCTTAAAGTCCTGTAGTTGTTTTTTTTTTTTTTTAAATGAACTTGGGTGCACCAGAGTTTGGTGCATATGTGTTAAGGATTGTAACATCTTCTTGATTAACTGTTCCTTTGATCAGAACAAAGTGACCTTCCTTATCTCTTTTGATTAGTTTTACTTTGAAGTCCATTTTGTCAGATATTATTAATTCAGACGTCTCTCTGTTTATTCTTTGTTCAGTTGACTTGTGTAATGGAGACAGTGGAGTATTGAAGTCTCATACTATTACTGAGTTGGGGTTAATCTGTGTCTTAAAGTCCTTATCTCTTCTGATTAGTTTTACTTTGAAGTCTAGTTTGTCAGATATTAGAATTGCTACCCCTGCTTCTTTTCTTAGCGCCATTTGCTTGGAATATTCTTTTCCATTCTTTTACCTTAAGGTCATGCCTGTACTCGAAGGTGAGATGGGTTTCTTACAGAAGCAAAGAGATGGATTTTGTTTCTTAATCCATTTGCTTAGCCTGTGTCTTTTTTTTACCTTAAGGTAGCGGCTGTCCTTGAAGATAAGATGGGTTTCTTGCAGACAAAGAGATGGATTTTGTTTCTTAATCCATTCAGTTAGCCTGTGTCTTTTGGCTGTGGAGTTCAGTCCACTGATATTTAAGGTTATCATTGAAAGATGTGTATTGGTTGCTGTCATTGTGATTGCTGTTTGTGTTCTCTAATTTTGTGTTTCCTAGATTATATCTTTGTTTATTTTCTTTCATTGCTGCTAGGGTGTGATTGTTTCTGTCTTTGCTCTCTGTATTGCTTTAAGTATTTTTTGAAGGGCTGGTTTTGTGGACATGTATTTTTTCAGGCTAATCATGTCATGGAAGGTTTTTCTTTCCCCCTCAAGTATAATAGACATTTTTGTTGGGTATAGTATTCTGGGCTGGCATCTATTGTCATGTAGAACTGGAAATACCTTGGTCCAGGCTCTTCTGGCTTTCATAGTTTTCATTGATATGTCAGCTGTAATTCTGATGAGCTTTCCCTTGTATGTGACTTGTTTTTCTCTTGCTGCTTTCAGTATTCTCTCTTTGTTCTGTAAATTTAGTGTTTTCACTCTGATTTGTCATGGGGAGTTTCTTTTCTGATCCTATTTGGTGTTCTATGTGCTTCCTGTATTTGTATGGGGATGTCTTTCCTTGATTTTGGGAAATTCTCTTCTAGAATCCTGCTTAAGATCTGGTCAACACCATTATCCTGAAATTCTTCTCCTTCCTCTATTCCTATGATCTGTAGATTTGGTCTTTTCATGGTGTCCCACATCTCTTGCATATTCCATTCCTGTGTTTTGTTTTGTTTTTTTAATTTTCCATAATCTTTGCTTGAGTGGTCCAATTCTTTAACTTTATCCTCCAGTGTTGATATTCTGTTTTGCATTTCATTCATTCTAGCAGTGAGGCTTTTACATGTGTTCAAGTTGGCTTATTGAGTTTTGCACTTCCTTCTTCATTTCTGCCTGATTTTTCTTCAATGTTTCTATCTCTTTTGTGAATTCATTCAGAAGTTTATCCTCGTCTTCTTTTAGTTCTTTGATTTGTTTGTTCGTGTGTTCTTTAAATTCATTGAATTCCTTGATCATGTTTATGATTTTTTTTAAATTAAGTGTCCTGGGTTATCTCTAGGGTGTTCTTCTTGTATAACTCTTCTACAGGATTGGTGGACTTTGCTGGGGAGATAGTGTTTTGGCTTTCCAGTTTATTATTCTTTTGTTGTGGTTTTGGCATGTGAATTTCTTTTGTTGTTTATGATTCTGATATAAGTTGAAATATGCTTCTGTTTGTGTTATCTGGGTGCCTAGAACCTTTCTTTATTGGTTATGTAAAGCTGTTTGGTACAGGGTTCAGGTTCTCCAGGTTTATTTTGGAGGGAACTGATGGCTTCAGATCAGCTATTCAGGAGTACCCACGGAAGCCCAATTCAGGTTCCAATCAGGTACATTCAGGCTTCCTTCACCACATGGAGGCAGAATCTGTGTGCTCTCAGGCAGTCCACCCTCTCAGGTTGTCTGCTAGGATCTCAGCCTTAGCCTACCAAAGCCAGATCTTCCCTGGGGCCATGGGAGGGGCCTCACAAAATCCCAGGTAGGGGGATGGGTATGGAGCAATTAAGGGAAGCTCACCACCACATGGAGGCAGGATGGGGGCTCTCGGGCAGTCCCCTGCATTCTCAGCCCCTCTGTCAGAGACAGGTTAGAGAGAGGCCAGAACTCGGCACTCTCTGGCAGTCTGCTGAGATCAGAGCCACTACACCAATGGAGGTCGGAACCCACCCTCTCAGGATGTCTCACTAATGCATCTTTCAATTCTCATCAAAGAAGCTCCCTCATGCAACAGAAGGCCAGGAACGCAAAAAGTCACAAATGGCCAAAACACAGAAAATAAGAGTCTGCAGACTGTGGATCCTTAGACAGGACTCCTATATTAAAATCCACCCACCCCATGCTTAGGGACCATTTCAGAAGAGGGGGTGGAAAGATTGTAATAGCCAGGGAGGAGGTGCATGACCAAAGGGAAATAGTACTACAGGCTCCTGGAACTCTTATGCAAATCTACAGCAATGATGTCAGCATGTACAACACCCAAAACCCATGCAAACTTAAGCAGACAAAAACTGAGGACAGTGTTAGGGTCCGTGACTCAGTGGGTCTCTTCAGGAGAACAAATGCACGAGTATGGAGATGCAAAAATCAAGCAGAGTTTTATTAAACCAGCTAGCTGGGGCCGACCGTCCTTCCAAGACACGCAGGTCTGGTTAGAGCGATTGACCCTGAGGCAATTTCAGGTAAAGATTATATAGGCTCCCACAACCATTACACAAAAGCTGGCGTTTATACAACCAATAGTTTCAAAGCAAGCATTTCACAAACCAATAACTTCAAAACAAGAAAAATGTTACAACTCCCTTCAGGTGTCTCAATTGGGGAGGGATGGGTGTTATGTGCCTGGTATGGCCCTTCCCTGTTATCTTGTATAAGCAGACATGCCTATGTGACATGACACAGATCAGACAGGTCAGGCTCCGGGGGCTGTAGCACTTACCCCTATCTCTGGATGCCTGTGTCTCCAGTTGAGTTAATTGGTTACAAGCAGTAAATTCAAACAAGTAAATTCAAGCAGTAAATTCAGACAAGCAGTAAATTCCTTTTTCCCTAACAGACAGAACTGAGGAAATGAACAGCAGGCTCCAGTCTTAGTCAAAGAATTATTGACAGCTGACTACTACTGGGTGAGAAAGAGCTGATCTTCCTAAAGGGACAGACTCTAGATTGACTGACTAGATAGATCCCAGTGGATGAGCTTGCACTGAGGTACATCTGAGAATACAAACTTTACATGATAGACCTTAATACAAATGACAGAACGTATGAACTCCAGTTGGGGGTTATAGGAGGGCGCCAAAGGGGTAGGGGGTAAAAAGATGATTCTCTGTATGAAATACAGAAAAATTCAATAAAAAAAATTTTAAAGAAGGTATAAAAAAGAGATACTTTTTCTGGATATTACAATCTTGGTTGACAATTATTTATTTTCAAGGCTTGAAATTGATCATTCTATGCTTTCCTAGCTTTTAGAGTTGCTGACAACAGATTTAATTTTGCTCCAATGTTTCTGCCTCTGCATGTTAGTTGGTCTTTTTCCATTATAGCTTTAGTATTTTGTTTTGTTTTGTTTTGTTACTATGACATATCATGGACATGGTCTTCTTTAGCTATTTCTATGTGGAGTTCTAAATATCTGCTATATTTGGATGTCTATTTCTTGCTCAAGATTTGGGAAATTCTTATCTATAATTTCAGGAAAAAGATGGTCTAAACCATTTGTTTTACATCTCAGTTTCTTCTTCTGTCCCATGAATTCTTAGATTTGGTATATTAAGTATATCTGAGACTTTTGAGGAGGTTTTGGTCATGTTCATTTTAGTTTTTCCTTTATGCATGTGTATCACTGCTCTGACCTAGGCCTTCATCACTCATATTCATTCTTCTACCTGGTCTTTTCTGTTGATGGTACTTTCTGTTGTGTTATTTATTTGAGTGATTGATTATATCATTTCCAGAGTTTCTGTTTTGTTCTTTTTCACTGTTTCTATTTCTTTGCTGAGTTTTCCCTCCAAGCTTTAATTTTTTTCAATGAAGGTGCAGAGTCTCTTGCCTATTTGGGTAACTTTCTTGTCCATGCCTTGATATGATTTCAGACTTTCTTTTCTATGTCTTGGATTAAATTCCTTATCTATTTGAGTCCTCTAGTTGATCTTTGAATTTAACAAATATATACAGAACATTCTATTCAACACACAGTGTGATGGTTTGAATGAGAATGTCCCCCATAGGCTCCAAGCATTTGGATACTTTGTTCCCAGTTTATGGCACTGTTTGGGGAGGGTCATGGAACTTTTAAGAAGTGTAGACATGCTAGAGGAAGCACATCATTGGGAGTGGATGTTGAGAGTTCTTAAGCCTTGCTAAATTTCCAGTCTATCTCTGCTTCCCTGTGCCCACTTGAAATGTGATCATTTGGCTTTCTGCTTTGGCCACCTCTCCTGCCATGTCTTCCCCACCATTATGGACTCTTACCTCTGGAACCATGAGCTCTAATAAACTTTTTGTTCTATAAGTTGCTTTGGTAACTGTGTTTTATCATAGCAACAGAAAAATAACTAATTCAGCAGGAATATACATTCTTCTCAGTAGCACATGGAACGTTCTCTAAAATTGATATTATAAACCATCTAACCTCAGGAAAAAAAAATTCAGAGACTGAACAATAGACTACTGAATGAACAGAAAATAATTGAAGAAATCAGGAGGAAATTTTTAAATTCCTAAAATGAAAAGAAAATGAGAAGGCAACCTATCAGAATCTCTGGGATACAGCTATCGGGTTCCTAACAGGAAACTACAGCAAGAAACACACTAAAAACCTGAAATATCACAAATAAATGACCTAATGATCCACCACAAAGCTCTAGAAAAGCAGAAAGGAGCCAAACCCAAGTACAGCAGAAGATAAGAAACAATAAAAATCATGGCAGAAATTATTAAAATAGATACCCCCCAAAAAACCTCAATAATTATAGCTAACCAAAATTTGGTTCTTTGAAAAGATTAACAAGATTAGACCTAGAAGAAATGGATTAACTTACAAATTCATGTGTCCAGATAAAATTAAAACCAGAATAATTAAACAGCCTAAACATACCTATAACAAGCAAAAATATTGAAAGAGTAATTAAAAGTCTCCCCACAAGGAAACATCCATGGCCGAATGGATTTACTGCTGAATTCTGGCAAACACTCAAACATCACCTAATATCAGCACTTCTCAAACAGTGCCGCAAAATGCAAACAAAAAGAATCCTAACAAACTCATTCAATATCTAGTGTAACTCCGATACAAAACAGGATAAAGACCTGATTTGAAAAAAGAAAACTACAAACCAGTTTCTCTGATAAATAGAGTTGTAAAAATCCTCTACAAAATACTTACAAATCAAATTCAAAATCATAGCAAGAAGACCATAGACCACAACCAAGTTGGTTTCATCACAGGGATGCAAGATTGGTTCAAGATATGCAAATCAACAAATGTAATACACAATATTCATAGATTCAAAGGCAGAAATTACATGCTCCCTTGACTTAATGAAGTTCAAATGTGCCTTTATGACAAAAGTCCTGACAAAACTAAATGTAGATGAAATGTATCTTAGCATAATAAAGGCTATATATGATAAAATTATAATCAACATTATAGTAAATGGGGCATTTCCTCTAAAATCTGGCACAAGATAAGGGTGTCTACTCTCAACTCTTATTCAGTATAATACTCGATGTCTTAACTAGAGCATTAAGACAAGAAACAGACAGAGACAGAAAAGGATAAATATGAAAATGAAGAAGATAAACTACCCCTATTTGCATATGACATGATTCTATAGTTAAAGGGACTCCACTTCTGAATCTGATAAATATTTTTCAGTAAAGTATCAGGATACAAAGTCAACATACAAAAATCAGTAACTTTTATATTCACCACCAGATTTGTTGGAAAGAAACCAGAAAAATATCCCATTCACAATAACCTCAAACAATAAAATATCTAGGGATAAGCCTTAGCAAAAAGGTGAAAGACCTCTACAAGGAAAACTTTAAGACACTGAAAAAAGAAACTGAAAAAGACACTAGATGGTGGAAAGAATGTCCGTCCTCCTGGATTGATAGAATCAATATTATGAAAATGACTATACTACAAAAAGCAATGCACAGAGTCAAGACAATTCCCATAAAAATTTCAATAACTTTCATCACAGAAAGAGGAAAAAAAACCCTAAAGTTCCTAAAGTTCATATGGAAACACAAAAGGCACAGAACCCTAAAGAGTTCTAATCAGAAAGAACAGGACAGAGATTTCACATTACCTGACCTCAAACTAAACTACAGAGCTATGATGATGATGATGATGATGATGATGACGACGACGATGACGACAATGACAGCAGCATGGCACTGGCACAAAAACAGTCATGTAGACCAATGGAACATAAGAAACACAGATAATGTGACTCATATAGCTAAGGATGTGTGTGAGGTATAGCTGCCGAAGAGTTTCTCCAGTTCTATAGGATCTCTTTTCATTCTTTTGATAGTTCCTTTGTCAGTGCAGAAGCCTTTTAACTTCATGTAATCTCATTTGTCAACTCTTGGGTTTTTTTCCTGTGCTACTGTGGTTCTATTCAGAAATTTGTTGGTTATACCTGTCCTAAAGCATTTTCCTGTTTTTCTTCAGTAGTTCCAGTGTTTCTGGTTTAAAATTTAAATTAAATTCCAGTGTGAATTGATTTTTGTTAAGTGTGAGAGGTATCATTCTAATTTCATTCTTCTGCAGGTAGATAAACAGTTTCTCCAGCACCATTCATTGTAAAGGCTATCTTTTATTACAGTGCATGCTTTTAAGACCTTAGTCAAAAATTACATGTCCTTGGCTCATTTATTGATTGGGAGCCAATGATTTGAACTGTTTTCAAAAAGAAAACAAAAATGTGTTGAAGATTAGGATGATCTGTCTTTGAACGAGTGGAACCTGAGACCTGACATCAAACCATAACCTCTGCTTATGGGTGAGACCCTGAACACAGGCATCTCAGGACCCTGACATGTGGAACTGCTGCATAATTACTAGAGGAAGTTGGCCAGATCAGAAAGGCTGGCTGTGTTCCTCATTCTAAGAAAGGCATCTTAACTTCCCTGTCTGAGAAAGTAAACATCTTGATCAATACATGACCAGACAATAGCCATGAGTAAGGTATAAACATCCTGCTATGTAATTACCTTAGTTTGCACCAGCTAAAAGTTACTGTTCCTGTTTTTCATCTAAAAATGTTCTGGTGCTTTGTATGCAACTGCAAGAGCCATAGTAACTGCTAGTTTCTCTTCAGTATAAAAACCTGTTAGGCTTTTAATAAATTGGACTTGTAAGCCCCAGAGTCTTCACTCTGTACCTCTGATCCACTGCCTCAGGGCAGGGTCCCCCATAAGGTGGCCTCTGCATAGGTGGCCATAAAGTTGTTTTTTTTTTTTTAAACTGTCAACATCTCTAGCCACCAGAGAAATGTGAATTAAAACTACTTTCAGATTCCATCTGACCCCAGTCAGAATGACCACCATCTAGAAACAAATGGCAACAAATGCTGATAAGGATGTAGGGAAAGAGAGCATAAGCTACTGCAGCCACTATGAGAATAAGTGAGATGTCTTAAAAAACTAAAAGGAGCTCTGCTTCCCTGGGCCTGCACGAACCGCAGGCCTCTCTCCGACCCACAGGCCTCTTTCCAGGGTAAGTTGATCAGGCCCTCTGCACCTTGACTCCCCCAGCCTCATTCACCCTCCCATCTCCCTCACCTGTCTCTCCTCCTAGCCTGGGACCTGTCCCATTCCTTGTCTTGGTGCCCCAGGCCCTGGGGGAACCACCACTTCTTCCTGATCCTTTGCATCCAGAACAACGCAGTTCCTTCTGGGATCCCCAGGAGCCCTCTAGGCCTGGTCCTGCCCTCACCACCCCCTGCTTCCCTGGTCTGCACAACCTGCCAGCTTCTCTCCCACCGCCCACCTCCCTCTGCTATCCTGGGCTGCATAACCCGCCAGCCTCTTTCCTGGACGCCAGGGCTGACCTTTCCTCTTCCTGATCCTTTGCATCCAGACCAACCCAGTTCCTCAGTGCAGTCCCCAGGAGTCCTTGGGGACTCTTCCCGCCCCCATCTCCCTTTGAATCTCTGGGTGGCACGGCCACCAGCTGCCCTAGGCCAGCATCTTTCCTGAGCCCTGCTCCAAGGCCAGTCCAACCCTCAAATTCCTGAGACCAAAATCTTTCCTGGAGGGATCCAGGCGTTAGGAGAAAGCCTGAGAGCATCTGATCCTCATCTGACTGGGGTCTCTGTGGGAACTCCTGAAGACAAAAGCAATCTGGCCACTCCAATATAAAATCAAAAGAGAGAAGGGGAAGCTTAGAGGAACCAGCTTTTCATACCCAAAAAGTAAACCACAAAGACACATAAAGTTCACAAAAAGCAGCCCTAAACTTGAAAGCTTGAGTCTCACACAAGAATCAGAAGCAACAAAAGAAATTTGCATGTCAAAAATCACAGAGAAAAAATAATAACATGAAAAACCAAAATAACATATCCCCACCAAATATCAATAGTCCTCTACAGGAGCACAATGAGAACCCCCTAGAGATAATGCAGGACATGGAACTCAAAAGAACAATTATAAACATGATAAAAGAATTCAGTGAATTTAAAGAACACACAAAGAAATCAAAGAACTGAAGGAAGATAGGGATAAACTGAATGAATTCAGAAAAGAGTTAGAAATATTGAAGGGTGAAATGAAAAAGGAAGTGAAACACTCAGTAAGCCAATTAGAAAAGACAGGAGAAAGCCTCACCAATAGGATGAATGAAATGGAAAACAGAGTATCAAGACTAGAAGATAAAGTGGATGAACTAGACCCCATGAGATGGACTTGAACCGGTGTCCACTCTACAAAGAGGAAGGTCAACACAGAGGAATCATTTCCTCCATGCTTCCAAGTGAAGCCAGCCATGGTCGAGCAGGACCTTTGACTTATCTTCACACAGGCAGAACTGGTAAAAGAAAGGAGCCAGGGGCTCCTCCCAAGCCCATGGTGACCCCTGAGGAACAGATCCTCACATGACCTTAAGAGTAAGAATAAATTGGTTTATCTGGGCCAACTGTATGGCCTTAAACACCCAAAAGGCAGGTATAACCAAGGATTAAGGGGGTCAATATAATTTTTTAAGAGTCCATATGTATTGCTAAAGGCTACATAACAAGCAACAATGCCAGATAAGAAATACCTTCATTTGAGTTGTTGGCCAGGTCGGCCAAAGGGACTCCCAGATAATAACCCACTATAGAACTGGGAAAATGAACAGCACACCCAATCTTATCTAAAGGAATACTGACAACTAATTGCTGCTAGATGAGGAACAGCTGACCTTCCTAAAACAAAGACCTCTAGATAGGCTGACTAGATTCACCAGAAGGGCAAGTAGTAGGGAATGGCTGGGGGTGCCGACAACACAGCAGACAGTAGCAGGGATATCAGAGTATAAGGGCTCTAGTAGGGGGAGGGAGGCTATGGGAGGGTGCCATCTGGGAAGTGGGTGTATAATAGAATCAGATGGTTTGGGATGTTCTGTGTGATATACATACACAAAAAAAATCAACAAATTTTTTAAAATGTATTATATTTGAGGAGGAAGCATAAAAGTTTACATCATGTTAATTAGTAGAGGTGATGAACACTACCATTGAAATCTATCCATAGACATATACAGGCGCCAAGGATCCAAGTGCAACCGATTATGACTATTAATAATCAGATGCATACAGATTAGAGATGCATGCACCAACATCTCAGTGTTAGTAGCAAAAACAATGAGTCTTTCTGCAAGGAACAATATATTCTAAAATGAAATGGAGATCTTTTTTCAAGGTTAAAAACTCATTCAATTTTATGTCTTACAGGGCTTATACTGAGTTCAATATTGTATAACTGTATTAATTCAACTGTGAACCTAGAAACTTGCAGCCACTTGTGAAAGAGATGTACTCTTGCTCTGGAGTGTGTTACTGAATATGTTAAAGCTGTGATAAAATGCTTCTTCTAATCATGTAGTTATTAAAATTTTTTTTAAAAAAACTGAAAGTCCTCCCCCCACTCTGGGGACCTGGCTATCCACACATGAGCACTCAGCACCCTGCTTTCTAAGTTTAGCTCTCCCACATCAGGGTCTCATCAGTGCTGTGAATCAAGCCAGACTGATACTCCCAAGACACATTATCAAGAGAATGCCACTGAGAAGACCATTGCGGGGCTGGAGAGATGCCTCAGCGGTTGAGAACAGTGATTGTTCTTGCAGAAGACCTGGGTTCGAATCCCAGAACCCACATGGCAGCTAAGAACTGTCCGTAACTCCAGTTCCAGTGGATCCGACAGTCTCTTCTGTCCTCCAGGGGCATTGTACAACAGAGGTGCACTTACCTGCATGCAGGCAATACACTCATACACATAAAATTAAAATAATAAATAAAATATTTTTAAAAAGAAGAGTATTGTATAACAGCAGCTACCCATCCCAATAGCTGAACAATTATCACCACAGAAACACAAGAAAAATGATAAAACAAACAGTTCAATGAATTAAGGAAGGCACTACAAGATCTGAAAGACTGCAGACATTAGAATCTTATTCAAAGGCCAGATAGAAAAAACTCAGTTGACAGCCTCAGTAACAGATTATATCAAGCAGAAGAAAAAAGTAACAGCTTGAAGACAGGTTTTTTTCAATTGTTAGTGTCAGAACAAAAGAGAAATTAAAAATCATGAAGAGAAAAATGTAACAGCCTTGGGATATCCTTTAAAAAAATCAAATATTCAGTTCATTAGCATATCATAGAGAGAACTACAGATTGTGGACATAAAAAAAACCTCTTCAATAAATTAATAGAACAAAACATCCCAAATTTGGAGAAAGACATAGATATGCAGATACAGGAAGCATTTATAACTCCAGACACACTTCACCAGGACATATTATAGTTTAAAAGTACAAGACAGGAACCCTCACCCCACACCAGCAGCAGGAGCTGGGGTGCCAGCTCTGACACCTCTCCCAGAACACAAGCTTAGGGAGCTGGTGAATCCAGTTGGCAGCTGCAAGCATCCCACCTTGCTGCACCCCTGCACACTTCTCTCACCAGGGACCCAACCTGGGGGCTGCCATGGAGCTATGCACACCCATGGTCACACAGCCATCATCACCAAGGTGACCAACCACAAGAAGGACAAGGGCAGATTGCCAGGTGCAGGCAAGAAAAGACTTGTCAAATAAAAAAGAAAATGGCTGCAGAGCCAAGATGGCAGCCAAACATGACTCCAGTAATAAGATGTCTCATCACTGGTTCCCCCAGCCGAGGAGAAAGATGTGAAAACCATAGATACCAAATAAAGCCAACAGGATCCTTGACCATGAAAAAGAAAACACACAATCCATCTGCTCCTTGAGTGAACGCAAAAAGGTTTTTCCCCAATATTTGTGTCCCTTTAATGAGAAATTCAAGTGAGCAAGTAACTGTTGCCTCTCTCTGCTGCACAGAAGCCAAAATGTTCTTTCTTAAACACAAGTATAATCATGTAGACAAAGCAATGGAGACAGGAAAATAGTAGGTACTAGCATAATTGAAATTATAACCCCTCCCATGAGCCTGGACTGTGATCACCTCCCATGGTCCTGAATCTGTGGTCCCCTCTAGGGAACTTGGAACTGTGGTCATCTCCCATGAGCCTGAAGCTTTGTCTCCCATAAACATGGGGCTGCTGTCCCCTCCTATGAGCCTAGGACTGTGGTCACCTCCCATGAACCTGGAGCTATGGTTCCCTTCTGTTAGCTGGTGCTATGGCCCTCTCACATAAGCCTGGAGCTTTGGTTCCTCAATGCTGACCCATAGTTCATCTGGTTGTGGACTGATGGTGGAACAGATTGGAGGATGAAGGACTTCCTGATGTTGGGCAGCAGTTTTAGCTTTCTTTGAATGACTGCATTCCCCATAACCCCCTCCCTGAGGTCCCAGGTTATGCATTTGCTTCTACATTGGGCTTATGCTCGAGACAGGGGAGGTCTCTGTCATTTGCAGATTCTAGTCTTGGGAGATTGATTCCCTAGAATGGACTTCCCACTTCCCCTTGAGGGCCAGCTTTGGTCTTGACTCCACACATGGTCCTGGGCACCCAGGCCTTTATGTTGGTCCTCTCCCATTCCCAGACACCAAGAGGTTTTTAATCACTTTTCTATTACTCTTCAACAGCCCCAGTGTACCTTCACCTGTGCCCTATAGAAAATGTTGGACACCTAATTGAACTTCTAGAAATAAAAATTAAAGTCTGGGAAGTTTTTATAAAAAACTAGTAACTAAACTGATATAATTCTCAAAATAAAAATATGTAATTGTATTTAAGAGTGTAAATTCACAATTCTATGTGTCTACTATAATTTTTTAGTACTCTTACTGACAAAACTACTACTGAGCTTCAACACTACTATGAAATTTATCACTGTTACTCTAAAGTGAGGTTGGCATTCACTCCCTTTCCAAATTCTCCAACTTATACAAAGTTTTTCAATATAACCATGTTATTTTTTAAGTAACACTAATAAAAATTTGAAAATTAAAATACTAAAAGTATAAGGCAAAGAGCAGGGTGTGGTGGCACACACCTTTAGTCCCAGCTCTTGGGAGGCAGAGGCAGGTGGATCTCTGTGAGTTCAAGGCCAGCCTGGTCTACATAGCAAGTTCCAGGTCAGGTAGGGCTACAGGGAGACCTTGTCTCAAAAACACCAAAAAAAAAAAAAAAGGACAAGACAAAGGGGGAAAAAAATCTAAAAGGAGAGCTATATCATGCAGTTATACCACTCCCAGGAACACCACATCCTACCAAGAAGACACTTACACATCCATTTATCACTGATCTTTTCACAGAGTGAAAATGGAATAGTGAGAAATGGAGTCAGCCTAGATATCCATCAACAGATAAATTAGGAATGAAAATATGGTATACACATATAATTCCACTTCCATATATAATGGAATTTTAATCATCTCTAAGAAAAATGAAATTTTCAGGAAAACATATGGAACTGGAAAACATTTGGGTTTTTTAATATATTTATTGAATTTTTACAAATTTCATACAATACATCTTGATCATGTTCCGGCCCCCCTCCCTTATCTGCACTCACCAAAGCCCACACACACAAGATTTCATGCACTTTGTCATATATCTGTTATTGAGCCAAGTTCATGTCCCCAAATGTCCCTTGGTAAGAGTCAATCCACTGGAGTCTAGTTGACCTATCTTCACTCCCTTAAAGAAAACCAACACTCTTCTCCCAGTAGTCATCAGTTGCCAATAGTTCCTCAGCTAAAGTTGAGGCTTCTTACCCATTTCCCCACTTCTAAGCTGAGATTTTATCTGGTTTCAGCTCACAAGGGTCTTGTACATGCTGTCACCATTGCTTTAAGTGCCTATAGCAACTTCCCAGGTACCAGGAAAATCTGTCTCCTTGTGGCCATCCACCACCCTTGGCTCTAACAGTCTTTTCATCCCCTCTTGCAAAAGGGTCTCTGAGCCTTGGGTGACACAGGTTTGATATAGGTGACCTATCCAGGACAAGCACTCTTCAGTCTCTTATTCTCTGCACTTTGACCAGTTGTGGCTTTCTGTGTTAATCACCGCCTGTTGCATGAGGAAGCTTTGCTGGTGAGAGTTGAGAGATGCATTAATATTCTTCTTTCTGTTCCCTGTTCCAATATGCTTCCTGAGGTGTAAAGATCACATTGTAGATGTGTCACTTAGGCCTGGTCATCTCACAGACATTTATTCTCTATCTGTTCCAAAAAGAAGCTTCTTTGATGAGGGGTGAGAGGTACACTTCTCTGTAAAGATAAGGATATATACTTAGAGTACAGCAAAAAAATATGTTGGTCTAGGTATGTGACAAAATTGGGTTTTCCTGTAGAATCTATGACCTCTCCAACCATGTGTACTTGGCTATGTTTACAGTATCATACATGAGTTTCCTCCCATTGAGCAGGCCTTAAGTCTAATTGGACAGCTATTGATTACTACAAATGAGAGGAAACACACATCACTTGTTTTTCTAGTCTGTGTTACTTACCTTAGTATAACAGCTTCTGGGTCCATCCATTTACCTGAAGAGTTCATAATTTCATTTTTCTTTACTGTTGAGTAGAACTCCATTGTGTATATGTACCACATTTTCCTTATCCATTTATCAGCTGTGGGACATTTGAGTTGTTTCTATTTCTTAGTTATTGTGAAAAAAGCAGTAACAAACATGACTGTGTAAGTATCTCTTCAATAGGAGGAGTCCTTTGGATATATGCAAAGGAGTGGTATAGTCAGTCCATATAGTAGATTTATTTTTAGTTTTTTAACATTTCTTCACACTGATTTCCACAGTGGTTGTACCAGTTTGCAATCCCACAAGCAATGAATGATGGTTCCTCTTTCCCTGCATCCGTGTCACCATTTGGTGTCATTTGTTTTCTTGATTTTAGCCATTCTGGCTGGGGTAAGCTGAAATCTTAAAGTAGTTTTGATTTGCATTTCTTTTTTTAATCATTTTTTTAATTTTTAATAACTACATGATTAGAAGAAGCATTTCACTACAGCTTTAACATATTCAGTAACACACTCCAGAGCAAGAGTACATCTCTTTCACAAGTGGGTGCAAGTTTCTAGGTTCACAGTTGAATTAATACATAATACAATACAATATTGAACTGAGTATAAACCCTGTAAAACAAAATTGAACAAGTTTTTAACCTTTAAAAAAATCTCCATTTCATTTTAAAATATACTGTTTCTTACAGAAAGTCTTATTGTTTTTGCTACTGACACTGAGATGTTGGCACATACATCTCTAATCTGTATGTATCTGATTATTACTAGTCATAATCGGTTACACTTGGATCCTTGGAGGCTGTGTGTGTCTATAAAGACATCGGGTAGATTTCAGTGGTAATATTTATCGCCTCTACTAATTAGCATGATGTAAATTTCCATGATTCCTCCTCAAATATAATACATTTTTTAAAATGTGTCGATTTTTTTGTGTTTGTGTGTGTGTGTGTGTGTGTGTGTGTGTATCACACAGAACATCCCAACCATCTTATTCAACTATACACCCACTTCCCAGATGGCACCCTCCCATAGTCTCCCTCCCCCTACTAGAGCCTTTATACTTTGATATTCCAGCTACTGTCTGCTGTGTTATCGGCACCCCCTAACCATTCCCCACTACTTGCTCTTCTGATGAATCTAGTCAGCCTATCTAGAGGTCTTTGTTTTAGGAGGGTCAGCTGTTCCTCATCCAGCAGCAATCAGTTGTCAATGTTCCTTTAGATAAGATTGGGGTCTGCTGTTCACTTTCCCAGTTCTATGCTGGGTTACTATCTGGAAGTCCCTTTGGCCACCCCGGCCAACAACTCAAAAGAAGGTATCTCCTATCTGGCATTGTTGCTTATTATGAAGCCTTTAGCTATGCATATGGACTCTTAAGAAATTATATTGGCCCCTTTAATCTTTGGTTATACTTTCCTTTTGGGTGTTTAAGGCCATACAGTTGGTCCAGATAAACCAATTTATTTTTGCTCTTATGGTTGTTTGAGGATCTATTCCTCGGGGGCCACATGGGCTTGGGAGGAGCCCCTGGCTCCTTTCTTTTACTAGTTCTGCCTATGTGAAGATAAGTCAAAGGTCCTACTCAACCATGGCTGGCTTTGCTTGGAAGCACGGAGGAAATGCTTGCTCTGTGTTGATCCTCTTTGTCCATGGGACCCTGGTTCAAGTCCATCTGGTGGGGTCTCCATGGCCTCCTTGATCAAGAGGACAGGTGACTCACCACAGTTACAGGACATTTTCAGAGATGCTCATAGTCCCCTGGAACTTTGTCAACCTAGGAGGGAAAGAAGCAAAAACTGCCCTTTATGTCCCTCTGTCCAAATTAGTATAGGCCTCATAGTATGGCTGTTAAACATCCAAGAAGGTTAGTTCCACCAGCCTGGTACTTTTAATTACCATGTCCATGTAGATAGAGCTTGGGCAAAGACCAAATGCTCTCAGAAAAACCTTGCCTAGACATATATTACGTTCTTTGATCTGGTTGTATGTATAATTTGTCAGTGGGTTGTTGGCCTACTATGGTTCCCTCTGGTTTTCTAAAACTAGCTAGGCATTATTTATCTCTCACATTGTCTAACCCTTCAACCATGGTTTCCTATTTAAGGGGCCCCCATTTTTCCCATTTCTCCCTTAAGAATACCCTTCTCCTATGGTCCCACCTCTCTTGACCTCCTTCTTTCCCTTTATCTCCTAGGTTCCTTGTATAACCTTCCCTCCCCGCTCCCCTTAAAACAACCCCATTTTTATCCGTATCGCCCTTGTTGACACCTGATTTCTACTGTTCATCTTTCAGATTCTTTCTTTACCTTTACCTCCCTTGTTCCTTTTCATTATCCAGGTTCCTGTAGTTATGTCTGGATACGTACTCATTTATAAGGATTTGGTGCTAGGATCCACATATGAGGGAGAACATACATCGGTTTTTTGTTGTTGTTTCTTTTTTTTGGAGTCTGTGTTTCTTCACTTACTATAACAGTTTCTAGTTCCATCCGTTTACCTGCAAATTTCATGATTTCATCTTTCTTTAATGCTGAGTAAAACTCCACCGTATGAATGGACCACATCTTCATTATCCACTCGTCAGTTGAGGGACGCTTAGCTTGCTTCCATCTTTTAGCTATTGTGAAAAGAGCAGCAACAAACATGGTTGTACAAGTGTCTCTACGATAGGATGAGTCCTTTGGGTATATGCCAAGGAGTGGTATAACCGGGTCACATGGTAGGTTCATTTTTAGTTTTTTTAAGAGTTCTCCACACTGTTTTCCATAGAGGCTGTACGAGTTTGCAATCCCACTAGCAGTGAATGAGCGTTCCCCTTTCTCCACATCCTCATCAGCATTAGGTATCATTTGTTCTCTTCATCTTAGCCAGTCTGACTGGGATAAGATAAAATCTTAAAGTGCTTTTAATTTGCATTTCCCTAATTACTAGTGATGTTGAACACCTTTTAAGATGCTTCTTAGCCATCTCTATTTCTTCTTTTCAGAATTCTCTGTTCAGTTCCTTTGCCCATCTTTTAATTGGGTTACTTCCCTTCTTGATTCTTTGGTTTTTGAGGTCATTATATATTCTGGATGTTAAAACTCTGTCAGATGTGTTGCTGGCAAAGAGTTTCTCCCATTCTGTGGGTTTTCTCTTCACTTCCTTGGTTGCTTCTTTTGATGTACAGAAGCCTTTTAGTTTAATGAGGTCCAATTTGTACATTCGTGGCCTTGCTTCCTGGGCAGTTGATGTCGGGTTTAAAAAATACTTTCCTACACCTATATCTTGTAGGTTATTGCCAATGATTTCTTCTAACACTTTCAAAGTTTCAGGCTTCACATTGAGGTCTTTGATCCTTTTGGAGTTGACTTTTGTGCAAGGTGAAAGATAGGGGTTTAGTTTCATTCTTCTACAGGTGGAGATCTAGTTTTGCCAGCACCATTTGCTGAACATGCTGTCTTTCCTGCAGTAAATGTTCTTGGTCCCTTTGTCAAATATCAGGTGGCTGAAATTGAATGTACTCATATTTGGGTCTTCAATTTTGTTCCATTGATCTATGGGTCTATTTTTGTGCCAATACCATGTTGTTTTCATAACTATAGCTCTGTAATACAGTTTAATATCTTGTATAATAATCCTCCCAGCATTGCTCTTAGTGCTCAGGGTTGCTTTGGCTAGCCAACGTCTTTTGTGCTTCCATATGAATCTTAGGATGATTTTTTCCAATTCTGTGAAAAACATCATGAGGATTTTGATTGGCATTGCATTGAATCTATATATGACTCTTGGTAGGATGGTCATTTTCACAATATTAATTCTTCCAATCCATGAGCATGGGAGGTCCTTCCATCTTCTGATATCTTCCTCCATCTCTTTTTTTAAAGATTTAAAATTTTCATTGTAGAGCTCTTTAATATCTTTGGTCAGGTTTATTCCAAGATATTTTCTTTCTTTCTTTTTTTGCAGCTATTGTGAACGGGAGTGTTTCCATGTGCTCTTTCTCTGATTGCTTGTTATTGGTGTATAGAAAGGCTACAGACTTTTGTAGGTTAATTTTGTAACCTGCCACTTTACTGAACGTGTTAATAATTTCTAGGAGTTTTTGGTGGAATTTCTGGCGCCTCTTAGATATAATATATCATCTGCAAAAAGGGATAATTTGATCTCTTCTTTTCCAATTATTATTCCTTTAATTTCTTTATCTTGTCTAATTGCTCTTGCAAGAGTTTCAAGAACTGTTAAAGAGAAGTGGAGATAGTGCACAGCCTTGTCTGGTTCCTGATTTCAATGGAAATGCTTCCAGTTTTTCTGCATTTAGAATGATGTTGGCTGTGGGTCTGTTATATATGGCTTTAATTATGTTGAGGTATGTTCCCTCCAGTCCAATTCCCTCTAGGACTTTGAACATAAATGCATGTTGAATTTTGTCAAAGGCATTCTCTGTATCTATTAAGATAACAATGTGGTTCTTGTCTTTGAGCCCATTTATATGATTTATGACATTTATTGACTTAGGTATATTGAACCATCCCTGCATCTCTGGGATAAAGCCTACTTGATCATGGTGGATGATCTTTTTGATGTGTCTGTATGGGGTTTGCAAGTATTTTGTTGAGAATTATTGCATCTATGTTCATTAAGGATATGGGTCTATAGTTTTCTTTTTTGGTTGTATCTTTACCTGGCTTTGGTATTAGAGCGATGCTGGCTTCATGGAAGGAATTTGGAAATTCTCCCTCCATTTCTACCTTTTTGAATAAATTAAGTAGTGTTGGATGTAGATCCTCTTTAAATGTCTGGTAGAGTTGTGCTGTAAATCCATCTGGTCCTAGGCTCTTTTTAGTAGGGAAGTTCTGTATTTCTGTTTCAATTT